>NC_090440.1:1062748807-1063056783 GCF_031143425.1 Pleurodeles waltl | reverse complement strand
ACCACCAAGCATGTCGGCCTGCTGGAGTGGGCAGACACAACAAAAGGATTGCCGGCACCTGCGGCTGCACACATGAAGGTCAGCCATGGCTGGACTCACCATGCTGCTTTCCATCCTCGGTCAACTCTGGGGTGGGACCAGGCACCCCCTCATAAAAAAAATAAAAATGAAGGTCTGAGGTCACATTATCAAGCAAAACAAAGGGAAAACCTCAGTGTGGCTCTCCCTGGCACAGTGAGAGAGCCTATGTTCTAATATTCATTTCTCTCAGGAAACGTGCCTCACAATGCTTTGTTGGGCATTCGTTTTTCAAATAATTTTTGCCCATATCTTTACCTGTGGTGGTCCTAGGATGATGGGTCCGCCAGCATATTGCTCAACATGATCATCTGTTTGGTCATCACCCTAAGTTGAAAGGATTCCAAATCATCATCTTCTCTGCTTTTCCACTCATTTTAAAGTTCTCCCTTGGCTGGAACTTTTACTCTATAGAAGGGAGTCGTTTCTGTTCTATGAGCCTTGTGTATAGCAACATTTTAGAAGTCCTGGAGAGTCTAAAAATGTTTAATGCACTACATCCTCTAGGGTCTGATTGTATGGTTACACAGTCATATTTTTTTGTGTGGTTATGCTCTCCAGGGGCTAAATGTATGGTTACAATGCAATTCTTATCACTCTGCTATTATTACTGTAATACTTTCCATGGGCTGTTCTGAGCATTATACTCTAATGCCAAGTATAGGAAAGAATGGACACAACGTTTATATCTCATAAATGTTTTATTACATTTTTATGATGATTGCTTTTGCTTTACTAAGGCAACATTATTGCAATTATGACAATGATTCATGCCAAATTAATATCAATACTACATAATGGCTGTTGAAACTCACTTGACATGTTTGGGTGACCCCTGTATGGGATCACCCATAACTGCACAATGTCATTCATGGTTTGGTTAATCTGACAATGTATACTTGCAAATTACTGTGTAGTATTTAGTAGTGTGTGTAATAAACGTACTTCCTTTTCAAAAGTAAAACTGCTGACTGGACAATAATTTATTGAGTGCTATTACAGTGTGCCAGGGATTGGTGATTATTAGCCCACAACAATTCCCTTGAGCAGGCCTTAAGCTGTTCTGCCTCGCTACCTTGTGAGAGTGAAATACTACAATGGGGAGTTTTGTTTCCACTGAAAACAACTGAGGAGCTATTACTTGTGCTGGCCACACAACTAATAGCTCAATTTCAAACATACCTGTTCTAAAATATTTATTACAAATCCTAATGCATCGGTTTGTAATCAATATGTTAAAAAGTCCAAGAATAAACTCGGTAACTGCTTCTTAAGCCGAGATATGGTAATCCGTTTTAAATGTAATATAATACCCCAGTGCTTTCCAATGGAACAGCTAACCCTGCAAAGTGAAAATTTCCTTTCTGGCTCTTTCACTGTAAGGAATTGTTTCACATTAAGCTTTTACATGGCCTACTCTTTTATATAAAGCACCCTGCCTTAATGGGCATTTAGGCCCACTTAGGGATGATGATTATTATTATTGAAAAGGAGGATTTAGACCTTTGAACAAGGGTTTATTTTGACAGTTTGAAAAAATTTCACTTAAAACTAGCACAACTGGGCTACACATGGCAAGCCTGCGGTCATGCTTGCCATGGCAATGCAGTAGGTGAACAATGCGTGCTGCAGCATTCTGGTGACATTTAACTTACAGGCCCTTGGTAGACTTTAGGTACCGTATATATAACATATGTATAATCAAGATGCATATACAACTTAGGGGTAATTCATCAGGTTGAAAGGGGAGCACAGGCACTTTATCTCTTTTTACCAAGAATAAAGTACAAAGTGCTCTATAACCAACAAAAGCAGTCAATGGAAAAATCTGGGACACACCACGCAAAAGATGGTCATTTCGAGCTCAGAAAATTTTGATAAAATTACATGAAATTATGCCTAAGTATATGAAATACAAACCTAGCATTTAGAGCTGTATTTTAGCATGAAATGCATGGCTACTCAAGGATGTATTGTATGCTAAATAATAGTTTTATTTGCATTATTCTGATTCATTCCCAGTAAATGTTTACTAAGATTGGTGCATTTGTAGTACAGTTTTACTGTGAATGTTTTGCAATTACGCAATGTGGCAGCAAAGAACAATTTCTGGAATTTGGGGTAACAATAATAACATAAAAATTACCAAAATTTAGCTAATTACGCTGGCGTGCCATTCATTTCCACAGAGTCTACTGAATAATATGTTATTCTCAGTGCAAACTGAAGCCCAGATTGATATGCAAAAACACTGATTAGACAGAAACAAAGGCTCTAGGCTACATTATTGACAGCAAACTATTTCATCAAAGATCTACCATTTAAATTTATAGTTCAACACAAGCATCAGTTGCAACCTTTACAGTCATCACAATGCCAGCAATGTTCCTAGAGTATGTGTTATATTCAGACGTTCAAGCCAGTAAATATAAAAGTGCAATACATCCAAATGATATCTGCTTGCCTAATTTACCATTTCAAGCAAGATATCCTAATCAAGAAGATGTTAAAGCTCTTCACTGCTCATAGTCCTTTGCTCAGAGCACAGGGGCTTATTTACAAGAAACCTGCACCATCTTAGAGTGACGTTTTTAGATGTTCCAGTGGTATAGGCCTATTAATCATATTTATGAGGTGATGCAAAGCCACCCTGTTTGGCTTTACGTGGCATCATAAATATGGAGTAAGGCAAGGCAGCACAAAGCACTGTGTTGCCTTACTTTGCATCAAAGAGGTGTTTCATGGGGGTTGTGGTGGGTCTTTCCAAGCAACACACATGGATTTTTATGCTGCCCCAAATTTACAAGAGCCTGGGACAAGGCCAAAGCATTATGCCACCCCAGAGCAGGCACAACATTGATAAATGTTTTTGTTTCTTCTAGATTTTTCCTCTTTCAGTGTGTGCTGCATTCTGCAGCACACATAGAACGGGGAAAACTCTTCCATGGATTGTTTTTGTGCAGCTTGGTCCCCTTCCCTGCACAACAACAACCCTGCCAACAATGCAGACACATTTACACCATGGTGCAAGTGTGCCTGCATTAATGCTGGGCACCAAATTGTGCGACAGCAATGGCTTGAGGGACAGGAAGGCACCATGTCTCATAGATATGGTGCATTCCTGTCCTTTTGATTTGACGTAGAGCAGGACAGCAAGAATATTTGTGGCGCTACCCTACGCCAAATGTTTGTGAATGAGGCATACAACATTTATATTAAATAAGACTCATTATATATCAAATCACAATTACTCTATTACCAATACAATCTATCAATTAAATGAAGCTTTATTCTGTTTTGAACAAACTGTAAAAGCAATACCACAAAGACAGTTTTCATGCAAGAATCAGATCATAAAAAGATGTACGAAATTGGCGCACATAAAAACATATCCATTAATACATTATCATCAGAAGCAAAAACCCTAATATATCTAAAATACAATTAATTCACCCAGTAAATTCACATTATAATGTACCCTCAATAAGAGAACATGCACATCACTAGTCATAATGAATTACTAGTCACTGCTATTTATTAGCCTAATTTCAGCTTCAAAGAATCCAACAACATTCAAAATAAGTTTTCCCTGGAGCAGTTGAAGATATACAAAGGGAGAGCAAACATGAGAGAATTTTTCCCTTTTTAATAAAGGAATATAAGCCTTATTTGGGACAACATAAAAATAACAGAACATTGCAAAGAATCTTGTGGAGACTTATTGTTGCAGCCACAGTCAAGAGTAATGATAGACATACTAGTTCATGGTCACTGAAGCCGCACAGTGGAATACCAATCTCTGAAATGCAGGAAAAGAAGGGAGCAAAAAATGAAATAAAATCAAGCATCCCCTCCCTGGTAAAAGTGGAATTAATATCCTTAGTTTTATAGAAAATAGGCTTGTCAAGAGAGGAAACTATATTAAATTAGTTCAACATCGCATTCAAAATTTAGTCTTGGTGAGATTGTTCCACATGCAAACTAGGTAGCAACATGCAGCAATGAGCTTGATCCCAATGCTCCCTGGGATCCCCACACAAATAAACATTAAATCCTCCTGCAGCTATAATATTAGCCGTAGACAATTTAGAGTCCTTCAGATTTCTCAAAAAGAAACCCAATATTCGAATGTTACAGGCATCATTCAAAGGAAACTTAGCATTATCAAAGTTCAACAACAACAGCTTTGAGGGGCCATCAAAGGAGAATATTACATTCTGCAAGGTAGAAACTCTCAAAAAGGAGTACTTCAAGCCTTCCATTAGTTACCAGAGATACAAAAATAATCAGACCCCATTTTGGTCTACCAGTCCGGGACTCACGGGCAGGAACAAAGAAGGTCCTATATCCCTCTAGGAAAAAAAAGTTTGAGGTTGTCCAAGTTTCCTGTATGCAGATCACCTCAAAACCTCTGATAAAGTCCAGCCAGTCGGGTTCCTTATACATGGTTGCAAGCCCAGCAATATTCCAGCTGATAAGATTTAGCACTTTGGAATAAAATTCTGATGGGACCTCAGCATGCCAAACAGATGGTGCCTGAGTGACCAGGTGATAATGTCCAATCAGTCAGTCAGATACATCAATGGAGGTCAAAGGGGCATATCTGTTGGAAATAACCAACTAGTACGGGGCTGTATGCCGTCTGTTCCACTCCGGAGCTTGGTGCTTTAGGACATGCCTCTGGAAATGCTGTGGGACAGGGTCTTACCAAATTGATCAATCTGTCAACATAAGCCCCTAAAGAAGAGTGCAAGCCCAACTAATGGGTTGCCTTGTTTTTCAATTGCTCATGACTTTCCAAAGTGCCCAACCTAAGGGGGGCACGTTACCCAGCACTCTAAGATGGGGGCGTGGCTTCTGAGGATAAGTTAAGAATTACATCATTTATAGGAGGGACAAAACCTCATGTTTTGGATGACAGCGTTGAGACCCCTGCCAGCAGGTCCTGAGTGGTACGCTGTGGGCGGGCACATCCAACACTGGGCATACCTGCCTCAACTGTGACCGAAGTAGTTTGCCTGTTCTAAGGTTGTCATGTATCAAAACAGGCCTGTTCAGTAGAGACTGACAATGAATGGAAATGCAAAAAAGTAGTCACATTATACAGCGTGCTCTTGTCATCTCAGAGCCCCCCAGCAGTAGGAGGTGAAGCCAAAAGTGGAGCCATAGAAGGTGGATGGATAGATACACGAGCTTTCATAGGCTGCTAAAACAGTTTGAGGTTGATAAGCTCAGATTCAATTGCAGACAATGGTGCATGGATTGGCTCCAATTTATCATTCAAAGCAACAAATAAGTTTTCATAAAGAACATTCAGTAAAATGCCCATCTTATCCTTATGTTTGGCATTTAAATCAGTTTCCCTCAATGGTCTGTTAGTGACTACATGTGGAAGCGTTGATTTATAGCGAACCTCTGCTCTTTTCCTTTTCCCTGCCAAACAAATGCCCTTGTTAGTAACAACTTGCACTTCAGATTCCAAGGGTATGGTAGTCTAACAGGAACTTCGGATGCAAAAGAGTTATGAGGATGGTGAGCCAGGTCCCCATCCAGGTCCCAATTCTAGAGGTGCAGACAGTTGCTCAGCCTGGGTGGAGAGGTAATAGGAAAAAGAGATAAGTGGTGTTTGGCCAGCTCAATCTCTTTATTAAGAACAGTCACTGTAAGTTGCAAAAACCCATCACAAGGCATGTTGATATGAGGCTTAAGGGTGCTTACAAGCAGCTTATGTTTTCCCATAGTCAAAATAGTCTGAGGGCAATGTTGTTACACAATAAAAGGGGAAAAGGAGGGTCAGACTCAACCACTAACTGCTGGGGCAGAAGTTAGAGAGATGGCCTGCCTGCAAAGACGAGCTCGGTCTTGGCCTGGTCTGCACCCAGGCATGTCCCACATGGTGCCGCCCTGCATGAGGAAAGCAGTGACTGGCTCTTGAGTGAGATCCCTGTCTCCTCCTCCACTGGAACTCTCGGGCTTGCAGTCCTGCCCCAACACACCAGGAAAGGTAGGGTCTCATCCCATGTTGCGAGAGGAAAGCAGTGGTTTTATGGCACCTGACTGGCGCTTGACTAAGCTCCTCATCTCCTCCTCCACAGGAATTCTAGGGTTTGGAGTCCTGCCCCAACACACCAGCACAGGTAGGTTCTTGTCCTGCATTGTAGGAGGAAAGCAACATTTTTGTGGTGCCCGACTGGTGCTTAGCTGAGCTTCTGGCCTCTTCTTTCACAGGACCTCTTGGGCTTGGAGTCCTGCCCCAATACACCAGCACAGGTAAGTACTCGTCCTATGCTGCCGGAGGAAAGCAGCTTGTTTACGGCACTTGACTGGCCCGTGGCTGAGCTCCACATTTCCTCTGCCAGAAAAAGTCTGGGGCTTGGAGCCCTGCACCAACACAACGGCACAGGTAGGATCTTGTCCCCAATCCAAAAAACAACTGAGGTAAAGCTGGAACTCCAAGAATTACTCCTTTTCCCAGTTAAGAAACAAATATAGTATAGCAGCCTTTTTCAATCAATGCACCCTTATTGGGAGTTGCACAAAAAATGTAATTCTGGAGGCCATTAAAAGTACAGGAATTGTTTGAAAGCTAATCCTTTAATTTTTATTAGACACATTAGATACTTTGTGGTGGTGTAGGTTTAATAATTGTAAAAAATGGGTTATTAGTTGGGTAGGATGTGAGTCCTACCCAATTAATATGTTTCAAAATCATGTAATGGTCCAACACACAGTTTCAATAATTCAAATCGGAGCTCAACCCCTAGTAACTATGGCAGAAAGGAGGCTAAACTTAATGTATCATGCATTTCATGCCTGCTAAAGTCCTTTTGATGGCCAGATAATTTTCACGCCTTCACCCTGTCAAAATGTATAAATTGAGACTCAGGCCCTAATTTGATTCTTGGTGGTAAGGATACTCCATTGCAACAGTGATGGAATACCCTTACCACAATGACTATGGTCCACCAGCAAAATATATATGCAATCAGTGTTTATCACAGAGGAGACTACACTGTCTCCACCGTGATTAATACCTTTCGACTGCCCTGCCAAGTAAAGATTGTTAGAGGCTGACCAGTCATTCCACCCACCTAATTTAGATGGACGGAATTACAGTTCAGTGCTTACTGTCTGTTACCGCCAGGAAAACCCTAGGGCAGTCAAAACTGTTAAGTACTCTTCACGTCATGGGAGAGGACTCCCACTGCAAGGGGCACAGTTTATTCTTTATTTTCAAAAAGGAAATCCTGTTTTGCAATTTTTTTTTAATTACAAAGTAAACTGTTTGGCACAGGGCTTTATCTCACTGACAGGGCCCTGTACCAAAAAGGAAAATGTATTTACATGAACCACAGTGACAGCAGTTCCTGCCAATGCTTCGTAAATGAATGCCAGCTTGAATGTAATTTACAAATTTGGTGGGCAGAGTAGTCTCAACCTCGCTGATGTGAAGTCCTCTGCCAGGTCAAAGGAGATTACTACCGCCACCAATATATAAATATGGCCAAAGTCTCCTTTTTGGAGCTCAAAAACCTACAGCAGGATAAATCTGGAAGCAGAAGCCAAGCAGGTCACACTGAAGCCTAATAGCTTAGCTGTGAGGTTCCATTGAAACATGCTTTTGGCAGCAAAAAGCTATGAAGGGGACCAACTTACTTTTCTTGCTGATTAGGTTGTTCCCCTGGCTGATAGGTTATGCCTCTGGCTGATAGGTTCGATTTTTTTTGCAGTCAAAAACTTCCACCTCACAACTTTCAAAATGTTTGGAATAACTCCTCTTGTTTTTGTCTAAGGCTTCCTGGTCCTCAAGGACAGTAATTAGATTCCAGGACCCACTCTAGCAGAGGCCATCAGCAAAGGTCCACTCAGAGTCTACTCACTACTGGTCATCTAATTACTTCAGGAAAGGGCATCTTGCATCTTTCTGTGTTCCTCTAATCACATAGGAAATGAACCAACTCAATTGTGGAGTCCTCTTCTCAGTCGTGGGAGAAGATCCAGCCCTTTAGTTCTCCACAGAGGTTACACACAGCAGTCCCAGTCCTCTTCTAGTCTCCCCAGGTCCATATTTCTTGTGAGAATCTGGGGTAAGAACCCACTTTTGTTCAAGTTACTAGCCAGTGGGTGCTGACATACCCTAACCAATCTGTAAAATGTTACCAGCGGTAAACCTTCACACTTTTCAGTACATCATATTTGCCTTAAAGCATACTATTCCACAGTGCACCATTCTCATAAAATCCAATGTGGCAGAACCCCTGTTTCCCTGGAGGGACATAGTGGCACACCTGGGATAATGCGGGGGTCCGCTCATTCTCAATCAATCCAAACTGGTTCTTAGGTCAGCTCCCTCTTCAACTGATAGTGAAGACAGTAGAACTAAAATGTATCATGGGATCAAAAGATGTCTCTTCACCAAGCTTCTATTATCAGTAAACTATAAAACTGCTGACCTCCCCATGGTCCCATTCATGTTAGTGCAGTTCCTGGTCCCTCCTTAACTGCCCTTTTTCAATTAAGCAGTATCACATACCTCAATAAAGTCACAAACTCATGCTGCCAGGCCCATGCCATTGTCTCTGCTCTGACAGCAGTATTTCACACTTCATCAAAGCCAGCACTAAGATGCCTGCTAGAGCTTCAGACAGGGAAGGTATTACTATATGGAAGTCACTCAATATATAAAAATCACTTTATTTTATAAACATCCACTAATACCATTGGTGCAAATCTTTAATAAATATTGAACTGAGGGGTTGAATGGGCTTTGCGTCTTCTTCTAAGTCAAAGTCATAGAACTAACATTTGAATTGACTTTATCATTTCTTACAGAAAAAAGTCACTTCATCTTTTCAGTGAAAAAGGATTTTAGGGAGCAACCTCTGCAGGAACATGCCAACCTTAACTTTTTTTTTTTTTTTCAAATTTCAAACACTAAACACCTTATCTTGTGTGCTACAATGCTCAATGAAGGGTGACATTGATTATTTATTATTAGGTTTACTACTTGTAAAAATAGGTTATTTTTACAGACTTGTATGTATATCTGTATAGTTGTAAACCTGAAATAACAAAAAGTTCAGCAATGAGTAACTCACTACCGAAATATTTTACAGGCTTGTGAAAATACACACAAAAAAAATACTTTTCATCTATTCCAAATAACTAAGACAACAGGCGAAACATTTTTCAGTTAAGAACAATAAAAATCAGTTGTTGTTGGAGCACATTAGTTTGGTCTCTGCTTTCCTTTCGATAGGATAAAAGATAGACAAAACATAATACATTCATTAAAAAATGACACTACTTGATTCTCCATAAAATTCAACAAGATCATCAGGCGTTAGAAGCAAAGTAAGATTTTCACTTTCTTTGAAGAATTAGATAGATAAGCTGCACGCCTTGGTACATTATTTTCTTTCCCGGGCAGCTCCTGCTAACCCTTTCTAATTAAGCTTCTTTATTGAATGTGTTACCTCCACCTATTGAATAAACAACTGCCAGAATGTCATCGTTTGCACTGAAGTGACCTTTCTGTGAAGTGGGTTGCCTTCATCCTCAATGAACTGACATATTGAGGCTTAAAAATGCATTCATTCTTCCTGAAAATAATTTACTGCTACCATCGCATACCGTCCGTGTTACGGATGATTTATGTCAAATGACTACATATTGTGCAACGGGGCTGCCACTGCGCACCTAGAAAATCCACGCAGAACGCAAGGTGGCCCCGTTGCTACGGCAACTGCAGTTACCACGTATTAATTACTTGGCTCCAGAAAGTAAATCAATTGGGATTAAGCCTGTGTTACCCACCTCAGTGACCTCTGGTGCCTAAAACATAATACCTATTGGGAAATTGACACATTGATTGACAAGCGGGAAAAAGACCATTAAATGGTGTGCGCACATTTCTGTGTGTGCATTTTATTTATGTCGACGGCGTTAATTCGGAAATGCTATTTGGGGAGCAATTGGTTTAGTGTCTTTCCTTTCATTTACTTAGTATTTTTCGTAATGCAGTACATACATTACATATCATGAAATATGCCAAATAATTGTATATGCACGATAACGTACATACCTGCCTACAATTAATGTATTAAAATAATTGATCTACATTTTTTATTTATTCGGTCGATTCTTACCTTGGGAATTATTTTTCTGCCTTTATAGTCAGATGTGTATATCTTTCCTCCAGTGCTACAGGTATATTTAATGCTACAATCTTAAATCAACTGATCTAAATAGAGAACATTGTCTTTCTCAATTCCTGATTGCTCTTGAAGTTTGACCCTTTCAGTTTTAGTGTGGAGACAGCACACAAGACATCTTATCACCTTTCCTTGAAGAAAAGGACATTGGGAGAAGTGTTGCAAAAGTATTTAAAATAAAATTCATCTGCACCTACACACTATGAGCTTTTCACACATCAAATTGCCAATGATGCGTCAGTGTACCACTATGGTAAAGAAAAAATGTATGTCTTACACTGCCATGTTTACTTCATAATCAGGATCATTCAGATTTGAGACCTGAATGACAAACAACTTGAGAAAAGTCAATTTGGTTTTCTCCTGGACAATGGCTTGCAACAAATGAGGATGGAGTAAAGGTGGAAACTATGGCATTGTTACATCCCTCAGCACTATTCCTCTTGCATCACTCACCAGATAATAATAAATGTTAAATTTTTAATTCAGTGGTTGATGTTGAATTGGCTTGCACATTATTTCATGGATGTAACCCAAAACGAATACATGGGGACTTTGTTTTCACAGTTTAATCCCTGATATCACATAAGAATCTTACAAGAGCATCTGTGTAGATCACTCACCTTCCATGAAGCCTTTCATAGATCCAAGAAAATTCATGGAGCCATAAAGTAAGGGGAAAAATATGTTTCAGAGTAGCTGCCTGACCATTTTGTCCATGAAAGAAAAAGAAGACTAAAAAGCAACATGGGCAGTGCCTTGCAAAGAGTAAAAGCCTGGTATTCAACTGTGGCCCATTTTCAGTCAAATGGGATATAAGAAATATGGGGCCATATGTACGAACACATTTTCCCATTGACACAGAATGGGAAAAACCCTTTGCTACATCTGGCCCATGATGTTGGCCACTCTGTCTCCTAATCCTACTTGATTGGGTTGTAGAATTCATAATTAACCCTGGATATCTAGAGGTAGAAGCCCTCTACATCAGTTCTCATTTATCCTGAGGCTGGACATGAATTTTGAGTGGAATAATTTTTAATGTGCACCGGCCAAGCTAGAAGATCCCTTCCCAGCTTCAATAATCCTAGGTTAGAGTATGAAAATACAACAATAGAGATAGTTTGGTCCCTTAGGAAAAACATCAAACTTCATCTCCTGATATTGAGTAACGAGAATGTAAGACTTATGCATCTTGATGTTTAAAAAAATTAATAAGTTCCATTGCAGGATCACTTGTTGGATAATGCCGTTTTTCAGAGAAGTCTTAATTTTACTTGAGGGCTGAATAGCGCTTCTCCTTCTAATTTCAATTTTAAAAACATGAAAGGACTTTGCAGTAATCTTCAGGACCTTGTGTGAGCTATATACATCCTTATGCACTATCAGCTATTATATTGTAGCATATCTGAATCCAAAGATCAGTGATTTGCTTATTGCTAATAATAATCTTTATGAAAAGAGATATGGTCAACTTGCTCCATCAATCAATCTCTCATTGCAGTGGCGATAAGTGTTACTAAATATAGAGGTGAGTTGCTTAAGAGTGGAGTCGACTTGGCTTTCATTGCAGTCAACCCTCATTGGCTAGTCTATGAAGCTTAACACCCCCCTCTACAGTTTGAATGGTTTTTATCTGAAATACAAAGTAAATGCCCACATTCCACTCTGACATGGCTACCAGCTGACACTACATATATACCAAAAGCACACATGTGGGCAGATTTAAGAAAAGTGGCACTGCACCCATAAAGTGCAATTTTTCTTGCGCCCCCTACTACCACCATGTGTGCACCATATTTACAATACGGTGTACCATGGACCAAGATAGCATTAGCATCAACATTTTTTACGCTATTAATGTGCTGTTGAGAGTTAGCGTCAAACTTTTGGTGCTAACCCTGAACAGTGCATAGGGACCCATAGCAAAGAAAGGTGTGCCCCCTTTTAACACCTGCTCTGAGAAGGTGTTAAAAGTGGCCGCAAAAAATGACACAGTGGAATTTCTTAGATGGTGTGCACTACAAAAAACCAAATCTGAGTTCCGAACTAGTAGTTGGTTTTCAGAAACGAGCGAGATTACCTCCGCCATGAGAAGTTTTCTTGATCACTTTATTTATTTTGAAAAATTCTAGCTAGGAAAAGGATAGCTTTGAGGATTTAGTAAACCAAACAAACACATATGCCTTCAATTCTCATTAAATATGTAGGAACAAATTGCAACGTTTCCATTGAACGTAGGCAGGAAATCTGAATGACACATAGAGCTCCTTTGAAAATATTGAAACATCACTGCTAGTTGAAACTTATGCTGCTCTACTTGCCATTACGATGCAACCAAGAAGAGGTAGGATTAGTCAGCATTCTTAAATGGCAATTAATATAATGATATATGTTCACTTAAGGGGGTCCTTGCAATGGTATCAAGACTTACTGTTGATGCTGAGGTATGAGGGCTCCTCTCTTAATTTGAATACTCTGGATTGTAATGGGTTTGTAACTCAGCTATTACTGTCGGCCTCCCTCACTGCAGTGGACCTCTGTTGTAATTCACTTAGATGTGGCCACAAAGGAGCCTCAAGGCTAAAACATGGCGATGCTGGACCACATAGGGATGTGAAATCTAGGAGTCTTTAGTTTGTCCAATAACAAGGGTAAGTAGCATGGCTAGCCTGTTTTTTCTTTGTATTCCTGTTCCTGTAGTCTTTCATTAACAATGAGGGAAAACAATGACAAGAAGAATAAAGCAAATAAAGTAGAATCAGGGCTGCACACAAAACTTTTCCTTGTGAAGAGCACATTGCATACTTAATTGCTTCAAGCCATTTTTATATTTTTGGTAGGTAAGTACAAAATAATTTGCCCATTGATGCACAAGGCAAGAAAATGCCGAACAATTGATTCTGTGTCTTCTGGTCCCTCGCATGGAAACATAGCAGCTAGTCTTTATCTTTTAGCAAATAACCCTCCCAATGAATTGTTCATGCCAACTCTCAGCCTTCAACACTCATTGTACTATTCTTGAAATTCATAAGAAGATCCTTGTGTAGCTGCTAGATGGCCCTATATTGTGTGCAGAAAACAGTGTTACTAGGATTTCTTTGGAGTCATTTAGGTATAAGTTATAGGGCCTATAAGTAAGACATGTCGAAGTCTATACATAGTTAGCCCACAGATAAAAACAATTGTGAAAACCAATCTATTTATGCTTACCCAAAAGCAGAATACCACCAATCAAACTGACATTAGTGACACGAAAACTGCAGTCATTCACTTCAAACAAAAAGAATAGATAGGCATTTTTAACATTATTCTACAGGGTGATATAGGCAGGGTGACAAATTGATTATACAGTTACTAAGTGATAATACGTGCAGTGATTTTTCAGAAAATATTAAACAAAACTTAGTGAATTCTGTTGTCTAAGTCTTCTTTCGATTTTGTAGTTTGTTAATACGTTTTTTTGTTAGGTATGCTTACCAACTTACGTAAATAGATATGTGGTTGCTTAGGGGAACTTTCAGGCACTTTCTTCACACATGTGGATCTTAGGTACTATCAAATGCTGATGAAACAGGCAAAGAATATTTTTGGTGGCCTTTTGCCCTTATGCCACTATTTTCCAGACAGAAATGTATGTGACATATTTATTGAAAAGAAAATAGCGTCTCCCTTGGATATGCTCTGTGAACAATTCTCAAACACAACTTTTTTCGCTCTTCAAATCATATTTTGAATATTCTCTTACATTTAAAAAAGAAAATGTTCAGTGTTACCTTGTTGTTAATATCCTGTGCATAGTGACTTGACAATAGTGTCAGCTCTTATCTGCTGGCTGTAATGCAACCTTTAGCAGTGACCCTTTCCTAGTCTGCAATGTATAGAAACACACAGAGCATAAAAATTATAACAGCTAGTGACCTATGGCAATTCTTAGCAGAGCGGGTCCTTATACTGCTCTACAGAGACATGACTTGGATTTTATTTGTTTAACCACTTGGCCAAGAAACGAATATAAACCATGGCTTATCACTGAATCACCTGCCATCCGTGATCTCTTCCCTTACAATTCTGGGGGTATAGACCCATTTACCTCTTCACTTTTTACCCGACCTCCTGGTTTGGAGGCTGATCCTGCAACATCCGCTGCTTCTGTCATTAACCCCCTGTAATTTGTATTTGTGACATTTTTAAAGCGCATTGGACGAAAAGGTATCAAAGCGCTGGGAAGAAGAGGAGAAACCAGGCAATCCAAGGCAGTCCAATACAAGTAAACCACTACTAAGTAGCCCCTACCAAAACCAAAAATGTACAACAACCACGTTTTGAGTTGCTTGCGCAACAGTAAGTCTGAACTAAGACTACGGATACATTCAGAAAGGGAGTTCCATAGCCTCACAGCAGCTTCTGAAAAGGTTCCTACCCCCCACCTGGCTTTCCTACACCACAGTACTACAACCTTATGTCATCCCGCTGATCTCAGAGGTCACTGGAAACATACCAATTTACTGTTGTCTTAAAAAACTCGAGCCCAGAGAGTAAAGTGCTTCATGCATCAGGCAGAGGGCTTTCAAGGACACTCGTTTCTTGATAGGCAGCCAACGAAGGTGTCTCAGGCCTTCTAAGATAGAACAGGTCTAAGCATGCAGCCACATTTTGAATGATTTGAAGCTTGTTTAGCAAGAGCTGATTGATGTTTGAGTACAGCGCATTACAATAGTCCAGGCAAGATGAAATGAGACCTAAGACCACCTGTACCCTAAGCTCTTTTGGCAGAAGAGACAATATTTTCTTCCAGATTGCAATCATCCAAAAACACTAACTGACTATTCTATTAACCTGGGTGTCAAAAGTCAAGGTGTTGTCAAACATCACACCCAGGTTTTTGGCCACCGCTATAGGGACAGGTAGAGTACTGCAATTATCTGGCCACCAACATTCAGTCCGTACTGAGCTGTCCATTCCAAACTCCAAAATCTTGTTTTTTTGCCTATTAATTTTAAGCCAGTTCTTCCACATCCATCTGCTGATTTCCTGCATACAGGCCCAAAACCTATCTGCTGCCTCTTCTCAGTCATTCGAGTTTGAAATAATGATCTGGCTATCGTCTGCTTAAACTGACACCTGGAAACCAAAAGATCGTACTAGTTTTGCCGGGGAGCAACATACAAGATAAATAAAGACAGGCTAAGGGACGACCCTTGGGAAACTCCACAAGGGAGCTGGCAGAGGGCTGCTTTGAAATTACCACAACTCACTGCAATCGATCTATCATGCAGGAAGAACATCAGCAACTTTAGTGCCACTTCCTTCAGCCCAGCCTGCCTCAGCCTTTCCCCCATCTCGGCTGGTGAAATGGTGTCAATGGCTGCCAGTAGGTCTAGCAAAACCAGGATATCTGCACCTCCTTGCCTGCTGATAAGATCAATAAGTGCCGATTCAGTACTGTGCTTCTCCCTGAACCCATTCTGAGAAGGGTCCAGGAGTTCTTGATCAAGAAGAAAATTTGCTAATTCCTGGTTCACATGCTTCTCCAAAATCTTTGCAGGAATAGGCAACAGGGAAATCGGACGAAGATTTTTCAAATCGCTGGAGACTCTATCAGGTTTCTTTTTTAGCGGGATAATCACAACCTCCTTCTAGACCTGAGGGTACAACTCAGTATCAGGACATCCACAAAGATCATTTTCAGGACCTCAAACATGAGGACTGGCACCAACTGCAGGACCATGGGAGGACATGGGTCGTCCGGGGAACCCGAGGTAATTCCTACTAATAGGGTCTTGATCTTAAGCGCAGGCATTGGGAAGAATTTGGCCAAACACATGGGCATAGGTTGTTCTAAGTCTGCCCTACCTTCCCTGTGCCGTGACTGGGGCACAGAGTCACCTGAATCCTCAGTAATACTTGGGAAATCAGCGTGGATTTTCAAGATTTTCTCTTTAAAGAACTGAGCTACTTTGTTGCAGAAAGCTTGTGAATTCTCAACTTCTTGATGCAGCCGGGGGGACATAAGGGAGCAGGCTGTGTTAGAAAGCTCCTTCAAGGCATTCGTAACTACCCTAATTTTCTGGGAAAAAAACATGCTTTAGCCTCTTTAATTGCACTTCTATATATTTAAGGTAAGCTCCATGAGTTTAATATTCTCTATTGGTTTAGAGGCCACCTTCCATTTCTGCTCCTGCCTCCTACACTGTCTTTGGAGCGCATAAAGGGTTCTCTGAATACCAAGGGGCAGGGGGTTTCATCCTGCCCTTTGAGCTGATTCTCGTCATGGGAGCATTGCATCCATGATAAAGACAAAATAAATATTTAATTCATGTCAATTGTACATGTGTGTTTTTTGTTTTACATTCTTTAAAGATGCCTAGTAAACTCTTCCTTTCATGAAAAGTAAATGGTCGCCCACATTTTCATGACATTGTTTCTGTGTATATGAGTATAACTAGATGAAATCTTCACACCACCCATTTAGTTGAACTCTCCTAGAGTAAAAACAAATCTGAGAGAAATTGGGTTAAAGGTTGAGTGGGCTGTTAACCCTGCTCACGCAACAGCCACAATCCCTGTCAGGGTAAACCACAAAAGTCACAAAATCAATTTGTGCTTAGCTCTTTAGTAGCTTGACACAAAACAAGTGAGGCTTAACATAGAAGCAATGCTTGATTTATTTGTGCTGCATGCAAACAGTAATAAAGTGAAAATACAACCTAAGAAAAATCCAAAGCCAATTTAGAAAAGTAGAGTACATTTTAATACATTTTCTGACACCAAAACAATAGGGGGTGTCCAATTAGGCATTATTGTCATTGGGATGACACCGAACAAAGTTGTGGTGAAGATTTCAATGTTCTGACTTAGGGACTGAATTAGAACGCAGAGGAGGGGTTACTCCTTCACAACGGTGATGGATATCTGGCCCACCGAAATCTAAATCCCATAGGGATTTAGATTTTGGTGGACAGGATATCCATCGCTATTGTGACATAGTAACCCCTTCGCCGAGTTCTAAATCAGGCCCTTAGTTTCTTTTTTGGAAGTCAAAAAAATCTCCAGTGTAACAAATTTGGATGCTGTAGCCGGTGAAAGTTCCATGAGATCAGTTATCCCTGAACGATCACTGAGCAGGATTTTCTGCTGTGGAGAAGAACTTAGTGGGAACTGCTGTGAATTCAGGTGACCGGTGATGCACTTTAAGCAGATAAATGAGCAGTGTGGTCCCTGTCTTCCCTTGGTTCAAAGAGCAGAATTTAGCCAAAAATGTTGTCATTCCCAAACTTTGGCTTTTGCCTATCTGGGCACCTTCAACACCAACACCAAGGGTCCGGGACTGGAGGAGCACCACTTGCTGGATAAGGACTGATTTAGGCTGGATCCAGATTTGGGCTCAATATGTTTGAAGCCTTTTCTTTCCCTGATGCTCTGATCAGGAGGCTAGCAAACTAGGCCTTGGAGTCACTCTGGTAGTCCTGGGTTCAAACTGCGGAACAGGCCTCAAGCGGCAGGGCAGGTGCCTGAGGGTCAAAGGCAGGCTCCAGGCAGCAAAGCAGTCTTTTCAGGTGCTGCAAAGCAGTCTTGTGGAGTGAACAGAAGGCCACAGCAGGTAGTCCTCTCAGAGTCTTTCGTCAGGTCCAGAAATTGAACTGAAAAGTGGGTCTAAGGGTACTCTTTTTTATACCTGCTGCCTTATTTGAAGTAGGCGAAGTTTCTAGAGAACTCCCTTTGACGTGTTTGAAGCTTTTTGCTTCCCTTGTCTAGGGTCCTGGCTGTCTGCAAGAACAATGCAGAGTGACAAGTCCTTTGTGTGATTTCAGAGGATAAGCTATTCAGTTGCAAATGGTGCTGTGCCAAGCTCCACATGCCATCCTGCCAGTTGATGGCCCATCCAGAGATACTAATCCCTCTATTGTACGGTCTGAGAGGAATAAACAAAGTCCACCTGCCAACTACACCCAGACCTGTGATTCAGAAACAGGCTATAGTTATCAAATGGTTATGGCAGGAAAATGACAGCTTTCTAAAAGTGACTTTTTCAAAATTGTAACTTAAAATCTGACTTTACCATTAAAGAGGATTTTAAATTACAGTTTCTCAGGCATTAACCATGAAATGTTCTCCTGTTCACAATCAAAAGTTAGCACTTATTAAGCAGAATATGGCAACTCAATGTTATCTATTGGAGAGGTATGCCTCACAGTAGTGAAAAACAAATTTAGGAGATTTTCACTACCATGGCTTTTTAAAACCTTAACAATGAGATCTAACTTTTTAATTGCAATGCACCCCACTCTATGGGCTAATGAAGGCCTTCTTTAAGGTCTCTTATATACAATAGGAGGAGAGTTTAAGGCTTGACAAGGGACTATATTGTCAAGTTGATTTGGCAGTTTAAAACTTCATTCACAGTGCGGTAGTAGACCTGAGGCAAATATACATTGTTAGGAGTGGGGCACGCATGGGGCTTCATTTCCTTCTCTGACCTAGGGATCCCATACGACGGGCATGAATCTATTTATGGGGCCAAGACCCCATCCCTGGACCCCTAATGTAAGGGTGTATCAGAAAGGGTCCCAGGATCCCATCCCTGGGCCCTGAGATCCTAGGGTGCCCACAGGAGTGGGCAGGCAGAGAACAGCACTGCCGGCTCCCTTGATCAGCAAAGGAAAAGCTGCCCATGAGGAGAGCCAGCGGGGCAGCCAGGGTTGGGCTCCCATGACCATCCCCCAAACCCAGCCTTCACAGGGTGCTCATTTGGGACCAGGCATTCCCCCAAACAAGAAGAATGGACATGAGGTCCAAGGTCCCATACTGCAAAAGAGCCAAAAAGAGCAAAACAAAAAGCAGTACGGGTCTCCCAGCTCAGGGGGAGAGACGATATCTCAGTATTCACTCCTCCTGGAGGAGCGCCCCATAAAGCCCTGCGGGGCCTGGCTAGTTCCACATTAATTTAGGTATTTCTCCCCTTGTGGTGGCCCCAGGAAGACGAGGACACCACCAATGACAGCAGGAAAGGTGCACCTTCCCTCAGGACAGCATTCTGATGTACCCACCCTAGGTTGGGGGGGCACAACATTCACTTCCCCAGGATTTTCTTCACATTTTCAAGTATTCCCAAGGCTGGAGCTTTTGCTCTACAGCTGGGAGTGCTGTGCCCTCTAGGAGCTACATACACAGTTATTCATTGTGGTTATAAGCAGTGCATGTATTGAAGTGCTCTCTAGGGGCCAAGTCTATTTTTGCAGTGCAATGTAATTACAATGTGACACTCCCTAGAGGCTGCTTTTGTAAGTGCAGGTTCATGGTGAACAAATGCAGAAACAGTACACAGACACAGGTTTCAGTCATTTCAAATGTTTTATTGGTTCATCATAATGATTTCAAAGCTTCATTGATTCACCCTAAGGATTGTAAATGCTTTTTTGGTTCCCATAATGATGTCAGTAGTTGCTGCTCACAGTATTAATGTTTTAGTGTGCTTAATAAATGCATTCAAGCTGGAGTATTGTTTCTGATAAATGCATTTAAGTACAGAATGATGATTTTAGCATATGGTTTGCTGCTCTTGAACCGTGAAAAAACCTGTCGATTCACTTGATATTCTTGTGTGACCCCCTTTATGGGGGGGGGTCAAACAAGACTGTACATTGTCATATATGGTATTTTTCATCTGCCAATGACCATATTTGTAAATTATTGCATCCTATTTAACAGCGTTTGTGTAATCAATGTACTTCTCCTTTTCCTAATGAAAAGGTACTGACTGGACACTCATTATTGAGTGTAATTATTATTGCATGCCAGTGAATTGTGATTACTAGGCCACACCACCTTGCCTGAGTAGGCCTAGGACTGCTCCATTTTTCTACCTGTGAGAATTAAGTGCTACAATGGGGTGTTTGGTTCCCAGCAAGGGCAACTGTGGACCTATTACTTAAGCAGGCCACACAACTAATAGCCCAGTTTCCTACATGGAGGGTCACAAAATAGCTTTATGCATGAAAGGAAAGCTCGATGGAGGTCAATAAATACATCAAACACGCAGAAGCTGATTAAAGGAATGCTTGCATCTAGTCTAACCATTGGCAGTCTCTAGGGGTAGCATTCCAACCCATCCTTTTTTTCCCCATATTGGTACATCAGATTGGAGCCAGACATATTCAAATCAGCCTTAATCCTGCTCTAATCAAAACAGTCCTGCCCAAACGTTCTCTCTGGACCAGAACACTAGCAACTCAAGACCCATTTTGGCATATTTGGACCGCTTCATCAGGGAGTATCTTTGTTCCAGTTGCACAGTGAGTACGAAATCAACATCTGAGCATATTCTTGGCCACTTTAGGCATTACACCAACCACAGAAAATGTGACAAACAGAATGCTTACAAACAGTCTCATCACTGGCAATCTCTGAGGGTAGCATTCCAAATCACTGTTTTTTACTCACCATGCTACATTTAATTAAACCCATGCATATGCAAATCAGCCTTGAGCAGAAAAGAGGTCAGTAATGATTTGAATAAAACAGGCCTTACATGATTTTGGTGCAATGTCAGGCTATTTCGTTAATCCAGAGAAAACCAAAATTATGTGCTGGAATACTACCTATAATAGCCCTTTGGTTAAGAAGCAGATTAGGTATCTGGGGGTCCAAGGTATTCCAAATCTGAATGAATTAGCAAGGCTTAATTTTGAAAAACTTTGTAAGGAGACACGCGTTTTGCTGAAGACCTGGGCAGGGCTCCCTCTCTCTTTTATAGGAAGAGCCAATGTTTTAAAAATGATTATCCTTCCTAAATTCACTTTTTTGTTTAATGCTATCCCCTTGGAATTTAAAAAGAGGTGGTTTAAAAAGATCCAAGCGGATTTGACCTCATTCGCATGGTCATCTAGAGGGGTCAGGATTGCTTGGCACAAATTGTGCAGACCTAAGGGAAAGTGGGGGATTGCTGCCCCAGATTTTTACAAATACTACCTGGCTTTTCATTTGAAACATGTGCGGATTTTGCTTTGTGATAGTTCAGAATACACCTTTTTGTGGGGGGTAATGATTCAGGAGCTTCCGGCGGCCGGAAGTTTCTTTTTGTATAGGTGGAAGTGACCCTTTCCTTTGTGGTTTTTGGGGTCTCTTGGGGCTCTACATGGGGCTCGAAGCTTTCTAGGTCACACAAGTGTTTGCTGTTTTTACTGATATTGTTGGGTAGGAGACAAATATGTTTGAATTGGATTAAGTCCACTCCTCTGAATGAATTTGACTGGCTTACATCTGTAAATTATTATTTTTTGTTTAGAACGGATTGGCCTGTTGGGTAATAGAGACGAACTTTGGGCCATCTGGGAAAACATCCAGCAATATGGGGCCACTTCATTTACAGTCCAATGATTATTATCACCTCTCTTTTTGCCTCACCCCCCACTCCTCCCTTCGGGGGCTGGGATTGACATGCCTTTGAGCATAGGTTTTACCCGGGAGAGGTGAATAGCTGTGTTCGTCTGGGTTTGATTAGTTTATATGGGATCACCTGTAATGGACGCAGGTTGATGACCCTCGTGCAATGAGGTGGGACAGCCTATGAGGAAAAAAAAAAAAAAACAGGCCTCTGTAAAAAGCGGGGCACCAGATTAAAAAAAATGTTGGGTTAGAATGTCATTCCAAACACTCATCAATGGTTAGAGAATTTGCTATCATTTCTCCCGCAATCTAAATGAAAGGCTTCATTTAATGCACACATTCATGGATGACAAATTAAAGGGAACAATACTGCTTTAATCTTTCACTCTTCTAAAAGCACTTATCATATTTCAATAATGTTATCATATTCCTACAATCTCAGTTCTAATTAGAAGGAGGTTACCAAATACTTTCAGAGACATATGTCATAGCGGAATTGGGATAATCCGACGTATCACCCTTTTTTGTATAATGGATTAACCTAAACTAGGTCAAGGTATAGGAAAATTGTCTGGTTTGCCGAAAAAAAATACAAACACTCAGCATAAGCATGGAACCCACGCAACTGGGTCATGCTTACTACGTTTATTGGAATAATTTCAATCCATGGACTTTATTTTATGACTGAATTTTCGGAACATTCTTATCTTGAATAAGGAAGAGTGTGCAGATCAGAAATGTATTACGTAGGCCTGTCTCATATGGAACAAAACTAAGTTTCCTGGACGAAATAGATCACCCACCTGTTTTCAGGTATATCAGATTATATTGTATTACGTTGATTTTGAAACATGGATTTCCATACTCCTTACTAAACGTTGTGGTTTCTTGAGTAAGTAGAAACAGTAAGTAGCTGCAGTAACTGTATCATGTATATCTGCTTTTGCCCTGGTATAGCAATGCAAGCACTCAGATTTTTACAAGCATCCCGGGCACTTTTTAGGTGTTTCTTTGAAAGGGTTAAAATGATCTGTGCTGCTGAGAGCCTAAGAAAGAGAGCCATCACACATGCACTGCTTACCATATTCACATGTCTGAATAGTCTATAAGTTAGAACACAATATGAAAAACAGGAACCTGCAAGTACATTCTTGTCCAACCACTGGTGCTGTTCTCTTAACCTTAATAACTTGGCAGCATTTTGGTTAGTGGTGTGTGAGAATGCTGCAATGTGCACTTGTATAATTATTTAAAATTTGACAAAAATTATGCAAAACTATGAAAAAATAAAAAAAGACATATTTTACACGGATACATATAGCACAATACCACAGACACACAGGTGCTGTAAACAATAGCTGCTTGCATTCTGGTCATTTGCATAGTACTTTTGCTCCTTCCTTAAAATTTAGCGACAAGTATGACAGGCGCAATAGTACCCACTTAACGTAATGGTGTAATGTAATGAATTTCATATAACAAGAGTAACACACAATTCGCACGAGTGTACCATTGGACCACTTTCTCCTTTCTTCAATCGGAGTTTGTGTTGAACCTGCAACATTTTTATATTGTAGAACAAACATTTTATTGCTTTTCTGTATTGAGGATGATTGCTGATGTGCCATATTTTCTTGGACAAGATGTTCCATAATTTGTAAATTTGTAACTAGAAGGACCTTTCACTCTCTCGGGTCCTTCTTTAATGAATGATGGTTAGCTGCAGTGTTATTCTTGATCTAAGGTTTCTCTTTTGAGTGTGGAGTTGAATTATGATTGGTGCAGTGCTATGGATTGCCTTGTTGTTGATGAAGAGAGCTTTGGAGGACCCACAACCCACTGAGCAATACTTGAGTGAGATGTGTTCAGATAATTATCAATCCAACAAGACATCACAAGGATATTTTTCAGAACCCTAAGCTCTCTTATTAAGGAATACCACACTTGAGAATATTAGAAAATGAGGAAAACCTTTTACAGATAACCAAATTGTAAATAAAAGCAACATAAATGCTCTATCCTTTTATAGAGAATCTACCCTCATTCTTCTATGTCTCAGCACTGACCTAATTCTACATCAGCCGAAAATAGAAACAATTTCGAGTTTCAAAGATGGTTCACACTCACATGCCTATTTAAATAGTAAGGCTTGTGTTGATTGCAAGGCCTGCTAATCTAGTGGCGCAAGGGCAGTAGGGCTTGATAAGCACAGCATGCAAAAACTGACTGACCCCTTCCCCAGTTGCCTTCAATTAAGGCGAGTCATATGATTCTGTACAGCGTTTTGTCGCTTGGAGTGAAGGGTTCACTCTCTCCCCGTTATTCTGTGCTCAGCTTTTATAACATTATTTCACAGTTGATGAAACTCTCAGAATAAACAAACAGCGGAGAGTGGACTAATGCCCTTACTTATTTTCACTCTGGACAGACAGGTCTTAGTTTAAATACTGGAAATATATTCATGCAGACTTAAATGTTATGTTCCAAAACATGCAGAACAGAATAAAATAAACCAAATTTCCCTTTTGTTATTCACACCTAATGACTTTTGGTTGATTGATTAGCACATGTAACTCAAAAAATGAAATACATGGTAGAGAAAACATAGAGCCTGTTTTAAATCCCATCATATCGTTTAGGATTTATATTTTGGCAAACGGGCTATCAGTAAGTGCTGTGATGGAGTAGCCCCTTTGCCGAAATCTAAATCAGGTCCATATTATTCATGATATTAGGAAAAGAAGGCATATTGCAGTAGGAGTAATTAAAAAACGGTCTATAGATAGGTATTTTACACAGAATATGCATCTTTTTACATTTACATACAAATTAGAAAGAACTGCTCAAAACTTGTTGTTCTGAGTAAAGTGTGTTTGTTTTGGCCCTAAACACTAATGTACCTACAAGTTTACAAACACTGCATGAGGTTTGCATTACTTTTTTGAAGCAACCCCGACACAAAGTGTTGTGATGGGATTTGCAATCCAACACAAAGTTCAGATGTCTTGTAGCCAGGGCCTGCATCCAGTCATCCTATTGGGCAGCCAATCCCACACCACACACGGGATCCCCTGCTGATGGCCAAATTGCCCCTGGATGCACAACATCCCAGAGACACCAACCCAGTATTTTTTTGTCTCTTTTGTGTCACAGAAATCTTGCAATAATCTCATTGTCATTTTGTGGCAATTCAAAAAAAAAATCTTCACTTTGACCGAGGGTGGGAATCCACACACAAGGGAGAGGAGGTAGGGTACCCTCTACCCTGCCCCCTCAAACAGTTCCTATTTTCAGGACATGAGGACATGTCCTCGAGTCTCAAAATTATGGACTCAACATTTCTCTTCATGTTGTGGCCAGCCAATGTCAGCCCTCTTACCTGCACAACTGGTCTTGGTCCTGCGGATGCATCCAATCATTCTTCTTCTTTTGCAGTTTAGTACCTCAATACTCTCTCAGTACTCCCTCATTGTTCCCTCTGTAGAACTGTGTTGCTAGATGTGTATGAATTTTAAACTTTAATTTCTCTCAAATGACTGAACAGTTTTACAATCTGACCAGGGTCATGTGGTTGTGCCAGGTTTGGAATAGTTGTTGCTTATTTTTTGGTGAATTGTAAGAATTATGTTTTAGAGGGGTTGAACCTCATTTACAAGCTGTGATTCCAGTACTGGATTAAGTGCAGGCATTGGATGATCAGAGTGGAAGAGTGTTTCAAGTGGGGCTATCTGTCATTGGAGCACCGGTGAATTCTGAAGTTGTTATCTGTGAGTGGCTAAGTGCACAGGATTCAGATTTCCAGAGACATGATGGGGCTCTGAGGAAATCGAAAGATGATAGTTTACTTATAACATCTGAAGGTACCCAGCTAAATTAACAGGTGTTATTTGTATAGACATAAAGAGAATCAGTAAAGAATGTTGCCAGTGAATCGCATTCAAGACTTCAAAGTTGTTTGGGTTTGGGATGATCTTCCACTATTGTCAGGAGGGTATCCTGGATAATTGGTTAGGTAGGTGCCGCTGTGTAACAACATGACACGTTATGTTATGTTGTGTTATGTTATGTTATGTTATGTTATGTTATGTTACATTATGTTATTTTATGCAGATTTGTAGAGAGCACTATTACCTGGGAGGGTATCCTGGCTCTCAGAAGCTTCTGGTGGAATTCAGCTTCTAGCAGAATCCAAGAAGTGAGGAGCAGGCTCTTACGTGTAGCAGTAGGTTGTTTATGATTTGAAGCTGTGAGCAAAATACTTTCTAGAGCAGTTATCCAATGAGGGGGCAGTGAGTCATTAGCTAGTAGTTGTGGCGATCATCAGAATCTAGTGATTGATTTTTCTGGCCTATCTTTCGAGTTTCTGGGAAGATGCCTTGATTGATGTATGCATTGACAATACTGAGAGAGCTACCTTCAGATGGAGCTTTGATGAAGGATGAATGTAGAACATCTTTTTCATAGGAAGTGGCTTTTGTTAAATTTTAGGCTGCCAGTGAGAGTCATGGAAGACAGGGATTTCACAGTTGGGTGTGGAGTGCTGCTAGGTGGTAGGTGTCAGAGGAGAAGCAGGCTTTGGGGTAATATGCCGTTGGAGCTTCTGCATTTTCCAGTGAAGAAGAGATCAATGGCACTGCATCGGTCTGTGGAAGTGGAATATCAGGACAGGAGTAGATACAGTGTCTGGTTATCTTCTTCTTATGTTTGCAGCTTAATTGATGCTCTTGGCATAGTGCATGGTGTTCTTTGGTGTGATAACTGGTTTTGCAACAGTATGTAAGTAGTGTGGGTTCATCTGGAGTTTTGCTTTTCTTCATTTTGTTTCCGATCTGTGGAAAGAGCATATTTTTGTAGGCAAAGTGTTTGGTTTGAACCTTGCATGTTTTAGTTCAAGCGTGAATGTTCTCATGGCTTTCTGAAAACCTGCTGGAGTAATTTGAAATGGTGTTGAAGTTGGAAGTTGAGGTGGCAGAGCAAGAAGTATTTATTTTGCTATTGGTTGTCAATGGAGAGTATTTTGAGTGACATTACTAAATTCCGTACTGTTTTTGGTTAACTGTTAGACCTTGCACCATTGCACCCCTGACTTCTTGCCTTCTGAGCTTCTATTTTTCTGACTTTATTTTGGCTGGCTTTATGATTCAGTGCACTTTACCCCTCCTAACGAGTGCTAAACTGCAGGTGTTCTGTACTCTAAACATGGTAAACTTGGCTTATCCACAACTGGTATGTTTAAATACCAGTTAGTCCCTATTAAGAGGCACTGTATGTGCCCAGAGCCTATAAATTGAATGCTTCTAGTGGGCCTACAGCACTGATTGTGCTACCCACTACAGTAGCACTTTAAACATGTCTCAGGCCTGCCACTGCAGAGCCTGTGTGTGTACTTTTAATCTGCTATTTCGATCTGGCAAGTGTACATACTTGCAAGGCCCAAACTATGCTTTTTATTTCATATAAGTCACCCCTAAGGGAGGCCCTGATTAGCCCCAAGGACAAGATGCAATGTATTTAAAAGGGTGAACATTTACTTATAAGTTTAACATGTTGTGGTAGTGACAAACTATTAAATACATTTTTCACCACTGCAAGGCATATCTTTCCCACAGGTTAACATTGGGGTTACCTTGAAGCAGCCTTTAAGTGTAACCTCCAATTGGGAAAAGATGGAAAATTTGAGTTTGGCGTCTCTGGTCTCACAATTTAAAATCACTACTCATGGTGAAGTCAGATTTTAAATGGTAAGTTTGACTATGGCACATTTAGAAAGTTTGCATTTCCTTACTTTAACCATTTTGTCCCTCTGCCTGTCTGTGAATACACATCTTGGGTGGGTGATAGCTGGGCTTTGTGAACTCCCTCTAGACTGTCACACACAAAGGGAGCTGGGGTGAGACATTTGCATCCTGATGGCCGATCACCAGGCTGATGAGTCTTCCTGGGCTAAATGGGAAGAAGAAGCTGACATTTAACCTGAATAGGGCTATGTCTCTCTCCACACAAAAGGCTGCATAACCCCATATAGAGTGGCTGGAGCGAAGGAAGCAAAGGCAGAGATCTTGCACACCTCAAAGGCCTCTCTTTTAAGTCCCCCACTTCAAAGTCAAAACTGGGTATAAGTACTGGACCCCAAACTACACCACGTCAGAACTTTGCTGAAACCAAGGACATTCTGCCTAAAAGAAGAGCTGCTGTACTGCAGGAGGGACTATCATTTTGCTAACTGCTTTGCTGTGTTGGCCTGCTGTTTGCTTTAAAAGGGACTGCCACTTGGTTACATGCTTTGCTTTGTTCGTCTGCTGCCTGCTGCTTCTTGCCTGGAGTGCGAAGGACTTAAACTCAAGTTGCTCCAAGGCCTTGCTGGCTTGCCAGCGCAGGGCCATCAAAGACTTCCTTCTACCTTGCTTCAGCTGCTGGACTCTGCCAACTTTGGGTCCTCCCTTGCCTGAGGTGCAAGTTCCAGTCCTGGTCTTCAGACGTGGGTTCTGCAGTTGTTTTCTACCAAAAAAGGGATGCATCAAAGGCACTCTGAGCAGATGCATTGCCTTCCAATGCATTGCTGATTCGCCTACATATCAACTAAGCTTGACGATGTCACAGGACATGACTGCGAGGCTCGTCAATGACACATCCACCCTACTGGGTAGATCGGAACAAACGCATTCAGCCTTCTTTACCGATGTTTGCTCCATCGAAGGTACTTTTTCAGCAGGGTCTGTGAAGTCCTGTAGCCAACCTGCCCTTCTTCATGATTAATTTGAACTTTGGATACATCCTGGTCTAGTGTGACCTCAATCATACTTTTAACACTATAGTCTTCAAAGCACTACATTGCAGTTTATTCTTAAAAAATTCATAACTTGAGTTCTACTAATTGTATTTTTCTCATATTAGTCTTGTGTCACTCAGATGAATAATCTCTATGTTTATAAACTTGTGGAGTCTTTTTGTGAAGGTTTTTATTTTGTTAGTGTTATTTAAGTGATGGACAATACTTTACACATTGCTTCCTAAGTAAGCCTGAATTCTGTCTGCCAAGCTACCAGAGGGTGAGCACAGTTTAATTTAGGTTGTGTATATGACTTACCCTTACTAGGATTGTGGTTCCTACTTGGACTGGCTGTACACCTCTGCCAAGTAGAGACCCAATTTCTAATATTAACCATAGTGTGTAGGCTTAGCGCTGAGCAGACAAGCAGACTAATGTTAATGCATAGTGGCCAATCTAGATAAAAGTACAGGTGTTTTAAAATATATGGTTGGTAATACTGATTATATGAGATTGAGTGTTTCATATTTGGAGTGCTTTTGTTGAGTGACATGCCATCCAATATTGATGAGGTTGATGAGAGTGAGGAAGGTGTCTTATTTTGTTTTCATTCTTGATTTGTCTGTGAGGTTAAAATCACTGAAGAAGTTGATGTGGGTGTTTCCAATGGATGGCATGGTGAGAGAAAACTTCATCTATCTAGTCCATGCTTTGTCTTGGAGGTGTATAGACTGAGACTGATGAGAGTGGGAAGTGGTATGACTGGAGCTTCATGGAATATTGACACATACCAATGCTTTTAACCTATATGTGCAGTGGTTGATTCGGATGTACAGTCTGAATCTGATACATGTGAAATGCTAGCTCAAATTGTTGCTGTAGATAATGAATTCACAAATGATGAACTAAGGATGGGAGATCCCTCCTTGTGTGTTGATCCCACAGCTAAGATTAGGGTGGGAGATAAAGTCTTGAAACTCTTAGTAGATTCAGGCACCAAGATCACAATGATTACTCAAAAATTGTTTAAGGATACTTAGGGTGATGGACCTCTGATGCCTTCTGATCGGTCTCCTGTTTCATAAGAAGGGTGCAAGATTGAGCTGGTGGGATATATTGAATATGTAATGGAGGTCAAGGGAAGGAAGATCAGAGGAAAAGTGTATGTGGCAGTCAAGGGTGTTAATATTCTAGGTTGGTTTAATCGAGGATCATTCAGGATGATGTTAAAGCCGTGAACCAAAGAGCAGGTCCTTGTTGAATGTGATGAAATGTCCTTAGAATGGAGCAAGAAAATTCCTTCTATGTTTGGTAAGCAGCTGGCCATAATTGAAGGACTCAAGCACAACATCAAGTTGAAGGAAAAGGCTATGGCTGTAAAACACAACCTCAAAGGGGTACCCTTTAATGTCAGGGAAGATCTTGAAAAGGAACTCACAATTATGTGTGAGAAGAGAATGATTGAAACAGCTGCATCTTCACTATGGCTTTCCTCCTTAGTGGTAGTGTGCAAGAAGTGCTGTCAATTCTCATTCAAATGGTTGGTGAGATTGAAAATCCTGTGGCGTTTACATCAAGAGTGCTGCGGGAAGCAGAGTTGCAATACTCTCTAATTGAAAGAGAACTGCTGGCCTGTTGGTGGGCAATTGAGAAATTCTGCACATAAGTGTTGGGAAGACGTTTCAAGTTACAAATTGAGCATACCCCTCATATATACATTCTGGGTGGGGGTCGAAGTAAGTGTTGTACTCCCAGATTTAAATGACTCTTCCCTTAAATGATGCAGTATCAATTTGATATGACCCATATCCCAAGGGGTAATAACAGCGGAGCAAATTTCTTTTCATGATTTCTGAGCAAAAGAGATGATGACAGTGATGTAAGACTGGCTGATTTAATGGATGAAGACTTTGAAGATTGCTTGGTGGCTTCTCTAAAAAAATCCCTGAATTGAAGGTTTGTTCTGTGGGAGAATGGTCGAAAGAGGACAAGAGTGACATTGTATTACAAGACGTGTTTGATCTAGTTAAAAGTTTTGTCTCCTTTGTGACAGCAATTCTATAAAGTGTGGGATGATGTTGCTGTTGAAGAGGGTCTACTTTTATGATCAGACAGATTAATTCCTCCACATTCCATGGGATGCAATACAGTTGCAATAGCCCATGAGGGTGGTGCCAAGTTCATCATGGTACTAATGGAATATGTATCAAAATGGCCAGAACTAAAGACGGTTAAAGAAGTTACTACGAGCATCATTGTTGACTTCCATATAGAACTTTTTCTGAGAGAAGGAGTTCCTGAATATCTTGTTTCAGATAATGAGAAACAGTTTGTCAGTAAAGAAGTGCAAGTGTTTCTGGAGTCATGTCGGGTCAAACACCTAAGAAGCTCTCTATTCCATACTCAAACCAATGGTCTTGTGGAGAGTATAAACAGAGTTATGGGTGATTGTATCAAGTGGTGCAAAAGTGCTAACCATGATGTGGTGAAATCTATGTGTAGCAAGTTGTGATTCTATAGAACTACACCACACTCTACCACCAAAGTGTCTCCTTTTGAACTACTAAGGAGTAGAAGAACTAATACCAGTTTCCATATGGCATGGATGGTAAAGAGGTTGAAGAATGGGCCTGAAGTGCAACAATTGATGGCTTTTGTAAAAGAGAATGTGAGTCACACACACGAGAAAAACAGAAAAGGTGGTATGATTTTAAAGTAAAGTGTAAAACAAGTCTGTGAAAGTTGATGATGTGGTTCGCATCAAGTCTTCAGTGCAGATGCAGAAAGGAAAAAGTAAGTTAAGTAGCCCAGTTAAAGTGGAAAGGATTTGTGGTAATGCCATTGAAGTTGTTCAGGTGGAAAAGGTGCCTAATGAATATAAAGCTACCCATCACAAATGTATTGTCCCTTCTGTCAATCCTTTACAGAAAAAAGAGAAGTTGTTCTGCCCATTGAAACTCGAATGGACGCTGGTAAATTCCAGATTCTGCCCAGATGTTTGAGTTCTAGAATGATAGTTAAAAATACCAGGTTTTGCACCTGAAGTATTTTTGTGTTGCTGTGTGTTTGGATGGTTGTTCATGATGTGTGATTAACATTATAGTTCGGGTTTATCTTTGGGTTGTTGGGTGATTATTTTTGTTATCTTGGGAGAAGGGACGATGTGTAATACTTAAGATATCTGTATTCAGGTCTTTGCTATGCTCTTCTTCAGAATGCTATGATGTAGTAAAGTTTCGAATGTTGAAGATGGATGGATTGTAAACCTGTAGACGGCAGTGAAGGAGCTCCTGCGTGTCAGTCCTCCGCTACTGTTAAGCTCATGGTTATAAATCTTACCTTTTTATAATTAGCTGATCCGGGTCCGGATCTCACAGTAAATGGTATAACACAATGTCTGAAACTTTCTCTAATATGCTTCCTTGTATTCTTAACTAAACAATGGATGTGCTTTGTATTCTCAAATCGTTTCAAACATAATATATGTACTAGATTTAATAGAAAGCAGTTGAGCAAAGCAATTTCTCAGCGTAATAATTATTTTTGCCTGTTTTCAATGGAGTGAGGATCAAAGTTTAAATCTCAAACAGATTCTGAATTCTACACATTATAGTTCAACAAATTCGTTTGAAAAAAGGTTGAAAGATGTATATGCTCGTAATAATCCACTGGGATAATTAAGTAGACTGAAGTATGTGACATTTAATCTAGGTAATAACCAAGAGGTCACAATCATTCTTTATTTTTTACTTGAATATAATTAACCTAATACACACAAAACTTGTGAATAATGTTCCTTAAATGTCACCCTCAGTTATGAGCTATCATTTCTCAGCAGAACATTTGGAAGGTAATGATTAAAAGTGAGTGGAGAAAAGCAAGATGAATAGTCACCTGATTTAGGAAAACGAATTTAATGGATATTTGAGACATGTTTCCCTCAATTGCTGCTCATGTGTGCTAATTGACTTGCATGCAGCAGTGTATGTATCCATGAAAAGTAACGGAATGATTACACTTTAAGGAGCGGCAAATTTCCATTTGATTATTTTATTTTCCCAGGACAAAGTAGTAACTGTATGTGTAGTTTCTTCTGTGTTTGCATAGTCATGCATCTATTATTAATTCTGGGGGTACAAAAGATAAGATTACAGCACACAGTGTCTGATGAAAAGTGTATGACACAAAACATGGCTAATTATTATGGCCTCCTATAGCATATGCTAACAGGGCATGACCAAAGATAATGCTGTTGCTTGTTAGTGTAAGGGTTCTATAACTGCTGGATAGCAAAGGGCCAATTACTCGAGGGCCTAATGCTATTTTCTATGGGTTCAGAGAGCACAGGCACTGGGTAGAGCTAGACCAAATGCTTACCACAAGGTGTAAATTATTATTAGAAATCCAGTGAATGAATTAAAAATCTCTAGCTAGAGCTGAGTAAAGCCCGGCTTTGGAAAGCTGTTACGTTTTCTCCAGGGAAGCTACTCTAACCTCAAAGGATGGTAAATTACTAATTCTGATTGATATATCTGCCTTTAGGTGTAAGTCTTTTGGCTTGTAAGTAAAGTTTCACATTGTATTTCCAATTTCAAATTTTATTTACCTCATGTATAGTAAAAAGTACAAAATATTTAAAGCAAAAGTTTAGACTGGTTTAGAGCAGTACTAAAAATGTCATACAATATATTTACAATCAAGTCTATATCCCACGTGTGTCAGGCAGGGTAAATGCGAGGAGTCTCGAATTTGAAGCCCCTTTTCACATACTGACTTCCATTGCCTCATCTTTTTACGAATAAACCCATATACTTGATAAACTGAATATTCAGGGTAGTGTGTTTGTGTGTTTAAAGCTTCAATTACGGTTTTTCTGTATGCCCGAACAGCCATTTGGTTAAACACTTTAGGGAATAATGCACTTCGTTCTTTTAAAAGGACTGGTAAAATGCTGGTGATGTGATTAATAGTTTTTTCTGTGCTTCACATATTCTGAAGAATTTGCTCATTGTGGGAAAAAATCTAGTGTGGGCAGACCTCCAAAGCACCATGAAATGATTTTTGCTTTTTAAAAAACTTGGACTGACTTGTTGCCAGTAGATTGCGTTTTTGGCTCAGAATAGTTTTTTTTATTTGTTATTCTCAACCATGCTTGAGAAAGTCGTGCCAGTTCATGTTCGTCTTCAAATACAACTGTCAGATGAGCTTATTCAAGTCTTTTTTTACTATAAATTCGTCGTAACTGAGGCATTCCAGAGCTCTGTTGTCTATGTGTTACTTAATCATTCGTCAGAGTATTGGCAACATGGAGTCTTCAAATTGGAGGTATTATGTCCGGCCACAACTAACTGTCAAAAGTGTATTTCTGTGCGAACCGCAGCTCTTGTTTGGTGAGACTGAACTCAAGACGCTCTTGAGTCTGTGATGTTTGTTTTTAGCAGTCAAAATGTTGTTGTTCTGTGTTTAGTGTCTGTGAGGACGTCAATGAAATTAGCCTCATTATTACGCAGAATTTCACAGCCATACATAATGATTGTAAGTAGTTTGGCCAGTGCCTAATTTGTGCTTGTTATTTCCGGTGCTAAGCACTGGCACTTATTTTTCAGGGCCGGGGCTTATTCTTCTGCCTCAAGCATTTGCTGCAACCAAAAGACACACATGGGAAAGACGGGGGAAGAGAAAAATGAAAAAGCGTCACAAAGGGAGAAAGTAGAAAGCTTCAAGAGTGAGCTGAAGGGGCAGGGAGTGGCTTTATATGGATTGAAGAGGCCCAAAATGGCTTTAGGATTACACTGCCTCTGTATTCTGGGTTCGCACATTTAATTGCAGCAGCTGCGTGTTTAAGAGGAGGGCTTTGGGCACCGGCACCTTTTTATTTACAAATTAAGAACTGAGTTTGGCTCTCATTACTTTTGTATTGGATCTAAGGTAGGACCTCACAATGATTTAAAAAGCATAAGAAATGCTATTTTTAATGAGCTTGCCTTAGATGTATTAGAATTGCTTGTGCAATGATGAGGACGATGATGACGACAACGCTCAATGCCTGCAGTTTCTGCCGTGGTTTGTGTGGGTATTTCCACGGTCTCCTCATGCCCATTCCTCCTATGCCCCCATTGGCCGGTTCAAAGGTCGCCCGCCAATCCAGGCACACCATTTTTGCAGGTTTTCTCGCTGTTAGAAATGGGGTCTTTGGTTGACAGTCAGGTTACCCCCTGTTCAAGCAAGGACCCTCACTCTAGTTAGGATAAAAGAGAATCACCCTCAGCTAACCCCTGCTTACCCCCTTGGTAGCTTGGCAGAGCAGTAGGCTTAACCTCAGAGTGCTGGGCGTAAAGTATTTGTACCAACACACACAGTAACTTAATGAAAACACTACAAAATGACACAACACCCGTTTAGAAAAATAGGAAATATTTATCTAGACAAAACAAGACCAAAACGACAAAAATCCAACATACACAAGTCAAGTTATGATTTTTAAAAGGTTTAAAATAAAAAGAGTCTTTAGGTAGTTGTAACAACACACTAGCGCTGCTAGCGTGTAAATGTACCTGGTTTGCGTCAAAAATAACCCCGCACGGGCGGTGCGCGTCGAAAATAACCCTGCACGGTTATATGCGTCGAAAACAACTCGGCACGGCGATGCGCGTCGAAACAGCCAGCCACGCGACGGTCCGAAAGTCCCGCGGCGCAGGTTGCGTTCTCTCAGCCTTCGTCAGCGATGCTGCGCGTCGTTTCTCCTGCTCCGGGCGTCGATTCTCCGGTCGCGTTTCCTGCGGCGTCGTTTCTCAGCTGCGGAGCCGGCGTCGCGTCGTTTTCTCAGCCGCGATCGGATTCGCGTCGATCTTTTCTCCGCACGGCGCTCGGTGCGTGTATTTTTGTCCTTAGGCTGCCAGCCTCTCCTTTCACGGTCCCAGGAACTGGAAGGGCACCACAGAGCAGAGTAGGGGTCTCTCCAGAGACTCCAGGTGCTGGCAGGAAGAAGTCTTTGCTATCCCTGAGACTTCAATAACAGGAGGCAAGCTCTACATCAAGCCCTTGGAGATTTCTTCTTCAAGATGGAAGGCACACAAAGTCCAGTCTTTGCCCTCTTACTCTGGCAGAAGCAGCACTGCAGGAAAGCTCCACAAAGCACAGTCACAGGCAGGGCAGCACTTGTTCCTCAGCGATCAGCTCTTCTCCAGGCAGAGGTTCCCCTTGATTCCAGAAGTGTTTCTAAAGTTTGTAAGTTTGGATGCCCTTCTTATACCCATTTTAGTCTTTGAAGTCACCTTCCTTCAAAGGGGACTCACACCTTCTTGTGAAATCCTGCCTTGCCCAGGCAAGGCCTCAGACACACACCAGGGGGCTGGAGACAGCATTGTCAGAGGCAGGCACAGTCCTTTCAGATGAGAGTGACCACTCCACCCCTCCCTCCTAGCAGAGATGGCTAATCAGGAATGCAGATCACACCCCAGCTCCCTTTGTGTCACTGTCTGGTGTGAGGTGAAAAACAACCCAACTGTCAACTGACCCAGACAGGGAATCCACAAACAAGGCAGAGTCACAGAATGGTTTAAGCAAGAAAATGCTCACTTTCTAAAAGTGGCATTTCCAAACTCACAATCTCAAAATCAACTTTACTAAAAGATGCATTTTTAAATTGTGAGTTCAGGGATCCCAAACTCCACCTGTCCATCTCTTCTCTAGGGGAATCTACACTTTAATCATATTTAAAGGTAGCCCCCATATTATCCTATGAGAGAGAGACAGACCTTGCAACATTGAAAACGAAATTGGCAGTATTTCACTGTCAGGACATATAAACCACATTACTATATGTCCTACCTTATCCATACACTGCACCCTGCCCTTGGGGCTACCTAGGGCATACCTTAGGGGTGCCTTACATGTAAGGAAAGGGAAGGTTTAGGCCTGGCAAGTGGGTACACTTGCCAAGTCGACTTTACAGTGTAAGAATACACATACAGACACTGCAGTGGCAGGTCTGAGACATGATTACAGAGCTACTTATGTGGGTGGCACAACCAGTGCTGCAGGCCCACTAGTAGCATTTGATTTACAGGCCCTGGCACCTCTAGTGCACATTACTAGGGACTTACTAGTAATTCAAATATGCCAATCATGGATGAACCACTTACATACAATTTAAACAGGAGCACTTGCACTTTAGCACTGGTTAGCAGTGGTAAAGTGCCCAGAGTAACAAAAACAGCAAAATCAGAGTCCAGCACACATCAACAACCTGGGGAACAGAGGCAAAAAGTTAAGGGAGACCACGCCAAGGATGAAAAGTCTAACACGTGTCCCCCCCAGCTAAAAGTGGGGAGCAACTACCCAACCTCATGGGAGTTCTCATCACTAAGGCGGAAGAACCTGGACAGACCATCAGCATTGGCGTGTTCTGTACCGGGTCGATGTTCCACCGTAAAGTCCATCCCCTGTAGGGAAATGGACCACCTCAACAGTTTTGGGTTCTCACCCCTCATCTGCATTAACCATCTGAGGGGTCTGTGGTCGGTCTGAACTCGGAAGTGAGTCCCAAACAAGTAGGGTCTTAGCTTCTTCAGTGCCCAGACCACAGCAAACGCTTCACGTTCTATGGCACTCCACCTACGTTCCCTGGGTAGTAACCTCCTGCTAATGAAGGCTACGGGTTGATCTAGGCCCTCTTCATTCAGCTGTGAGAGTACTACTCCAATACCATGCTCTGAGGCGTCTGTCTGTACAACAAACTCCGTGGAGTAGTCAGGTGCCTTCAGCACAGGTGCTGTGCACATGGCAGCCTTCAGGGCATCAAAAGCGTTCTGGCAAGCCTCTGTCCAGATCACTTTCTTGGGTTGCTTCTTAGAAGTCAACTCAGTTAAGGGGGTAACAATGGTACCATATCCCTTAACGAACCTCCTATAGTATCCTGTGAGACCTAAAAAGGCTCTCACTTCAGTCTGGGTCTTGGGAGGCTCCCAAGCCAGAATCGTGTCGATCTTAGGCTGTAGGGGTGCCACCTGGCCACTCCCCACCTGGTGTCCTAAGTACACCACAGAACCCTGCCCTATTTGGCACTTGCTCGCCTTAATAGTGAGGCCTGCCTTCTGCAGGGCCTCTAACACTCTCCAGAGGTGTTGCAGGTGTTCCTCCCATGTGGAACTAAACACAGCAATGTCATCCAGGTAGGCGGCACTGAACTCATCCAGTCCTGCCAACACCTGGTTGACCAACCTCTGAAAGGTGGCAGGGGCATTCTTCATCCCAAAGGGCATCACATTGAAGTGGAAGTGCCCATCGGGGGTAGAGAATGCTGACCTCTCCTTTGCCCCTTCAGTTAAGGCAATCTGCCAGTACCCAGATGTTAAATCAAACGTACTGAGGTACTTGGCAGCTCCTAACCGATCAATGAGCTCATCAGCTCGGGGGATGGGGTGTGCGTCAGTCTTGCTGACCGCATTGAGACCCCGGTAGTCCACACAGAACCTAAGTTCTGGGGTGGCACCAGGAGCAGTAGCCTTTGGGACCAAGACCACTGGGCTGGCCCAAGGACTGCTGGAGTGCTCAATAACCCTTAGGGCTAACATTTTGGAGACTTCCTCCTTAATGCAAGCCCTCACCCTGTCAGTCACCCTGTAAACCTTATGTTTAACAGGTGTACTGTCCCCAGTGTCCACATCATGTGTGCACAGGTGTGTGACTCCTGGGATCAGGGAAAACAGTGAGGCGAACTGTCCCAGCACGTGGCGACAGTCCCTCTGCTGTTCCTCAGTCAGGGAGGGGGAGAGGATCACTCCCTCCACAGACCCATCTTTCTCTCCTGCAGACAGGAGGTCAGGAAGAGGCTCACTCTCTTCCTCCACCCCGTCATCTGTCGCTAGGAGCATGGATAGCTCAGTTCGCTCAAAGTGTGGCTTGAGGCGGTTGACATGTAGGACCCTCAAGGGGTTCCTGGGGGATTGCAAGTCTACCAGATAGGTGACCTCGCTCTTTCTTTCCACCACCTCAAAAGGCCCAGTCCACTTATCTTGGAGAGCCCTAGGCTCCACTGGTGCCATGACCCACACTTTTTGTCCAGGCTGAAACTCAACCAGAGTGGCATTCTGGTCGTACCACCGTTTCATGTCCTCCTGGCTTGCTTCCAGGTTCTCCTGAGCGAGACTCCTGAAGCGGGCAGTCTGGTTTCTTAGTGCCAGCATGTAGCTAAATACATCCTGGGGTGGTTTACTAGGAGCTTTCTCCAAAGCCTCCTTCACCAGACTGAGCGGTCCCCTCACAGGGTGGCCATAGATGAGCTCAAAGGGGCTAAAGCCAAGTCCCTTTTGAGGCACCTCCCTGTAAGCGAACAGAAGGCATGGCAAGAGGACGTCCCACTTACGCCTCAAGGGCTCCGACAGGCCCTGAATCATGCCTTTCAAGGTGCGGTTGAATCTCTCAACCAGACCATTACTTTGGGGGTGGTAAGGGGTGGTGAACTTGTAGGTTACCCCACACACCTTCCACAGAGACTTCATATAAGTGGATATGAAGTTTGTACCCCTATCAGATACTACCTCCTTGGGGAACCCCATGCGGGTAAAAACCCCCATCAAGGCACGTCCCACCACGGGGGCGGTGACCGTCCTTAGAGGAATAGCTTCTGGGTACCGTGTGGCATGGTCCACCAAGACCAGGATGAACCTGTTGCCCATGGCTGTCTTGGGATCCAGAGGCCCCACAATGTCAATTCCTACCCTTTCAAAGGGAGTACTGACTACCGGTAAAGGTTGGAGGGGAGCTTTGCATTTCCCCCCACTCTTGCCACTTGCCTGACAAGTCTGACAAGATCTACAATAAGCAGCTGACTGCTTGTTCATCAAGGGCCAGTAAAAGTGGGAGACAAGCCTCTTATAGGTCTTGTCCTGCCCTAGATGTCCTGCCAAAGGCACATCATGAGCCAACCCCAGTAGGAAGGTCCTGAAGCCCTGGGGTACCACCAGCATACGAGCTGACCCCGGCTCAGGAACCTTAGGCTCACTATACAGGAGGCCATCCTCCCAATAAATCAGGTGAGTACCTGGCGCCCCGCCAGCCGCCTGGGCTGCAGCCTGCTGCCGCAGTCCCTCAAGAGTAGGGCATTCCTTCTGCGCTGTGCAGAATACTTCCCTGGTGGGTCCCCCTTCCTGCTGCCACTGCAACAGCTCAGGGACCTCCCCCAGTTCAGCCACCTGTTCCCCTGTAGGTTCCGGGGCATCACCCTCAGGCTCTGCCTCCTCCCGGACCGTGGGAACTTCTGGGGCGGGTTTCCCGCGCCTCCTGCCTTTCCTCTTCTTGGCGGTCCCCTGGGCCACTGTTTCAGGCTCCAGGGGCTCTTGACTACCCTGATTGGCTGCCATAGACCGGGTGGATACGCATACCCACCCAGGCAGACCCAACATCTCCAAGTGAGACCTGTGTTCCACCTCCTTCCAAGGGGAATCCTCCAGGTCGTTGCCTAGCAAACAATCAACAGGCATGGTTGGACTCACAGCTACTTTCCAGGAACCTGAGACCCCCCCCCATTCAAAGGGAACCTGCGCCACTCTGCAGAGGCGCTCAGAATTGTCTACTGCAACTACTTGGTGAAGTACCCGGGGATCAATCTGCTCTTCAGACACCAGGTGACTCCTCACTGTAGTCACACTGGCTCCAGTGTCCCTTAGAGCCTCCACCCTCTGTCCATTGATGGTCACCCATTGCCTGTACTTCTTAGTGTTATCAGGCACTAGGTTTCTCTGGACCATCTCACTGTCCCCTAGTGAGACAAGGGTCATTTCTGCTGGTTCCCACCCACCTGAAACCAACTCCTCCCCAAGCGCTACACTGGCCAAACCCTGGGACGGTGCACCAGTGGGTGCCGGTGTACTTTTGGGGCATTTGGGGTCCCCCCTCACATGACCCACCTGGTTACATGAATAGCACTTACGTAGGGGACCACCTGCCATTGGCTTCCCTCTGGAGAACCATGGCTTGTTTTCACTGGGGGGTTGGGAATTCTTACCCTGGGAATCAGTTTGGGGCCCTTTAGAGAACTCATCCTGTTTGCCCTTACCCCCCCCTTTCGTCTGAGAGGGACCCTGCCCACCCTTGGCGTGGTCTCCCCCATACCTCTTTTGGACCCTGGTGCTCTCCCAGCGGTCCGCTTCCTGTGCAAGCTTCCTGGGGTCAGTCAGCTTGCTGTCAATGAGGTGCTGGCGCAGCTCTGGAAAACATAAACTGTACAAGTGCTCCCAAGCAATTAAATTGTAAAGCCCCTCATACGTGTTTACCTTACTGCCCTTCACCCAACCATCCAGTGACCTGCAACAAGAATCAACACATTCCAACCATGTTTGGGATTCCTTTCTCTTGTAGGATCTAAACTTCTCCTTGTACTGCTCAGGGGTGAGACCATACCTGGTAAGTAAGGCCTCCTTCATGGCAGGGTAGGTGAGACTCTGAGCATCCCCTAAGGCCGTCAGTGTGTCCCTCCCCTCTGCCTCAAAATGCTTCCACAGGGCTGCCCCCCAATGAGCTTCAGGGACCAGGTTCATGTGGAGAGCTGACTCATAACCCTTGAACCACAAGTAGATATCATCCTCCCTCTTATAATCCCTCACAAGGTCTTTTGGGATGTGTACCCTTCTCTCAGGCTGCACTGTAGAATTGCTGCCACCATCCCTACTGGACTGGCTCCTATGATCTATCTCTTTCAAGCTAAGCTCATGAGCCATTGTTATCTTCTTCTCCTCAAGGGCTAGCCTTCTCTGCTCCAATTGGTACTCCCTTTCTGCCTGTCTGTCCTGTAACTCTTCAGGTGTCAGACCCTTGGAGGATACACTGCTACTTGCCCTAGAGATTCTCCCCTGAGACATAGCAGGCCCACCCACTACATCAGTGTGAGTGACTTGCAACTCCTCTTCCCCCTCTGGCTCCTCCTCTGTGTGCCCCTCAGCTGCTTTGGCTGTCACCCAGGCCCTCAGCGCCTTTTGCAGCTCATCCTTCTTGGATGAGCTCTTAATGGGACAGCCAACATTACTACAGAACTGCTTCAACTGAGCCACCTTGTAGCTCTCCAATTTCTCCAAGTCAAAAGCAGCTTCAGCTAGGGCATCTCCAGACTGAGACATGATGAGAGGTTAAAAAAAATATGCACAGTTCCAAAAACAGAAAAGCAAGTTCTCAAATGAAGTTTCAGCAAAGTCAATCCCGGGATCAGCGAAAAAAAAGAAACTAAATGCAGAGAAAACCAGTCCAAGTAAAAAACAAAAATCACAAGACTAGTAGTATGTGGTCACGTAGTGGTCTGAGATCAAAACAGTAGTGTACACTTAATTACTGTATGTCAAGTACAAATACAAGTCCAAATCCCGACCGCTGGTCACCAATGTTAGAAATGGGGTCTTTGGTTGACAGTCAGGTTACCCCCTGTTCAAGCAAGGACCCTCACTCTAGTTAGGATAAAAGAGAATCACCCTCAGCTAACCCCTGCTTACCCCCTTGGTAGCTTGGCAGAGCAGTAGGCTTAACCTCAGAGTGCTGGGCGTAAAGTATTTGTACCAACACACACAGTAACTTAATGAAAACACTACAAAATGACACAACACCCGTTTAGAAAAATAGGAAATATTTATCTAGACAAAACAAGACCAAAACGACAAAAATCCAACATACACAAGTCAAGTTATGATTTTTAAAAGGTTTAAAATAAAAAGAGTCTTTAGGTAGTTGTAACAACACACTAGCGCTGCTAGCGTGTAAATGTACCTGGTTTGCGTCAAAAATAACCCCGCACGGGCGGTGCGCGTCGAAAATAACCCTGCACGGTTATATGCGTCGAAAACAACTCGGCACGGCGATGCGCGTCGAAACAGCCAGCCACGCGACGGTCCGAAAGTCCCGCGGCGCAGGTTGCGTTCTCTCAGCCTTCGTCAGCGATGCTGCGCGTCGTTTCTCCTGCTCCGGGCGTCGATTCTCCGGTCGCGTTTCCTGCGGCGTCGTTTCTCAGCTGCGGAGCCGGCGTCGCATCGTTTTCTCAGCCGCGATCGGATTCGCGTCGATCTTTTCTCCGCACGGCGCTCGGTGCGTGTATTTTTGTCCTTAGGCTGCCAGCCTCTCCTTTCACGGTCCCAGGAACTGGAAGGGCACCACAGAGCAGAGTAGGGGTCTCTCCAGAGACTCCAGGTGCTGGCAGGAAGAAGTCTTTGCTATCCCTGAGACTTCAATAACAGGAGGCAAGCTCTACATCAAGCCCTTGGAGATTTCTTCTTCAAGATGGAAGGCACACAAAGTCCAGTCTTTGCCCTCTTACTCTGGCAGAAGCAGCACTGCAGGAAAGCTCCACAAAGCACAGTCACAGGCAGGGCAGCACTTGTTCCTCAGCGATCAGCTCTTCTCCAGGCAGAGGTTCCCCTTGATTCCAGAAGTGTTTCTAAAGTTTGTAAGTTTGGATGCCCTTCTTATACCCATTTTAGTCTTTGAAGTCACCTTCCTTCAAAGGGGACTCACACCTTCTTGTGAAATCCTGCCTTGCCCAGGCAAGGCCTCAGACACACACCAGGGGGCTGGAGACAGCATTGTCAGAGGCAGGCACAGTCCTTTCAGATGAGAGTGACCACTCCACCCCTCCCTCCTAGCAGAGATGGCTAATCAGGAATGCAGATCACACCCCAGCTCCCTTTGTGTCACTGTCTGGTGTGAGGTGAAAAACAACCCAACTGTCAACTGACCCAGACAGGGAATCCACAAACAAGGCAGAGTCACAGAATGGTTTAAGCAAGAAAATGCTCACTTTCTAAAAGTGGCATTTCCAAACTCACAATCTCAAAATCAACTTTACTAAAAGATGCATTTTTAAATTGTGAGTTCAGGGATCCCAAACTCCACCTGTCCATCTCTTCTCTAGGGGAATCTACACTTTAATCATATTTAAAGGTAGCCCCCATATTATCCTATGAGAGAGAGACAGACCTTGCAACATTGAAAACGAAATTGGCAGTATTTCACTGTCAGGACATATAAACCACATTACTATATGTCCTACCTTATCCATACACTGCACCCTGCCCTTGGGGCTACCTAGGGCATACCTTAGGGGTGCCTTACATGTAAGGAAAGGGAAGGTTTAGGCCTGGCAAGTGGGTACACTTGCCAAGTCGACTTTACAGTGTAAGAATACACATACAGACACTGCAGTGGCAGGTCTGAGACATGATTACAGAGCTACTTATGTGGGTGGCACAACCAGTGCTGCAGGCCCACTAGTAGCATTTGATTTACAGGCCCTGGCACCTCTAGTGCACATTACTAGGGACTTACTAGTAATTCAAATATGCCAATCATGGATGAACCACTTACATACAATTTAAACAGGAGCACTTGCACTTTAGCACTGGTTAGCAGTGGTAAAGTGCCCAGAGTAACAAAAACAGCAAAATCAGAGTCCAGCACACATCAACAACCTGGGGAACAGAGGCAAAAAGTTAAGGGAGACCACGCCAAGGATGAAAAGTCTAACACTCGCCAATCAAGGGCACCGTCCTCCAAAAGGGAGGCATCGCGAGTGGGCCCCAACTGGCTTGTTTTGCAAACAGGCCGGCCCCAATAATTGTTTGTGCAGGTTGAAAGAGTCTCCGGAGTCCACGACCACCCTCCAATATTTATACTTTATTCTTAGGTGATATTCTGGCCATCTGTGTGCAAGAATCTAGACTTTTTGAACTTTTTTCTATTACTACTACTTTTGTGTTATTTAAGTTAATTTCCAAGTTGTTCTCCTCTCTGAGATTATGCAGCTTCTTTAAAAACCTCTGCAGACCAATTTTGTTTTCACTGGCCAAGAGGAGGTCATCAGCATAAAGTAGGTTTGAAATGAAGCTACCACCCATTTTCAGTAGGTTTGCATTATTCAGGTCTTCTGATAGGTCTGTGATGCACATATTAAAAAGCAAGAGAGCTAGTTCCCATTCCTACCTTAAACCATACAGCATTGGAACTTTTTGTCATAACTTTCTACAATCACCAAGTTTTGCATGCAATTCAGCATTAATATGTAACAGTGCATCACCCTAGGGAGACTTGATGTTTTTTTTCACAAGGCTAACCTTTTCCTTAATAAGTTTCTGGGGACACAGTTCAGAGCTGTTTTGAAATCAACCAAGCATGTGGTAGAGTGCCTGGTCCTTAGTAAGTAAACTTACAAGGGGACGCGTATAGGTCAATGAACCTTTTGGATCGCATGGAGTATCCTAGCCATGTGGTGACCAGTGACATCAATAATCAATGAATTATTCAATAACCACTGAAAGAATCATTAAGCATTAGATAATATATCAACAATTCATGAATAACCACAACACATTTAACGTTTTAACAATTTTTATTTCCCTATTCGTTACAATTCTAAACCATCAGATTAATTCAAACTTCATTCAATTATCTCAGAGTTAATCCATTAGTAACCACCAGTAACATAATCTAATCAGAACTTGAGAAAACATATGCTCTAATGCTTCAGCGTAAGCTATCAAAGATGACTATATCAACCTTAATAGCAGTGTTCAGCAATTAGTACGTCAATCATTTGTCACTGTCAATGTCACCCAAGGGATCCTTACCTATCCCAGATTAGCATTTGCATTTGGGACTTCATGCAAAAACAATTTAGAACACAAATTTAGAAAACATCTAGCTAGAAGGAAAACTTTTAAAACAGTGCAGTTGGCACCTAGAAAGAAAGGCACAAAAAGTTAACAGTCACCTTGTCATAGCTACCTATCCACAGAACGGATCAGCAACAAAGTCAGTCTTCGTCTTCAGGTCATCAATCGATCAGGAACACATCAGGCTCTCAAGAGCATGAGCCCCATCACAGATTCTTGAATTGCGTCTTCTGCATCAGCATTCCACCATTCCACCCCTCACATCTGAAGTTTTTTGCCCTTTGTCATGACTTTTTATCAAGGTTTTCCAGTCCATCCCCCCTAATTTCTAATTGATCAGTCAATCACCAGTTATTACTCCACCCAATAATATTAATTTTGCAAATCAATGAATTCTAATATTACGCCGTTCTCAGTTCATTGATTGGTTCACTGTACGATGTCCTCATCATCAAGGACATCAGGCATCAAAAATGTTGCATCTTCTTCTCCAGTCAGTGCTTCTATTGTTCAAGTCCTGGGAACGTACATCAAGTCTGTCTTGCACCAAAATTGTTACATGTCTAGTTCCATCATCTCCTGTCCGTCAGTACATTGCAGAAAATTCTGGCTAAGCAGATTTTAATAACATACGTGGGTCATGGTGAGTTCAACACACCAGCTTCTCTGCAGTGCACTAGAAATTCAGCTTCTGCATGAGGCCTGGTAACTAGGCCACAACTTCGGCTAAGTTAACTCTACAATATAATGCAAAACATAGGTTATACATCTTAATATGACATATTACTACATTATTATTACTTTTTTTCAAATTTTTAATCATTTGAGTACACGTTCGTATAAACTGTCCGTCACTCTCTGTGGGCACATTTTCAAACCTGCACAACTTCTTGTTAATCAAAACGTATAAACATTCTTTAATAATTTCTAATTAGCATATCTGCGTCAGCACATGTATACAATAATGAGCCACCTGTAAATGAAATTTCCATAGTAAATAAAAGGGCTACTAGGTTTGAGATAAACACATTCCTTTGATAATACAGTGTGCGGCACTCCACTCACAAACAAAGTAATACTCATATGACCAAATAAGTGATCTTGGAGAAAAAAAGCATTCAATTTTAATACAAGTATAAAATGTCCAATCCAATCCAAAATTAAATACGCTGGATTTCAGGTACTTCACACGGGGTCACGTTGGAGTTCACATTTGTGAATAAGGCTCCATCACATGTTGGCACTTTTTGTTTATATTAGGTGCAACTTAATCACATCATGTCTTTCCTTTCTTTCTGCTTATGTGATAGGTCTGGATAGTTCGTTTTGTAATGAGAAACATAAAACAACGTTTAATAAATAACGGACAACAATTAATGGATTATTTAGGAATTGTCTAATTATGAGGTACTGTTAAGAATTATGTAAGCTAGTTTGGTGACACAAGGGTGTTTTTGCATAAAATTTGAGTTGTATAATATCACTATTTTGGTATAGTTTTGGATCTTGGTTGAAGTTGGCAGGATATAAGGTTTTGGTTGTGTTTTTGGGGAGCACTTTAATGTAATTTGATCTGTGTTTTTCACCTTTTTGGTTCAAGTAATATCCACGAGAGTCACTACAATAGGGTCTCTCTTGCATGAGATTTCAATATTTTGGTTTGGAATTTGGGTCTTCTTATTCTTTTTTTTGTTCAACCATTAAGTTTGAGCATTTTGGTTCCTACTCCATCAATATGTTAACAATTTTTAGCCCTGAAGAAGTCGTTCAGGATGTAAAAAAGAATCTCCCATGACGAAACACGTGTTGGCTGGAATTGTATTACCACGGATGGGTTTCCAATTTTTTGAAGACTCTTAATTTAATTTTGGATTGGATTGGACATTTTATACTTGTATTAAAATTGAATGCTTTTTTTCTCCAACATCACTTATTTGGTCATATGAGTATTACTTTGTTTGTGAGTGGAGTGCCGCACACTGTATCACTTAATTGTTGGGTTTTTATGAACCTTTAAGGGATGGGTGTTTTCCCTGGTGCAGGCACCCCTCATTTCTTTGTCTACATTTGTGCTATTTAGGCTCCTGAGCGCCTTTACAACCCTAACATTTCACCCCATTAGCTAGGTCACATTCCTTTGATGAACCTGTCTTGGTCCAAGGAACTGTCTTTTACTCTGTAGTCCATTTATTAAGGTCCTGAAAAAAGCCAATGAAATACTGGGTCTAATTATCTAAGGGGGCTATTAACCCCTTTGCTGCCAGGCCTTTTCCCCCTCCTGTGCTGAGTCTTTTTTTGGCTATTTGGGGCAGTTCGCGCTTAGGCCCTCATAACTTTTTGTTCACATAAGCTAACCATGCCAAATTTGCGTCCTGTTTTTCCAACATCCTAGGGATTCTAGAGGTACCCAGACTTTGTGGGTTCCCAAGAAGGAGGCCAAGAAATTAGCCAAAATACAGTGAAAATTTCGTTTTTTTCAAAAAAATTGGAAAAAGGGGCTGCAGAAGAAGGCTTGTGTTTTTTTTCCCTGAAAATGGCATCAACAAAGGGTTTGCAGTGCTAAAATCACCAGCTTCCCAGATTTCAGGAACAGGCAGACTTGAATCAGAAAACCCAATTTTTCAACACAATTTTGGCATTTTACTGGGACATACCCCATTTTTACGATTTTTTGTTCTTTCAGCCTCCTTCCAGTCAGTGACAGAAATGGGCATGAAACCAATGCTGGATCCCGGAAACCGCAACATTTCTGAATAGTAGACAAAATTCTGAATTCAGCAAGGGGTAATTTGTGTAAATCCTACAACGGTTTCCTACAGAAAATAACTGAAAAAAATAAATATTGAAATTGAGGTGAAAAAATCTGAACTTTTTCTCTACGTTTTACTCTGTAACTTTTTCCTGCAATGTGAGATTTTTGAAAGCAATATACTGTTACGTCTGCTGGACTCTTCTGGTTGCAGGGATATATAGGGCTTGTAGGTTCATCAAGAACTCTAGGTACACAGAGCCAATAAATGACCTGCACCCTGTAGTGGGTTTTCATTCTATACCGGGTATACAGCAATTAATTTGCTGAAATATAAAGAGTAAAAAATAGCTATCAAGAAAACCTTTGTATTTCCAAAATGGGCACAAGATAAGGTGTTGAGGAGCAGTGGTTATTTGCACATCTCTGAATTCCGGGGTGCCCATACTAGCATGTGAATTACAGGGCATTTCTCAAATAGACGTCTTTTTTACACACTCTCTTACATTTGGAAGGAAAAAATGTAGAGAAAGACAAGGGGCAATAACACTTGTTTTGCTATTTTATGTTCCCCCAAGTCTCCCGATAAAAATGATACCTCACTTGGGTGGGTAGGCCTAGCGCCCGCGACAGGATATGCCCCAAAACACAACGTGGACACATCACATTTTCAGAAAGAAAAAAGAGCTGTTTTTTTACAAAGTGCCTAGCTGTGGATTTTGGCCTCTAGATCAGCCGGCACCTGGGGAAACCTAGCAAACCTGCAATGTTTTTAAAACTAGACACCTAGGGGAATCCAAGATGGGGTGACTTGTGGGGCTCTGACCAGGTTCTGCTACCCAGAATCCTTTGCAAACCTCAAAATTTGGCCAAAAAAACACTTTTTCCTGTCAGTTCGGTGACAGGAAGTTCTGGAATCCAAGAGGAGTCACAAATTTCCTTCCACCCAGCGTTTCCCCAAGTCTCCCGATAAAAATGGTACCTCACTTGTGTGGGTAGGCCTAGCGCCCGCGACAGGATATGCCCCAAAACACGACGTGGACACATCACATTTTCAGAAAGAAAACAGAGCTGTTTTTTACTAAGTGCCTAGCTGTGGATTTTGGCCTCTAGCTCAGCCGGCACCTGGGGAAACCTAGCAAACCTGCGCATTTTTGAAAACTAGACACCTAGGGGAATCCAAGATGGGGAGACTTGTGGGGCTCTGACTAGGTTCTGTTACCCAGAATCCTTTGCAAACCTCAACATTTGGCAAAAAAAAACACTTTTTCCTGTCATTTCGGTGACAGAAAGGTCTGGAATCTGAGAGGAGCCACAAATTTCCTTCCACCCAGCGTTCCCCCAAGTCTCCCGAAAAAAATTGTACCTCACTTGTGTGGGTAGGCCTAGCGCCCGCGACAGGATATGCCCCAAAACACGACGTGGACACATCACATTTTCAGAAAGAAAACAGAGCTGTTTTTTACTAAGTGCCTAGCTGTGAATTTTGGCCTCTAGCTCAGCCGGCACCTGGGGAAACCTAGCAAACCTGCGCATTTTTGAAAACTAGACACCTAGGGGAATCCAAGATGGGGTGACTTGTGGGGCTCTGACCAGGTTCTGTTACCCAGAATCCTTTGCAAACCTCAAACTTTGGCTAAAAAAACACTTTTTCCTGTCATTTCGGTGACAGAAAGTTCTGGAATCTGAGAGGAGCAACAAATTTCCTTCCACCCAGCGTTCACCCAAGTCTTCCGATAAAAATGGTACCTCACTTGTGTGGGTAAGCCTAGCGCCCGCGTCAGGATATGCCCCAAAACACAACATGGACACATCCCATTTTTTCACAGAAAACAGAGCTGTTTTTTGCAAAGTGCCTACCTGTAGATTTTGGCCTCTAGATCAGCCGGCACCTAGGGAAACCTATCAAACCTGTGCATTTTTGAAAACTAGCGACCTAGGGGAATACAAGATGGGGTGACTTGTGGGGCTCTGACCAGGTTCTGTTACCCAGAATCCTTTGCAAACCTCAAAATGTGGCAAAAAAAACACTTTTTCCTGTCATTTCGGTGACAGGAAGTTCTGGAATCCGAGAGGAGCCACAAATTTCCTTCCACCTAGAGTTCCCCCAAGTCTCCCGATAAAAATGGTACCTCACTTGTGTGGGGAGGCCTAGCGCCCGTGACAGGATATGCCCCAAAACACGACGTGGACACATCACATTTTCAGAAAGAAAACAGAGCTGTTTTTTACTAAGTGCCTAGCTGTGGATTTTGGCCTCTAGCTCAGCCGGCACCTGGGGAAACCTAGCAAACCTGCGCATTTTTGAAAACTAGACACCTAGGGGAATCCAAGATGGGGTGACTTGTGGGGCTCTGACTAGGTCATGTTACCCAGAATCCTTTGCAAACCTCAACATTTGGCAAAAAAAACACTTTTTCCTGTCAATTCGGTGACAGAAAGTTCTGGAATCTGAGAGGAGCCACAAATTTTCTTCCACCCAGCGTTCCCCCAAGTCTCCCGAAAAAAAGGGTACCTCACTTGTGTGGGTAGGCCTAGCACCCGCGACAGGATATGCCCCAAAACACGACGTGGAAACATCACATTTTCAGAAAGAAAACAGAGCTGTTTCTTACTAAGTGCCTAGCTGTGGATTTTGGCCTCTGGCTCAGCCGGCACCTGGGGAAACCTAGCAAACCTGCGCATTTTTGAAAACTAGACACCTAGGGGAATCCAAGATGGGGTGACTTGTAGGGCTCTGACCAGGTTCTGTTACCCAGAATCCTTTGCAAACCTAAAAATTGGCTAAAAAAACACTTTTTCCTGTCATTTCGGTGACAGAAAGTTCTGGAATCTGAGAGGAGCCACAAATTTCCTTCCACCCAGCGTTCCCCCAAGTCTTCCGATAAAAATGGTACCTCACTTGTGTGGGTAGGCCTAGCACCCGCGTCAGGATATGCCCCAAAACACAACGTGGACACATCCCATTTTTTCACAGAAAACAGAGCTGTTTTTTGCAAAGTGCCTACCTGTAGATTTTGGCCTCTAGATCAGCCGGCACCTAGGGAAACCTATCAAACCTGTGCATTTTTTAAAACTAGAGACCTAGGGGAATCCAAGATGGGGTGACTTGTGGGGCTCTGACCAGGTTCTATTACCCAGAATCTTTTGCAAACCTCAAAATTTGGCTCAAAAACACTTTTTCCTGTCATTTTGGTGCCAGAAAGTTCTAGAATCTGAGAGGAGCCACAAATTTCCTTCCACCCAGCGTTCCCCCAAGTCTTCCGATAAAAATGGTACCTCACTTGTGTGGGTAGGCCTAGCGCCCGCAACAGGATATGCCCCAAAACACAACGTGGACACATCCCATTTTTTCACAGAAAACAGAGCTGTTTTTTTGCAAAGTGCCTACCTGTAGATTTTGGCCTCTAGCTCAGCTAGCACCTAGGGAAACCTACCAAACCTGTGCATTTTTGAGAACTTGAAACCTAGGGGAATCCAAGATGGGGTGACTTGTGGGGCTCGGACCAGGTTCTTTTACCCAGAATCCTTTGCAAACCTCAAAATGTGGCTAAAAAAACAAATTTTCCTCACATTATGGTGGCAGAAAGTTCTGGAATCTGGGAAGAGCCACAAATTTCCTTCCACCCAGCGCTCCCCCAAGTCTGCCGATAAAAATGATGCCTCACTTGTGTGGGTAGGCCTAGCGCCCGCGACAGGAAATGTCCCAAAACACAACGTGGACACATCCCATTTTTTGACAGAAAACAGAGCTGTTTTTTGCAAAGTGCCTACCTGTAGATTTTGGCCTCTAGCTCAGCCGGCACCTAGGGAAACCTACCAAACCTGTGCATTTTTGAAAACTAGAGACCTAGGGGAATCCAAGATGGGGTGACTTGTGGGGCTCTGACCAGGTTCTGTTACCTAGAATCCTTTGCAAACCTCAATATTTGGCTAAAAAAACACATATTCCTCACATTTCGGTTGACAGAAAGCTCTGGAATCTGAGAGGAGGCACCAATTTACTTCCACCCAGCGTTCCCCCAAGTCTCCCGATAAAAATGATACCCCACTTGTGTGGGTAGGCCTAGCGCCCGCAACAGGAAATGCCCCAAAGCACAACGTGGACACATCCCATTTTTTGACAGAGAACAGAGCTGTTTTTTGCAAAGTGCCTACCTGTAGATTTTGGCCTCTAGCTCAGCCGGCACCTAGGGAAACCTACCAAACCTGTGCATTTTTGAAAACTAGAGACCTATGGGAATCCAAGATTGGGTGACTTGTGGGGCTCTGACCAGGTTCTGTTACCCAGAATCCTTTGCAAACCTCAAAATTTGGCTAAAAAAACACATTTTCCTCACATTTCGGTGACAGAAAGTCCTGGAATCTGAGAGGAGCCACAAATTTCCTTCCACCCAGTGTTCCCCCAAGTCTCCCAGTAAAAATGATACCTCACTTGTGTGGGTGGGCCATGTGCCTGCAACAGAATAAGGCTCAAAACTTGTAGAGATAGAGGGGATAGCACAGCGGGTTTCTAAGGACATATTCTTCTTTTATACATCTTTAGGCTGACTCTGCTTTGGGGACCCACATAAGTGAGGTGTCATTTTACTTGGGAGACTGAGGGGAACACTGGGGAGTAGGAATTTTGTGCTGGAGCGGTGATCCTACTGAGAAAAGTCAGGAAAATTTGCTTTTTTAATCAAATTTTGAGGTTTACAGAGGAGTCTGGGTAAGAAAATGTTGGGGGATCCACTCAAGCCACACCTCCCTGGACTCCTTGGGGTGTCTAGTTTTAAAAAATGTCTGGGTTTGGTAGGTTTCCCTAGATGAAGGCTGCACCCAGGACCAAAAACATAGGTGCCCCCTCCCCCCCAAACACAGGTAGTTTTGTAATATATCATTTTGATATGTCCACATACGTCTGTGAAGTGCCAAACACTAAAATTGTGAAAAGAAACGCACTTAGGTTATGTGAAAAAGACCTCTCACCCACCAACCAAGTTGGTGGCATGCTTCATCATCGGGGTCCCACACGAGGCACCTAGCGTGTCACAGGTGTGCTGCGACGCCTGTTTACAGCAGAGCAGGTTTTGTCATTTTTACCACACATACTGGTTGGATTTGGCACGAGGGTGAGTGATGGTTCAGTGGATAAAATTTTATTAACAAGAGATTTCACAAAAATGAAACGCACTGTTAATAACTGAAAGGGAAAAAACTGAACCAATGACTCACAGCTCGTGAGCTGTAAAGCTGCGACAAGGCACCAACCGCTTTACAGTCCATTCACACACCTTTCATACTTGACACGCACAAGACCATTCACACCGCCAGCCACGGGCCCAGCACATTACAACACTCACATCGACAGACAGCGCCACTCAAGGGCCCATCACTTACATACGCCCACATGCCTGATACAACAATCACACCAGCTGATGGGATTGTGTGGACTGGTGTTTGGCTGGCAGTGTGTTGCAGTAGCCAACAGCAAGTCAATATGTACACTATGTACACCCTCAGCCAAGCCCCACTCCACACACAATGGCATCATTTTTTTTTTTTTTTTTTTTAAACAGAGGAACCCCTAACTAAGTAGAAATAATTACAAAACTACAAACACAAAAGCTCTAACTAAGTACATGACAGAAATGCTAACCATGAAACTGAACACATGAAAATACAAAACAGACATGAGTTTACACTCATGGTTGTTCCCAGTAATTCTTCTGGGTGTGGTAATTCTTAAAACAACTACCCACACACAGCCCAGGCTTTGAAGGACAATCTGGGCAGTACGTTCAAGTCTCCCTCCGGATACCTCTTCGAAAACACACTCTACATTTCTTAGCTGGAAAGTCTTTTTTGGGTGTGGGAGGAATGTGCTAAGCAAAGTGGCGATCTTTCAATCTAGCCACATCCTCCACCACTGCTTCTCTAGGCACTCTGGCCTGTTCCACCACAATAAGGCTCTCTGTCACTGACTCCTGAAATTTCACAAATGTCATCTTTGACTCTGGAGACCTATCCCTAAACACAATAAAAGCATTAAAGGTTGCTAAGTGGAAGAGGTGAATTGCTAATTTCTTATACCAAATGTAAGACTTACGAATAGCAGTATAAGGTTCCAACCTCTGATCAACTCTATCTACACCTCCCATGTGCTTATTATAATCTAAAATGCACACAGGTTTGCGCACTTCAGCAACCTGGCCCCAAACAGTCACGGGGGAAGTACTCTCATCATGGATGGTACTTAGCATGTAGACATCCCTCTTGTCTGAAAATTTCAAAGCTAGCAGCTCATCATTCCGCAAGGCACAGCACTGTCCACTCTCAAGTTTTTTACAAACAAGCTCCCTTGGATAGCCTTTCCGGTTACAACGAATTGTGCCACAAGCAACAGTGTCCACTTTAAACAATTCCTTGAACAACTGCACTCCAGTGTAGAAGTTATCTACATACAAATGGTGACCTTTGTTGAACAGTCGTCTATCAAGATCCCACACAATTTTCTCAGTGGCTCCAAAAGTGGGAGGACAACCAGGGGGGTCAATATTGGAATCCCTACCAGTGTAGACACAGAAACTATACACATATCCTGTACTACTTTCAGACAGCATATACAATGTAATGCCATATCGTGCCCTTTTGCTAGGAATGTACTGCCTAAAAACCAAACGACCCTTGAAGAGGACCAAAGACTCGTTCACACTTATTTCTTTGCCTGGAACATAGACCTCCGAAAACCGATCTACAAAATGATCAAGGACAGGCCTAATCTTAAAAAGACGGTCAGAATCTGGGTGATTTCGTGGCAAGGCTAATGCATTGTCAACAAAATGCAGCATCCTAAGAAGAAGCAAATACCGATTACGACTCATGGTCGCAGGAAATATAGCTGTTGCCATCAAGGGACAAGTAGACCAATAAGTCAGTGATGGCTTCCTTATCAACCCCATCAAAAAAGTCAAACCTAAAAACTTTTTTATCTCCTCCAAATTTGTGGGAATCCACTGGGCAGCTCTAGAGTGTGGCCTAAGTCTAGCAGCATTGTCCCTCAAATGCTGCTCCGCATACAAATTAGTCTGCTCAACAATCTCTTCCAAAAACACATCATCCATGAATAACTCAAAGAAATTGACAGGTAAAAAGTTATCTGTATTGGCGCTACACCCCGGGAGACCAGTAAAGGCAGGCAACTCTGGCTGCTCCATGTTTGGGGCAACCCAGAGATCAGGTCTTATAACGGAAAACCTTTCAGCCCCAGGTTGCTGCACTAATGGCACATCAGTGTCCTCCTCTAAAACAGGTTCTGCACTGAGTGTGGCTTCCTCATCAGAAGATTCCTCTCCAACAGAAACATCACTGCCAGAATCTCTCACTTCCTCCTCTGACTCAGATGCAGAGTCCGTCTCATAATCATGATCAGACAATGATTCAAAAAGCATACCAACCATCTGCTGAGCGGTCATCCTGCAGCTAGCCATGATCTTTCCTACTAAAATTAACTGGACAAATTCACCACCAACAACCAGCACTGTGTAAGATAAGTAATAAAGTGTAGCTTTATTAGTAAGAGTTATAAACTCAAAAACTATACCGCTCACTTGCCTGAAAAAGCTTAAATCACCAGCAACTACTCTGCACAGACACAGCAATCACCAATGATATCCCACTAAAAAGAAAGAAAGAAAAGCAAATTAGAAATAAGACAAAACAAATATCATTGTGCACAAATCTAAGGACAATTTCACACACAATCCTGCATTTAGAACACCCCCTACAAACATGTCATTCAGGCATGGCAACAATACTCCTTTGGAGTAAATTGTTTTTACTTACCTAAAACATGCAACTATGCAAACCGCAGGTCCACCACCGCCAAAACCGCAAGGAGCCACAGCAAATAAAGCAAAAGCTTTGAACTAGAACAAAAAGGAGGACAACATTTTTTATCACAAATGCAAATACTTCATCAGTTGACAAACACCCCACCATCAAACATTTAGAAATTGGTGCCTAAGTGAATTCTGCCATAGGGGCAGATGGGCCTACTAAAAAAATAGGCCTATCTGCCCCAAGGAGGGCAGAAAATACCTTTAGTAGTGTGTCCCCATGGGGAGCGACCCTTGCCCAAGGGGACAGCCCCCAAACAAAAAAAAAACAAAAAACACACACACACTATCCCTGGTGCCTAAGTGGCTTCTGCCCCCCTTGGGGGCAGATGGGCCTAAAAATATTAGGCCGATCTGTCTCCAAGGGGTGCAGAAATGGCCTTGGTACATGTGCCCCAAAGGGTGGGGGGGCGACCCTTGCCCAAGGGCCCCCCCCATCCACTAACACACACACACACTATCCCTGGTGTCTAAGTGGCTTCTGCCCCCTTGGGGGCAGATGGGCCTAAAAAAATAGGCCTATCTGCCCCAAGGAGGGCAGAAAATACCTTTAGTAGTGTGTCCCCATGGGGAGCGACCCTTGCCCAAGGGGACAGCCCCCAAACAAAAAAAACAAAAAAACACACACACACTATCCCTGGTGCCTAAGTGGCTTCTGCCCCCCTTGGGGTCAGATGGGCCTAAAAATATTAGGCCGATATGTCTCCAAGGGGTGCAGAAATGGCCTTGGTACATGTGCCCCAAAGGGGGGGGGGCGACCCTTGCCCAAGGGCCCCCCCCATCCACTAACACACACACACACACACTATCCCTGGTGTCTAAGTGGCTTCTGCCCCCCTTGGGGGCAGATGGGCCTAAACAAATAGGCCCATCTGCCCCCAAGGGGGGCAGAAATGGCCAACAGGTCAATGCCCTCCTTGAGGGGGGGCGCCCCTTGCCCAAGGGGACCCCCCCCCACAAAAATAAACATATAAAAAAAATCCCTGGCGTTCTAGTGGTTTCTGTCCCCCTTGGGGGCAGATCAGCCTAAAAATAATAGGCTGATCTGTCTCCAAGGGGTGCAGAAATGGCCTTGGTACATGTGCCCCCAAAGGAGGGGGGCGACCCTTACCCAAGGGCCCCCCCCCCATCCACTAATACACACACACACTATCCCTGGTGTCTAAGTGGCTTCTGCCCCCCTTGGGGGCAGATGGGCCTAAAAAAAAAAGGCCCATTTGCCCCAAGGGGGGCAGAAATGGCCAACAGGTCAATGCCCCCCTTGGGGGGGCGCCTCTTGCCCAAGGGGACGCCCCCCCACAAAAATAAACATATAAAAAAAATCACTGACGTCAAAATAATAGGCTGATCTGCCCCCAAGGGGGGCAGAAATGGCCCTAAAAGACATGCCCCCCAAAGGGGAGCGACCCTTCCCCAAGGGGCCGCCCCCCCTTCCACTAAACACACAATCCCTGGTGCCTAAGTGGCTTCTGCCCCAATAGGCCGATCTGCCCCCAACGGGGGCAGAAAAGGCCAACAGTTCTATGCCCCCCCACATAAATAAACAAAAATAAAAACATCCCTGGCGTTCCAGTGGTTTATGCCCCCCTTGGGGGCAGATCAGCTTAAAATAGTAGGCCAATCTGCCCACGGGGGGGCAGAAATGGCTGTTAATAATTTGCCCCCAAAAGGGGAGCGACCCTTGCCCAAGGGTCCGCTCGCCGACACTCATAAAACACATAACAAAAAAATAAAATCCCTGGCGTCTAGTGGGCATTCCTGCTGCCCGATCGCAATGCGATCGGGCAGCAGGAATGCTCAAAGAGACACCGGGGAAAAGGAAAATCCTTTCCTTTCCCTCGGTGCCTCTTTTTGCAAACCCCCCACCCACTGGGAAGAGAAATTCACCTCTTCCTCCATTACCGCACAGGAAGCAAATGGCTTCCTGTGCGACCGGCACCCTGTAATGAAGTCAGCGCGCGATCACGCACTGATGTCATTATGTGAGGGGGGGGTTGGAAGGGGAAGGGCTTCCCCTTCCATCCCTGCCTTTGGGGGGGTGGGGGAAGCACACAGAGGGAGCGAGAGCGCTCCCTCTGGGCTGTGTGCCGAGGACGTAATGGTTACGTCCTCGGCACAGCAGCACTGTGCCGCAGGACGTAACCACTACGTCTTCGGCACAGAACCGGTTAAGCAGTATTAGGTTAGATTAGGTTTAATGCCATATATATATATATATATATATATATATATATATATTAGTTGGATTATCAATCCCTTCAGTGGGCTGAGGACAGCCTCGCTATGGGAGACATATTTATATTAGGAGTGTGTGTAACTTGTGTAATTTAATGTAGTGTAATTGCGTGAATTACAGCAAAATTACGCAAGATTTCATAGCTCAAAATGTACTGTTGCATCCAAAATGGATCTGAGGATGCATTTTGATTTTGTACTAAGAAAATAGTGTTAAATGCACCATAAAATGAACAGTAGCGCCTACTTGCTTAATTCATTGTTCCTGTGCTCCAGCGGTAGGATTTTTGTGACAAATTATGCAAAATTACATGAAAAAGTAATTGTATAATTTTCGGTAGCTTCACATAAAAAGAGTAACACAAAATCACTGAAATTGTTCTAATTCCTTCTGCATAAATAAAATTCCACCAAGGCCTAAATGTTACAGCTCCTTAGTTCCAGCCATATTTACAAGCCCCTTGCACCTCCTTGTGCTGCCCTAGCATCTTTTATTTTACGATAAGGTGACGTCAAGGAGGCCTTTTCCCTGCTCCAGAATTAGAAAGTAGTGCAATGCAAGCAATACACTACTTTGTAACCCCTTGCGCCACATTATGCCTGTGCCCAGAAAAATGGTGCAGGGAAATTTATGAGATTTCACTGAGCTACTTTTCCCATAATTTTTAATGCCTGCTCAAGGTAGGCGTTAAAATAACACACCCATTAAAATCAATGAGCCTCCCTGTGCTTTGCTGGAGTAGTGTCAACATTTTTGATGCTAGTGCAGCAAAGCGCCACAACAGCATAAAAATTGATGATGCTGTTGTGGTAACAACTGCCATAGTGTTCCATATTGTAAATACAGTACAACCATGGTGTTGTTAGGTGGGGCAAGGATGACGCAAGAGAAGTGGTTCATCAGGACAGGTGCGCCACTTTCTCATAAATATGCCCCTACAACTCATGTTTTGCTTTAAATAAGGCCTGTGGATTTCATTGTGGCCTGAGAGCTCCTTCAGCTCCGCTGTATACAACTGCTTCTGCACTTGATTTTCACTAACATCCAATATGCTGAAATCACAATATATCTATTTGGCAATTTCTTTTCTCACAAGGTATTTGATTGTTGAAAAATGAAACTTTGTTATTAGTTGTAGGAGGATTTAATTTATCTCTCCAGTTGGAGTGTAACCCTCTGGTGAAGCCTTGAGAGAAGAAGTTGATTCATGCTGAATCTCAGATGTTGGCATTGTTGGTGCTTTAAGTACCTTTTTCTATTTGATTTATTATTTTCCAAAAGGTTTTGGAATTTTTATACTAGCTTGCATACAGTTGGTTGGCATATAAGTCAGATATCCCATTTGAGCTGTAGTGTAAACCATCCACACGAGCCACAGAAAAGGCATAGATTCAAGGGTACATCCACAACTTTCAAGACATATAGGGCCTTATTTATACTTTTTGGTGCAAAACTGCCCTAATGCAGTTTTGCACCAAAAAGTTTTGCACCGGCTTGTGCCATTTTTTAGCACCAGTTGGGCACCATATTTATGGAATGGTGCAAGCTGGTGCAAAGGGTAGGCTAGCTTAAAAAAAAATGACATTAGGCAGGTTTGAGTCAAAATAAATGATTCTGACCAGACTAGCATCATTTTTTGATGCTAAGGGGAATATTTATACTTTGTTTGCACTGAATTAGCGTCATTTTACTCCATATTTATACTTTGGTGCTAGACCCATCTAGCGCCAAATTTATGGAGTTAAAGTCATTTTTGGGAAATGGAAACTTACCTTGCCTTAATGAGATGCAAGGTAGGCGTTCCTGTGCAAAGAATGACTCTATGGCCTTAACGCCATATGTATACTCCCATGCAAAAATGGTGCACGGGAGGGGGGAATGGGGCAAAGCTTGCTTTGCCCCATTTTTTAAAGCCTGGGTCAGGGCAGGCGTTAGGGGACCTGTGGGCCTATTTCCATGGTGGAACACCATGGAATAAGCCCACAGGTGCCCTCCCCAGGCCCCAGGGCACCCCCACCCACACCAGAGGGACTGCGAAGGATGGGGGACCCCATCCCAGGTAAGTACAGGTAAGATTGCGTTTTATTTTTGAAAGTGCCATAGGGGGCCCTGAAATGGGCCCCCATACATGGCACAGGGTGCAATGACCATGCCAAGGGGACCCCTGTCCCCTGTGCTGGCCATTGGGGTGGTGGGCATGACTCCTGCCTTTTCTAAAGCAGGAGTCATGTGGCATGGTAGGTTTAGCACCATAAAAATGACGCTAATCTGGTTAGAGTCCTTTTTTTTTTACTCTAACCTGCCTAAAGTCATTTTTTGGTGCTAAACCCTCTTCTTTGATACTGCCAGCCCCACCCGACTAAAGTCTTTTTTGTTTTTACTCTAGCCTATCCTTTGCACCGGCGTGCTCCATTTCATAAATATGGTGCCCGGCTGGTGCATAGAAATGGTGCAAGCCGGTGCTAAACCTTTTGGTGCAAAACTGAGTTAGTGCAGTTTTGCAGCAAAAAGTATAAATAAGGGCCAGTATATTGTAAGTTTGCGCCACTTTTGCTTCAAAAAATGCCGTTAATGCAGGGCAAAAAAAGTATAAATCAGAACCTTGGTGCTAGACGGGTCTAGCACCAAATTATAAATATGGAGTTAGATTTGCACCGAATTAGAGTAAAAAAAATTACGCTAGTTCAGTGCAAACAGAGTATAAATATGCTGCTGAGTATAAATATGCCCTTAAATATGGTGTTTAGGCCATAGAGTAATTTTTTGCACGGGAACGCCTACCTTGCATCTCATTAAGGCAAGGTAGGTCTCCACTTTCAAAAAATGACTTTAACTCCATAAATTTGGCGCTAGAGGGGTCTAGCACCAAAGTATAAATATGGAGTTAGTTTTGCACTGAATTAGAGTTAAAAAAAATTACACTAATTCGGTGCAAACAGAGTATAAATATGCCCTGTAATGTGCACAAGCACATTTCAAGGCACGCCTGTTTTACCACAATTTTTGCACAGAGTGGTTTGGGATGCAAATTATGTACTGATAGGACACATTATTTGGACTTTCTGCAGTCTTTTGCTCTAGTATGCAGGAAAAGCAGCAAACACGTCATTGATATAGTCAAATCTGTAACTGATGGTGCTCATACAACGCTTGTTGGTTTTCAGATCTATTGTATGCTATGATAGAGTACATTTGAGGGGTTCTGATTAGAAACATGCCTATTTTTAATAATGCTCCTATCTGGAAATGTTGAGGTCATAGGATGAAACTTTCTATGTTGGCCCTTTTCAGCAAAAGCAATTGCATTCCATTCAGGGTTTGATAGGCAGCAGGCCGTTACTATACGTTTGAAATGTTTGCTCTCTCTTCTGATATCCAGAACTATTTTTGTGTATCAGCTGCATAGAAACATGTGCATTAGAGGACTGTGACGGCTTTATTTAGATATGGTATAATAAAGGTGACAAGGGAACTCCCATGGGATCCCAAAGGTGACTGGTCTCACTGAGGAGGAAAGGGCTTCAAATGTTACTGTCGGAAAAGGATCCAACATAAAGGAGGTGAACCACTTGAGTGAATTCTCAAAACTTTGATCACATATTGGAAAAGAAGGAAATTGTGAACTACAGTGTCAAATGCACTTGAAAAGTCAAAAAGGATAAAGCTGTTCAGCACCTTCGGGTCCAAAATGTCTAGATCATTACTATCAGTAAAGTTTCAGTACAATATCTGGAGTGGAAACCCATTGAGGTGAACCAAGGATGCCATTGTTTTTCACATGCAAATGTAATTGAGCAATGGTGACTTTTTGTAGGGATTTAGAGATCCATGGTTCGGTAGTGCTTTGGTACTGGTTTGGATTAGTGCGGCCCTGGGTGACTTTGAGGAAGAGGAATCAGCATGTAGAGTTGCTGGATGCAGGAACGTCACCACTTTTGAGGGGGCTGTTAAATAAGGAAGACGCTCCTAACCAGTGCTTCAGAATAAGGGTGAACAGAACTTACAGAGTTTCACTCCAAAGAATTCCAGAGGTACATAAAAACTTGATGAGATTCCAGAGAATTCCAACAAAGGGTGTAAAATATGCAGCTCACACGGAAATGTAGTGCTAGTAGCGCTAGCAGCACTGAAAATCAGTTAGAATGTCATGTGCTAGAGCACCCGGTCAAATCGATTTTTCTGCTTCTTCAGTAGAAAATGTACTTGAGCAGCAGCAAATTCACTCAAACGGCAGCCCTCTGACAGCGACCAACCACAAATGCCAGCAACTGCCAGTGTTAGAAAATTGTACTAGGAGAAGCCAAATCTCACTTGCCAGCTCATATATTCTTGAGCCTTGTGGGAGACAAATTCCACCACAATGTGATTAAATTAAGGCCAAGCTCAGTGCTGTTCATCATCTTGAGCATTTCCCACCTGGTTATTTGTAACCAGCAGGTGTTTGCTTTTGTCTGCTTGATGAAGAATGGCATGGACCCTCCCGCTGATACCTGTGTGTCAAAGAACAGTCTGAGTTCCTTTGGAATGTCTTTGTACTGAGCCCAGCCAAAATAAACAGCAGTTCTCTTTTCTCAAGCCTGATGACAGGTGTTGGAAAAACTCTGACAGATCTTCTCCAGGAATACCGAGGGCTAGGGTGTGTATGGTGACGAGGGAGCAGATACCACGCCACCCGGGAATGAGGTAAGTGTAGGCAAACACTGCACTGCCAGTAAGTGTCAATCAGCATGGAGGTGCCCCATTGCCTGTCCAGAATGTCTAGGATTGTGCCACAGTTTTCACTTGTTCCCAGCAGAACTGTTCCTTTACCTCTGAAACAAAAGGAATACAGATTTCCCCTTCCCTTCCATCCACATATATCTATCTACCTCAGTGTACCAGATTTCCTGACATGGGAATCTGTGCTATTATTCAACCCACCCCTACGAGAGTCATTTCCCCTCATATCACCTAGGTGGACGGACCTACACTAGAACCCCACATCTGGGGTCCATTTGTTATTAAAGAAAAAAACCCTAAGATACGCTAAGGGCCACCCTGGGACAACATATGGAAGCAGGAGTGGATGCGTTTGTGCATTGGTTTGATGGTTTCGCTACCTCTACAAATCTCTTTTTTTGGAAAGTCTCAGGGCCAAACAGTATTCCCTTGTATGGTGCCCTTCCTGTACATCCTATCTAGCTCAGTTTAAATAGCTCTAGACTTGGTGAAAAGGTACAGTGCTGTGGGATTGGTCTAGTATTGGGTTAGATTCACTACTATTCTATGGCATTCACCTCTGATGGGTTCTAGGTTGGCCCTAATCCTACATAGGTGTAGGTGGAGAAGGCATTTTGCTTTTTCAGGGGCTACTTCTTGGGACAAGTAAAGCCTGTCTGCACCTACTGCATGAGGTATCAGCAAACAGACCAAACATGACCAGGCTAATGTCTTGGAACCCACAGCGGTCATGTGCTGATACCATGGGTTGTGTAAAAGAGCGCTGTGTAGCCCGTGTGAAATGCTAGTGTTGCGGGCAGTGTCGTTGGAGATGATATGGGAGAGGTCCAATTCAAGTGCAGTGACAATTTCTGGATAGATTCCACTTGACAGTTCTTTGGCAAAGAATGGATGCAGCAGCACCCCTAGCAAACATTGCAGGTCTTGAGTTGAATCCAGGGGATTTGTCTGTAGTCCTCTGGTGATAGGAGTTTCTTAGCTATGACAGTTCAGAAACGTTCACGGTGTAATCTGCAGTTCTTGATCCTGTTGAGATTATTGATGTGGTCACTGAAAAAAGTGATGGTTTGCAGTAAAGGTGGTGCACTTGGTGGCTCAATTGCAGTCTTGTTGGATTAAAGCTAGGTCTGGTTTGTTATTTAAAAAAACATTGCATCCCTGACTGTGTCGCCGTCAATGATTTCTTAGATGTTCCTGTGTTGTTTTTTCGGGGGGTGTTTCCACACTTAATTTGCTTATTTTTAGTGAGGCACCCGGAGGGTGGCACACTTGAGGTATCTATTTGAAAACATGCCCTGAGCTCTTTGTATAGCCATCTAGTCACAGCTTTTGGCATGCTACATGACCTGGCACCTGGAGTCTTGACTGCATCCTTTTTCTAGAGACTTCTTTTGGGCTAGCTTTTGGCTTCTCTTTAGTGGTCTTTGGGTACTCCCCTAGATCTTCACATGAATTGTTATCTCAATTGTTGTGAACGGGAGGGTGTTGGAGAGTTGTTCTGCCGCCCCTGTGTGCCTCTGATATTTTGGTGTATGAGGTCTTGTGTTTTGGCTGATTGCTAGGCCTGATACTGGAGTGAGCATATCTCTGTGTTCTATTCTGCTCAGAGCTGTTGTGGATTTTTTCAGAATCTTTATTCCACGTTACCTCCCTCTCCCATGAAGGAAAGGAGGAGGCAATATATCGCTGCATGGTGAGTCCTGCGCAAGGGCAAGAATTTGTTGACTTTTGCCCAAATTATGGTAATGGACTGGGGCGGCTGGTTGTTCTGGTGAACCTCTCTCTACTGACCCAGCATCTTGCAGTGCATTGCAATCTGTTGTATTTCATGCATGCACTATTGAGGTTATGGGGTCTTCACTATCCCAAAAGTACCAGAATCCTGGCTTGGTTCACAGGAGGACAGCTTAATTTCAGAACTAAATCGGTGCCTTTATTTGGCTGGAGGCTGCTAGCTTTCTGGGGGCATTGTTGGGACCACAAGCCATGAAGGAATTTTAGTCCCAGGCTGGGTGCCCATGAATGGGGACCTTGTGACTTGGTGATTGGAACCAGTCCTAATTGTTGGTGCAGGACTTGGGTGCCTGCTTTTAAACACTGGTCGGGGAACTGCTCTGCTCCCTCATCAGACTACCCTGGGCCTGCCAATCCCACACTGGGGGATTTGCAGCACAGTGAGGCCTACACCTCTGTGGGCACCCTGAATGGCAGACTCCAGTGAGGATACCTGATTGCCAAAACACATATAGCATCCCAGAGCTTCCAGAACACAAGGAAAGGCTTGAATCACTAATGTTGTCTTGTTGTTCCTTCTTTTGAGGTTTAGAACAGCGAATGTTGAGGTATGCTTGAAATGGATGCTTCGCATTTGGGGTTTTAACTTTACTGCGCATTTTGGTTCTACGCTTGGGAGAAGGCATTGCTTCCCCAAACAGTTACCCATCCCTGCCATGGTTGTGGCCCCAGTCCTTTTTTGGGTTGGGTTGGGTTGGGTTGCTATTGCCACATGACCCTTGTTACTGTGGGGTGGCGGTGTACTGGCTTCCCTGTGGCTGAGTGCAAGGTGCATTTGGGTTTCTCTGGGCTTGGTTTTATGGAAGGAGATTTTGCAGGGACTGGTGCAGGCTTAATGACTTCTGTTCCTGATATGCCTTTAGCAGGCATCTGTCGTGCATGTGGCCCATTCTGTGGTAATAGTAAAAATCTCTAAGGTCTGGCTGCTGCCAACCTCCCTCGTTTCTGCGGTTATAGCCAGGTTGAAACCCTCTGGGGCTTTGCAGTGAAGCTCCCTTCAGAACAGGTGCCACTTGTACACTCACTGCCAGTGCAAGCCCTTTGAGGGGGTCTTTTTCAATTTGTCTTGGAACACCGTAGCGGTGTCCCTCTGGGCTCAATTCTGTATTTCTCTGTCCTTTTCTTATTTCTTTTTGTGATAGATTAATATGTGAACTTGTATCTCCTGCCAGGGTTTGGTGTCTAGCGGCACTATGCTGCCCAATCCACTTTGTATTTCAGTGGACAGCCCCTTTTTGAGGACATTGTAAAACAATATGATCTTGGGGCCTGTATCGGTTCATGGCTGTCCTGTCTCTTGTCTCTATTGTTCACCCATTCTATCCAGAAAATCGGTTATGGTTTCCCAAGGTTTTATAGTTTCTGCCATTAACCCTCCTACATCTGGGCAGGTAGGGAATGTTTCCCATAGGGGCTGTCCATATTTGGTTCCTGTATGAATGGAATGTGGCCCTGTCATGCTCAGATTTTGTCAGCGTGATTGCTGGGATACAAGCTTGGGTGAAAACTGTGTTCATCTACTCCCTGATAAGAATACTTAGCACACTTTTGAAATCGCCTATCGCTAAGTTTATCGTCTGCAATTTTCTTCTCAAATCATGAGATCCATTTTCCTGCCCCACCCAACAATGGTGGCAATTTGGTTCTTAGCTCTGCTTTAGCCATCTGAGCCCATGGCATATAGATGGTCCCTGATGTGCCCTTCTGCAGTAGCGGGTATATTTTGGCTCTGGGTAGCTCCACTGATTTCTCCCTAACAGATTCTTCCCACATTTCTGAGACAATCCTGCATTTAGGGAAGTTCCACTTGGGATCTTCCCATCTGTACCCGGTACAGTCTTCTGCAATGGCTATGTTATCTAGATCGAAGGACCCTTATCTGCCCAGAGTTCACTGTACTTGTCCCTTCCCTCAGTCCAGCGGGCAAGCAGGCGACTAAATGGCTGTGCAAAAATGTTGCCTCCCTCTCTGGCCACTATCTCTCTTGGGGTTAGTTTGCCTGTCCTCCACGTTCGAGGGAAGCAGCAGATGTATTCGTCCCTGATCTCCTCATGCGTGTGCAAAGGTGCCATCTTTGTTCTCCTGCTTCTACGTTCAGTTTGCACCAAGGTACCTTGGTCTCTTATTTCTTGGTCAGCCCCTCTATTACATTGATTATCTAGTGGGGCTTGGATCTAATCTAGAAGCCTCTCCTCTAGATCTGCCTCAGACTCTTCCTCGAGTGGTGCTCTGTACCTAACTCTGTGCTTCTCAAGTGGAGGGCGTGCCACTGTACTTTCTTGTTGTGCTTCCAGGGTGCAAGCTCTCTCTTTCACTCTCTCCTTAGTTTGTGCCTTTTCTCTAAATCTCACCTAGGTTGCCTCCTTTATTCTGAGTTTATGCGCTGTTTTTTGTGGTTAGAGCTTGCCCTCAAACTCACTCTCTGTTGTTTCTTTGGCTACCTGAGCAAACCCTGTTGCTCTGCTCTCATCATCAGATCCCGGGGGACTGGGACCCCTTTCCTCACACTCACTAGTTATGTCACTGTCTGGAACCGTTATGAATCTCCCTGTCACTCTAGTGTGTTCACCGGAATGAGTCGGAGTGCATGCTGTCCATGCCACTGAGCCCCTATGGGCTAGACACGACTGACGGAGAGCCGAACTTCAGGGAACTCTAGCACTGGACTTGGGTGGTGATGGGATTGCCTGGGCCTGCTGGACTGTTAGACCTTCATGCCTGGACCTAACAGTTTGCTGTTTGATTATGATCCTCCATCTCCCTCAACCGTTAGATTGGTGTAGCCTAATGCAGAATTATACGGTATTGTGGATAGCACCTCCATTCCTGCATATACTGGGGTAGGTGTGGATGCTTTGCTTGATGACTGTGGGTAAGATTTATCAGTCTAGGCCACCTCAGAGATGGACCATAGTTCTAACAGTTCTTCTCTCCTGTCGTTCTTTTGCCCTACGTACTAGGTCCGTATGTGTGTCCTTAATTGTTCAATTATGTTTGTTTCAAAGGTTCCCTCCTTTGGCCAAAGAAACGCTTGTGCTTTAGTGTGTGTGCCATTCATGGCAAAACTTGTTATATTTTTTAGCCCTACACAGTACTAAGTGAACTTGATAGTCTGACAATACCTGCTCTGGGACAGAGATAATAACAATTGAGAAAAGTCAATAGCTCTACAACCATAGACCCTTCCTGGCTAAACGCAAGCTACACCTAATCTCCCAGATCCAAATCTTTTTTTCTTCCCTACCATCCAAATCACACCTTTATCACACCCAGGGTTCATGCGTACCATCTGTGTCACGCCTAGCAGGTCCACTTCTTTCAGATATCAGTAATGTTTAGAAACCAGATGCACTGACTGACTGGTCTGTAAAAGCAAGATTGAGGTGCCAGCCCTATATCACACCCAGGGACAATGTGTACCATCTGTGTCACGCCCAGCGGTCCAAGCAGTGAGACCTCAACGCTGTGTCATACCCAGAGGACAAGTGTACCATCTGTGTCACACCCAGAGGTCCAAGTGACAAACTGCTCTCAAAATTGAGGTGCCAGCTCTGTCCCACCCAGTGCCTACACCTACCTTCTGTGTCATGCCCAGTGGTCCAAGCAGCAAAGTTTCTACCCTCTATCACGCCCAGGGTACGAGTCTACCATCTGTGTCATTCCCAGAAGTCCAAGTGACCAACAACGTTCACTTTTCCTATCATGCTGACTATCCCAAAAAAGGTGCCCTCCACTGGAACACCTCTAAGACCGTCCTGTGACTGCTTAGTTCGGACATGTTAAATAGGTAACATGCCAGATTTCTGTCAGTGGCAGGGTGCTCAGGTTAAATTCTTACACTTCTTCCTGGTTTTCCATATGCCAAATGCCAGGACTAAGCCTCTGATGCACTCTCTTACCCTCTGACAGTGGCTTCAGGACAGACCTCAGACCGAGGATTCAGCAGAACTTCCAATCGATTGCAGCGTCTGCTCATCTTCTTTGTTAGGCAAATGTGAATCCATCCGGGTGGGTTCCCCTTTCACTGCAGTCGGGTATGAGGTACCAATCACCTCCTATATGACTCACCAAGATGTTGCTTGAGTGTGAATTTACCTTAAAATAACTAAAAACAAGAGGAGTTTGGCAAAAAAGAGCAGTTTGTTGAATTAAACATTACAGTTACAGACTGTGATCTGAGGATTATCTCAAAGTACAATTGATGTGAGTGTTGTTTCATACATTTCTCTGGGTACAATAAAACAGTTTTAGTAATCCTTATTTGGTATGGATGTGGGCCATTGTCTTGGAGTTGTATATGAGGTTCTGATAACAAATGGTGGTGGCCCTTGAGCTTGCGTGGACACAATGAAGGCCAGTGGATAAATTGTCCAGATGTTTTGCATGACGGGTACATGACAAATGCGTGTTACTGTGTGTGCTGTGTTCCAATTGGCTGAGTGTTCCTAATTTCATGTGGCATCTGACTTTGTGCTGTTTTGCAAATGTGCATGCCCCTCCGACCATATGTGTTTTATTGGGGCTAATCCCCCGGGACCATTGTGTATTGCTGTGCCTATCTGTGGGGTTGAACTTAGTTTCCTGTTCATACATTTGTCTGCCAGCTACGTGCTGCCCCACCTGTGACCTGCCAATCGGTAACCATAGGCCTAGATCTCCTAGCCTGCCTGACCACATACTTTTGAGTTGAGGTTTATGGAGAGTTCATGATGGCTGAATTCAACAATAGTGATGCAATTTCATTTTTATATGTGAACATATCCTGGTACACACCGACATTGATTTTTTCAATATTAACACTAGCTCTCTAGATTCCAATTTCAGCAACTTCAACATTAGACCAAATTGCATTGTGCCAAATGAACTTAACTTGACCAATTGTGCCCCCAGGTTCTTGGTTGTCAGTCCAGAGTATGGAATGTCTGAGGACTTGCCATTTTCTTTCTTTCCCACATCTGCATGATGTTCAACCACCTTCAAAAGGACATATTATCTTCTATATAAAACTTCCTTCCTTAGTCTCAAAGGGATCTTGGTGAACACCATCAGGTGTCACTACGCCAATGCTCATGCTTATACCCCAACATATTTCCATAATTGGGGCCTCTGTGCTTAGCAGTAGCAAGTCAAGTACATGGCTCACATATTGTTCATCAAATATAATCATCATGATAATGAATTTCACTAAAGTCAGCCTATTCATTTTTTTTTCCCATTAAAATAATCGCGTATTAAAGGTGTATGTGCTGCTATTGTTCTTCTGTAATCTTATATATCTTAAATAGTTTGTTTCAATCACAAATACATTATTTCAAAAGTTGTACTCATTGGATTTATTGCTTTTTTTTAAATGTCACTAGCAAATCCCATGCCCCAACCCATTTCCTTGACGGCAACCCAAGAATTCCCACCCATTGCTTTTATTGTGCCAAATGATATTCTAAGGATTTTTTAGATCCTGGCCATACCTACAGGTAGAGAAGAGGCCTTTGACTTCGCTCATCTGCTGGTGGACTGCACCCATAAGTTTAGATTTCTGCCATACTGTGGGGGTCGGTTTGCCAGGGTCACTGTTGTCTCAATGGTAGTACAGGTCGGCAGACATGCAATGGATGAGGATTAGCATTATTTTATTTTTGAGAGACACACCCTCACAGCAAGGGGTTATTTCTGCAAAGCAAAATATCAATGACTTTAATATACAGGAATGTTTTCCCAGTGTTTGGGGGGAAATTATGATTTATCTTTCCTGAAACTACCATGGCCTTCCCTAAATAGGCCTAGCCTTCCAATACATTGATTTGGCAGGTCCCCAGCTGACAGACTGGTGGGTCATAGGTTTCTAATGGTGAAGTCACCTGAGGATTGCTGTTCAATAATACTCGCTTTCATCAAAGCTGGGTGGGAGCACCACCCTGTAGTCACACATTTGTCAAGGGTGCGGTACTGCCAGTCACCGCCACACCCAGCTCCGCATGGATCCATGTGCTTTTATGTTACCCCACCCTTACTGCTCCACTCTGAAGGGGATTTATATCTCGGAGTGTGTTAGCAGGGCCCTATGATGTAGCATGCCACAAATTGTGGGAGAGGGCAGTTTTTTTCAAAATATTGCTGTTTTTTCAAAATATTGATGTTTGAACTAGTCTGCTTTTGACACCAGACATCATTCCTTGTCCTCTTTGTGAGAATATTATTGGTGTAGGCAGGTCAGGCAGGAATTCCCTCTCACCCCTTTGTAGTGTTTTGATATGTTTTGGAAATGACATATAAAGTGTAGGTGCTTCATTCTCTGAACATGGTAACATTGGCTTCTCCAGAATTGGAATATTTAATTTACTTGTAAGTCCCTAGTAAAGTTCACTATATGTGACAGTGGCCTACAAATTAAATGCTACCAGTGGGCATGTAGTACTGATTGTGCCGCCCACTACAGTAGCCTTTCAAACATATCCCAGGCTTGCCACTGCAGAAACTGTGTGCGCTGTTTTAAACTGCTATTTTGACCTTGCAAGAGCACCCACTTGCCAGGCCAAAACCTCCCTTTTTATTACATGAAGGTTAACCCTAAGGTAGGCCCTAGTTAGCCACAAGCCCCTGGTGCGGTGTATTTAAAGGGTCGGACATGTACTTTTAAGTTTAACGTATCAGAATGTAAATTCGTTTTTCACTATTGCAAGACCTATCTCTCCATAGAACAACAATGTGGTTACCTTAAAATATAAGTGTAATTTCCGATTGGCAAAAGATAGAAATATGGAGTTTGGTGTCTCTGGACTCACAATTTAAAATCACAACTGACGGATAAGTCACATTGTAAATTGTGAGTTTGAAAATGCCACATTTAGAGAGTTGGCATTTTCTTGATTTAAACATTCGGTGTCTCTGCCTGTCTCTGATTACACGTCTTGGGTTGCTGACAGTTGGGCTTTGTGCATTCCCTCTAAACAGTAACACACAAAGGAAGCTTAGATGTGACATTTGCATCCTAATGCCCCATCACCATGCTTATGGGCCTTCCTGGGATAGTTGGATGGGAGGAGCTGACACTTACTTCTGAAAAGGGTTGTGCCTTTCCCCACACTTTAGCTACACAACCCCCTGTAGAGTGTCTGGAGCCAGGGACTGGAATGGCAGGGACGTTGTGATCTTTAAAGGCCTCCTTTGATGTCCCCCCCACTTGCTCTCTACAAATTTGAACCCAAGAAATATCCACGGGCTTGCTGGTTTGCCCCCTGTTCTTCAAAGGCACATTTGGGTATAAGTACTGGACGCCAAACTCCAGCAAATCAGATCTCTACTGAAACCAAGGAACCTCTGCCAGGAAGAAGGACTGCTGGACTGCCAGGAGATACTGCCACTCTGTGACTGCATTGCTGTATTGGCCTGCTGCTTGCTGTGCTGTAGGAGGGTCTGCCACTTTGCTACTTGCTTTGATGTGTTAGGCTGCTGATTCTTGCCTGCAGTTTGAAGGACCGCACTTCCTCTCTACATCCTTGAACCCAAGAAATCTCCATGGGCATGCTGGTTTGCTCCAAGTTCTTATGACGTCTCAGGGACAAAAAAGACTGCTTGCAACTATTCTGGTGCTGCTGGACTCTGCCATGTTTGCGTTCCACTCTTCCCTGAGGTGCTCCTCTCCAATCCTAGGCCTCAGAAGTGGGTTCTGCAGCTAAAGCTTTCAAAAAGCGATGCATCATCCCGAGTGCAGGAGAGAAATTGGCCCATTGCTCCATCGAGGGCAATGCAGCAGCTGCCCAATGACAGCGGATTAACAGACTGTGGGCCTTATTACAACTTTGGAGGACGGTGGTAATCCGTCCCAAATGTGACGGATATACCACCTACTGTATTATGAGTTCCATAGGATATGATGGACTCGTAATACGGTAGGTGGTATATCCATCACATTTGGGACGGATTAACACCGTCCTCCAAAGTTGTAATAAGGCCCTGTGTGTCTTGATGACAATAATCTGCACAGCCCGATGACGATGCATCACATTCACTTCCACTTAACACAACCACAATGTAGTGGCCAAGTGTGGTAAAAGTATTGATGCATTTTGCTCTTGCTGTTAAAACATTGCTCCATTAAAGGTACAGTTTCAGCCGATCCAATGGGGATTCTGTAGCTGGACTACCCTCCATCACAGTCATCCTGGATTTTGGATTTGCACCAGTCCCTTGCGACCTCAAGGATCCTTTGGATCACTAGTGACTTCTAAGCACTATTTTTACATTCAATCTTCAAAAAATCATATCTCACCTTCTACTTATTGGATTTTTGTCATTTTGGTCTTGTAATGAGATAAATATTAGCTATTTTTCTAAACTGATGTTGGGTCTTTTTCTGGTGCCTTTCACTGTGTTACTGTACTTAACTATTGCACAAATCCTTTACACATAGCCTCTTAGGTTAAGCCTGTCTGCTCTGTGCCAAACTACCAGAAGGTGAGCACAGGTTAATTTAAGATGTGTGAGTGACTTATAGCGGCCCCTATTTGGACAGTGTCCACACCTCTGCCTATCAGAGACCCAATTTCTAACAGTCAAGCTTCAACAGAACCAAGAATTGAATTGTTTTAAAATGTTCTGGTAGAACGCGGTCCTTGAGGTCTCAGAGGAGTCATACTTAGAATTGAGCCTGTTTAGCCAGAGACCTGGGTTGTGTTTGGAATGTCAGATTTTCTCTTGAGTAAAGCTAAGGATTTTGCACTTTTTACTATAAAGGTTTTGCAGTTGAGTAGATTAATTTCATCCTGCCAGACCTATGGATTGGAATGTCGAGAAACGAGCAATGTGAGTTCAGATTTTGTGATTTCAATTTAAGATGGTGCTTCGTGACCCACTCCTGGAGATCTTCTAAAATCTTAATAAGAACTGATATGTCCTCAAGTGAAGAAACTTTAGAATATATCTTGTTGTCATCGGTGTACAGATGAAAGAAAATGTTGGATTTTCACAGGAGAGTCCATCCATTGATCGAAGATAGAGCCATGAGGAAAGTAGAGGAGGGGAGCAAGATAGTACGTCTCAGAGTTTCATTTGCGGAACATGGCTAGACAAAAATAAATTGACCCAACTCAAAACACAGCCAAGGAACTGACAATATAGTATAGCTAATATAAGTAAATAAATATTTGTTATAAAAGAAACCTAAACTTATGTAATATTGTTTTCGTTACCATTTGGTATAATGAATTCACTTTTGGTACGATGTGAATGAATACATTTTATTTCCGTGAAAAGCCCCAAAATTATGCATTTACAGTACTTCTCATATAATCATCTGCTGAATAATTTGAGGATTAAAAAAAGCTTTTTTCAAACTTGAATTAGTCAAACGCTACTAAAAGAAAGCTCCACACAACATGCACTACAGTGACAGACTCTACAAAATGTAATTGGTCGCCATCTGTTCCTGATTGTTGTTTTACTCAGGTGTTAAAGGAGTACTAATCAGATGAAACCTTTGCTCAGACAGTACAAAAGTGTATTAAAATGACAAAGTACGATTTCGATGTGTGTTATGACATAATTGGAAACAATACTGCCACAGAATGTGGTACAGTACACTACATAATTTGCCGGCCATTTCCACATAGTTTATTGAACCCTACCTCATAATTTGGCCTCCCAGTGCTACATAACTGCAGTGGCCTTTCCTGTATCTTTTGGACTTTAGAAATAAATATGCTTGATCATACCGCGAGAAATGTGATAATTAAAATAAGGATGACAAAGGCGTATTTTGATTTTCATCAATCTGAAATTATTTATTGGTGAATTATATTAATGTTCTTCGCTGGGTTAATAACTGTCATTCCTGTATTTTCAGCGATGAAGCTCCTGGAGGTCAGCTGGTTACAGATAAGTTCCACATTGACTGGGATTCGGTGCTTGTCAACTCTCACAATGTCATTGTGGCTCGCTTCGATGGCAGGGGAAGCGGATTTCAAGGACTTAAAATCCTACAAGAGGTGCACCGAAGCTTAGGATCTGTGGAAGTAAAAGACCAAATCACAGCAGTAGAGTGAGTATGGCAAAAATGGTGTAAATTGTTACACCAACTTTCGTACAAAAGTAATAAATAAAAAATAATTTACTGTTCACTTAATCTCAAACTCACATTCTCAATTTTTGAAAGTTCGTAAGGTGATTATAAAAGCATATGTTATTGTTATGAATGGTAATCTGTCTATAAAATTCAAGGATGTTTTGCCAGACTCATTAACAAGGGGGTTTGCTGCGAAACTGCTGGAGACATTCAGGCCCATATTTATACTATTTGACGCAAAACTGCGCAAATGCAGTTTTGCATCAAAAAGCAGGGCGCAGGCTTGCGTCATTCCATAGCGCCAGCCGGGCTCCAAATTTATGGAATCCTGCATGCCGGTGCTCAGGTTGAGCTAACGTCAGACAAAATGACGTTAGCCTTATGGGGGAAGGTGGATTTGCCTCAGAATATGACTCTAGGCTGGTTAGAGGCAAAAAGAAATGCCGTTAACCAGCCTAGCATAGTTTCCTGATGCAAAAACATCCATACCACATGACCCCTGCCTTAGAAAAGACAGGAGTCATTCCCACTACCCCATTGGCCAGCACAGGGGACAAGTGTCCCCTGGGCATGGTCATTGCACCCAGTGCTATGTAGGGGGTCCCATTTCAGGGCCCTCAATGGCACTTACATTTTTCTTTTTAAATACTTACCTATACTCACTCTACTTACCTGGGTTGGGGTCCCCCATCCTCTGGTGTCCCTCTGGTGTGGGTGTTCTTGGAGCTTGGGGTGGGCACCTGTGGGCTCTTTCCATGGTGTTTGACCATTGAAATGGGTCCACAGGTCCCCTAATGCATGCTCTGACCCAGGTGTTAAATAATGGCGGTAAGAAGGCTTAGCACCATTATTTAGGCCTGCCTCCTCCCCCCTGCACCATTTTTGCATAGAGGATAAATAAGGCGCTATGGGCTTTGAGTAATTTTTTGTACGGTAACTCATTGCTGCAAGGTGGTTTCACGCATCCAAAAAATGATGTTAACTCCTATATTTTGGTGCTAGATGGATCTAGCATCAAAATATAAATATGGAGTTAAGTTTACGCTGAATTTGCATAAAAAAATGATGCTAATTCAGCACAAACAGAGTATAAATGTGCCCCTCAATTTATGAATTTGTTTCAGGTTTAAATATTTTTAGGAGAAAGACACCAAATTTGAAAAAAAAACATACCTAATTCTATTCCTGGGCTCATTCAGCGGCTTCTGTACTCTGCCCCACGGAGCTGTGCATGCCGTCAGAGTTTTGACACACATTTCCCAGTTAAATATCAGCATATATTGGAGGGTCTATGCTATATCACCTAAAACGAGCACTGAGAGCAAGCACTAAATTAAGACTCAGTGTGCCTGTTCCCATAACCCTAGTTAAAAAAGTGTGACCTGCCGAGTGACTTGGTGGTCTTACCAACAGTTGTATGGTGTGAATGCTGTTGCATTCTTAGAGTGAACAAAAGGCCTGAATAAGTAGCGTCAATGGTTTTCAGTGAGCAAAATGTGTACCAACTGATACTGTAAGTATTTCTTGGCAGAGTTTTTCTAATAGTGGTTTACTTAGCTGTGCTGTGAGTATCCGAGAGTGCGGGGGGCAGTAAAAAAAAGTGTTTCCATGTTAATTCCTATTGACGCTTTAGACACGTTTGCTGACTGAACTGCTAGACAGAAATACACCACATTTGGCAAAAAGGTTGCATTTGCACTGGAGGTCATCTTTTTTTTTAACTTGGTGTAAACCTGTTATCTAGTTTTTGAGATATCCTTCATGTCTGGCCTAGTCACTATGATCCTGTGCCCTTTTTACTGCTTGTTTAGAGACGTTTGCAATCTTGCGTCTTTATATGACAACTGTTACATTTTTTGCTTCCTTTATGTTTCCTCTTTATATTTTCAGATATCATGCAGGATGTGTATTATTTTGTAACTAGGGCGAGTAAGGCTAAATTAGAGTGCTTTGCAGTAGTGGGTTAGGTTGTGCCCGTCTGGTAGGGCGCTTAATGGGTTTAATTTACTTGAACAGCAGTGCGTAGTCTAAATAGCCACTTGACATTTGTATTTGTGATTTATATATGTTTGACACGTATCCCAGTTATTTTGGTAAGTTTCTAGGCAACTATTTTTGTTGTATATTGTTGTAAAATTGCGACTGTTTTTATGGCTGCAAACTGCTTTATACTTATGTTTTGAATTATGTCACCTGCTCAATCGCAATGAATTCATAAATTGCCACTTGGCATTTACGCCTGTGATTTACATATGTTTAGGAACAAATTCTGGTTGAATTGGTCGGTTTCCAGACAACCACTTTTTTTCTCATTCCATATCCCTGTGGGATTGCGGCTGCGAAGTATGGCTGCAAACTGTTGATATTGGTGTGTATTACTTGCTCAAATGTAATGAGTGAATACGTTTTATGTGAGATATGCTGTATTGGTTTTTAGTCTTTTTAGCATGTCTATGCTGATGTCACAGGTTTGAAGGGAACAGAGACTCCCAGTGGCGTAGCATGGGGGGTGCAGTAGGGGCCGGCCGCACCAGGCGCAACATCTTGGAAGAGACTAAATCCACGGGTTAGGGGGCGCAAATTACTTGCCTTGCCCCGGGTTAGGGGGCGCAAATTACTTGCCTTGCCCCGGATGCTGACAACCCACGCTACGCCACTGGAGACACCTATCACCGTTTTGACTTTGACAAAGACCATTCTGGTCGAAATTTGTCAGAATGTTTTTTTAGTAAATCATCACTGCAACAATATCTCGGAGTGCGGGCTTCTGTGTGTTTAGATGCCAATGCAGTGTCCTTGTATGTTGAGTGGGTCCCCTGCCTACTAGCCCCCACTGACCACAACATGTAGATGTGGTCTGATGTTCGCAGGAAAGCAGTTTGGTGTTTATTAATATATATATTTAGATTAGATAGATAGATAGATAGATAGATAGATAGATAGATAGATAGATAGATAGATAGATAGATAGATAGATAGATAGATAGATAGATAGATAGATTTTTCAAGGAATGTAGATGTGGAGTTAAGAACAATAAATCTATACTTACCTATTTGGACTTACAGTCTCAATATTTTGTCCTTGATCATTTTGACACAATGTTCAAAACAAAAGATCATGGGACAGAAATATTGTAAAAACTGAACATACTGAAAGTTGTAGCTGCCAAAAGAGCAAGGTAATGGCATGTGAAATGTGGTGTGCAGGACAGTGTTGGATAGAAGAAGCTGGGAGTACTGGATAAGAGCACAAGGCATGGTAAATGTTGAAAGTGCATTTAGAGAGGTTATGTGAAGAGTGTATCTGAAGATCAGGTCAGAAGCACTTGCCAGCAGCTGAACAGCAATTCCAGGAAAAAAATAGAGAGTGCTTTTAAAGGCTATAAATGCACAGAGATGCAGGTGAAAGTGAATGCTGAGTGAAAATGGAAAGTTCATAGTGAGGGAGAAGAGTGGATGCAGAGAATGGGTTTCAAGGGTAGAAAGTTCCTACAAAGCAACATAAATGGTGTTAGCAGCGCCTGTTATGGAGAGAGTGGTATACATGGTGGAGACATGATGTAGCCACCGGAGAGATAATGAAAGGAGCTGGAGTAAGTGAGTATAGTAATTAGGAGATAAAAGCAGTAAAGAGTGGATGTAATACACAGACAACAGAAGTGGTGTGCGAAGAGGCTTGAGCATATGTCAAGAACAGGTGTATAGGATGCAGAGAGGATATGGAACTTGGAGAGTGGATGCAGCATGCTTAGATTAGATGTGTGAACTGAAAAACACATATAGAGGGTCGACACTAAATGCACATTAGCAGTGCAAGTGCAGATTAGAAATCACATGTGGAATGGTGAAGCATCGACAGAACATACAGGCTGTGGAGTGCAGATATACAGAGCAAAAAATGTATGTAGAGTCTGCACAGCTGATATAGCAAAAAGGATGAGGCCCATGGACAGTAGATATAGAAGGTAGAGGGTACATGTGCTGAGCAGAAAGAACATGATGAAAGTGAAGAGGGAAGTACTGGGTGGAGGGCATGTAGATGGGCGGAGTTAGCAAGTGATGAATGGAAAGAGCACATAGGTAGAAAGTATATTTAGAGGGTGGACTGCAAATGTACAGGGTTGCACCCACAATTGGTGGTTGGTGAATGCAGGTTCAGAATGGATGTGCAGGGTAGGACCAAATGTGAAGGGTTGAGGGAACATGGGCTGTAGAGGGAACATGTGGACAAGAAAGGGAGCACATGTGGAGAGGTCATAACTCGGCCTGGGCAGAATAATTAATTCCACCAGTGGGATCAGAGCGACTGCTTCCTCTTTTTGCCCTGGTTAAAAATCACTACAGTGCATGTGAAATGTGTTGTGCAGGACAGTGTTGGATAGAAGAAGCTGGGAGTACTGGATAAGAGCACAAGGCATGGTAAATGTTGAGAGTGCATTTAGAGAGGTTATGTGAAGAGTGTATCTGAAGATCAGGTCAGAAGCACTTGCCAGCAGCTGAACAGCAATTCCAGGAAAAAAATAGAGAGTGCTTTTAAAGGCTATAAATGCACAGAGATGCAGGTGAAAGTGAATGCTGAGTGAAAATGGAAAGTTCATAGTGAGGGAGAAGAGTGGATGCAGAGAATGGGTTTCAAGGGTAGAAAGTTCCTACAAAGCAACATAAATGGTGTTAGCAGCGCCTGTTATGGAGAGAGTGGTATACATGGTGGAGACATGATGTAGACACCGGAGAGATAATGAAAGGAGCTGGAGTAAGTGAGTATAGTAATTAGGAGATAAAAGCAGTAAAGAGTGGATGTAATACACAGACAACAGAAGTGGTGTGTGGAGAGGCTTGAGCATATGTCAAGAACAGGTGTATAGGATGCAGAGAGGATATGGAACTTGGAGAGTGGATGCAGCATGCTTAGATTAGATGTGTGAACTGAAAAACACATATAGAGGGTCGACACTAGATGCACATTAGCAGTGCAAGTGCAGATTAGAAATCACATGTGGAATGGTGAAGCATCGACAGAACATACAGGCTGTGGAGTACAGATATACAGAGCAAAAAATGTATGTAGAGTCTGCACAGCTGATATAGCAAAAAGGATGAGGGCCATGGACAGTAGATATAGAAGGTAGAGGGTACATGTGCTGAGCAGAAAGAACATGATGAAAGTGAAGAGGGAAGTACTGGGTGGAGGGCATGTAGATGGGCGGAGTTAGCAAGTGATGAATGGAAAGAGCACATAGGTAGAAAGTATATTTAGAGGGTGGACTGCAAATGTACAGGGTTGCACCCACAATTGGTGGTTGGTGAATGCAGGTTCAGAATGGATGTGCAGGGTAGGACCAAATGTGAAGGGTTGAGGGAACATGGGCTGTAGAGGGAACATGTGGACAAGAAAGGGAGCACATGTGGAGAGGTCATAACTCGGCCCGGGCAGAATAATTAATTCCACCAGTGGGATCAGAGCGACTGCTTCCTCTTTTTGCCCTGGTTAAAAATCACTACAGTGCATGTGAAATGTGTTGTGCAGGACAGTGTTGGATAGAAGAAGCTGGGAGTACTGGATAAGAGCACAAGGCATGGTAAATGTTGAGAGTGCATTTAGAGAGGTTATGTGAAGAGTGTATCTGAAGATCAGGTCAGAAGCACTTGCCAGCAGCTGAACAGCAATTCCAGGAAAAAAATAGAGAGTGCTTTTAAAGCCTATAAATGCACAGAGATGCAGGTGAAAGTGAATGCTGAGTGAAAATGGAAAGTTCATAGTGAGGGAGAAGAGTGGATGCAGAGAATGGGTTTCAAGGGTAGAAAGTTCCTACATAGCAACATAAATGGTGTTAGCAGCGCCTGTTATGGAGAGAGTGGTATACATGGTGGAGACATGATGTAGACACCGGAGAGATAATGAAAGGAGCTGGAGTAAGTGAGTATAGTAATTAGGAGATAAAAGCAGTAAAGAGTGGATGTAATACACAGACAACAGAAGTGGTGTGCGAAGAGGGTTGAGCATATGTCAAGAACAGGTGTATAGGATGCAGAGAGGATATGGAACTTGGAGAGTGGATGCAGCATGCTTAGATTAGATGTGTGAACTGAAAAACACATATAGAGGGTCGACACTAGATGCACATTAGCAGTGCAAGTGCAGATTAGAAATCACATGTGGAATGGTGAAGCATCGACAGAACATACAGGCTGTGGAGTGCAGATATACAGAGCAAAAAATGTATGTAGAGTCTGCACAGCTGATATAGCAAAAAGGATGAGGCCCATGGACAGTAGATATAGAAGGTAGAGGGTACATGTGCTGAGCAGAAAGAACATGATGAAAGTGAAGAGGGAAGTACTGGGTGGAGGGCATGTAGATGGGCGGAGTTAGCAAGTGATGAATGGAAAGAGCACATAGGTAGAAAGTATATTTAGAGGGTGGACTGCAAATGTACAGGGTTGCACCCACAATTGGTGGTTGGTGAATGCAGGTTCAGAATGGATGTGCAGGGTAGGACCAAATGTGAAGGGTTGAGGGAACATGGGCTGTAGAGGGAACATGTGGACAAGAAAGGGAGCACATGTGGAGAGGTCATAACTCGGCCTGGGCAGAATAATTAATTCCACCAGTGGGATCAGAGCGACTGCTTCCTCTTTTTGCCCTGGTTAAAAATCACTACAGTGCATGTGAAATGTGTTGTGCAGGACAGTGTTGGATAGAAGAAGCTGGGAGTACTGGATAAGAGCACAAGGCATGGTAAATGTTGAGAGTGCATTTAGAGAGGTTATGTGAAGAGTGTATCTGAAGATCAGGTCAGAAGCACTTGCCAGCAGCTGAACAGCAATTCCAGGAAAAAAATAGAGAGTGCTTTTAAAGGCTATAAATGCACAGAGATGCAGGTGAAAGTGAATGCTGAGTGAAAATGGAAAGTTCATAGTGAGGGAGAAGAGTGGATGCAGAGAATGGGTTTCAAGGGTAGAAAGTTCCTACAAAGCAACATAAATGGTGTTAGCAGCGCCTGTTATGGAGAGAGTGGTATACATGGTGGAGACATGATGTAGACACCGGAGAGATAATGAAAGGAGCTGGAGTAAGTGAGTATAGTAATTAAGAGATAAAAGCAGTAAAGAGTGGATGTAATACACAGACAACAGAAGTGGTGTGTGGAGAGGCTTGAGCATATGTCAAGAACAGGTGTATAGGATGCAGAGAGGATATGGAACTTGGAGAGTGGATGCAGCATGCTTAGATTAGATGTGTGAACTGAAAAACACATATAGAGGGTCGACACTAGATGCACATTAGCAGTGCAAGTGCAGATTAGAAATCACATGTGGAATGGTGAAGCATCGACAGAACATACAGGCTGTGGAGTGCAGATATACAGAGAAAAAATGTATGTAGAGTCTGCACAGCTGATATAGCAAAAAGGATGAGGGCCATGGACAGTAGATATAGAAGGTAGAGGGTACATGTGCTGAGCAGAAAGAACATGATGAAAGTGAAGAGGGAAGTACTGGGTGGAGGGCATGTAGATGGGCGGAGTTAGCAAGTGATGAATGGAAAGAGCACATAGGTAGAAAGTATATTTAGAGGGTGGACTGCAAATGTACAGGGTTGCACCCACAATTGGTGGTTGGTGAATGCAGGTTCAGAATGGATGTGCAGGGTAGGACCAAATGTGAAGGGTTGAGGGAACATGGGCTGTAGAGGGAACATGTGGACAAGAAAGGGAGCACATGTGGAGAGGTCATAACTCGGCCCGGGCAGAATAATTAATTCCACCAGTGGGATCAGAGCGACTGCTTCCTCTTTTTGCCCTGGTTAAAAATCACTACAGTGCATGTGAAATGTGTTGTGCAGGACAGTGTTGGATAGAAGAAGCTGGGAGTACTGGATAAGAGCACAAGGCATGGTAAATGTTGAGAGTGCATTTAGAGAGGTTATGTGAAGAGTGTATCTGAAGATCAGGTCAGAAGCACTTGCCAGCAGCTGAACAGCAATTCCAGGAAAAAAATAGAGAGTGCATTTAAAGCCTATAAATGCACAGAGATGCAGGTGAAAGTGAATGCTGAGTGAAAATGGAAAGTTCATAGTGAGGGAGAAGAGTGGATGCAGAGAATGGGTTTCAAGGGTAGAAAGTTCCTACAAAGCAACATAAATGGTGTTAGCAGCGCCTGTTATGGAGAGAGTGGTATACATGGTGGAGACATGATGTAGACACCGGAGAGATAATGAAAGGAGCTGGAGTAAGTGAGTATAGTAATTAGGAGATAAAAGCAGTAAAGAGTGGATGTAATACACAGACAACAGAAGTGGTTTGTGGAGAGGCTTGAGCATATGTCAAGAACAGGTGTATAGGATGCAGAGAGGATATGGAACTTGGAGAGTGGATGCAGCATGCTTAGATTAGATGTGTGAACTGAAAAACACATATAGAGGGTCGACACTAGATGCACATTAGCAGTGCAAGTGCAGATTAGAAATCACATGTGGAATGGTGAAGCATCGACAGAACATACAGGCTGTGGAGTGCAGATATACAGAGCAAAAAATGTATGTAGAGTCTGCACAGCTGATATAGCAAAAAGGATGAGGCCCATGGACAGTAGATATAGAAGGTAGAGGGTACATGTGCTGAGCAGAAAGAACATGATGAAAGTGAAGAGGGAAGTACTGGGTGGAGGGCATGTAGATGGGCGGAGTTAGCAAGTGATGAATGGAAAGAGCACATAGGTAGAAAGTATATTTAGAGGGTGGACTGCAAATGTACAGGGTTGCACCCACAATTGGTGGTTGGTGAATGCAGGTTCAGAATGGATGTGCAGGGTAGGACCAAATGTGAAGGGTTGAGGGAACATGGGCTGTAGAGGGAACATGTGGACAAGAAAGGGAGCACATGTGGAGAGGTCATAACTCGGCCTGGGCAGAATAATTAATTCCACCAGTGGGATCAGAGCGACTGCTTCCTCTTTTTGCCCTGGTTAAAAATCACTACAGTGCATACCTTTGGTGCAGAGGGGTATCCACTGCAGAGTGATATACAGTGGTTTCTAAAATTTAGACATCACTGCATACCACTCAGTGGCATTGCCCTTACATACTCTGCAGTAGTAAATACAGAATATGTAAGGGAGCCCAGTGGCATTTGGCTGCTTTGGAATCAAAGTTGCATTTTGTGAAAAGAGATTAACGTCAAATGCCCACTCCTCTCTGCTGTGGAGTTCCATGAAATCTCATGGAAGTTTATGTAGCTCTACAGAATTTTGTGGAATCAAATTCTGCCATTTCTACCCACCCCTAGATATTACCTCATGACATGGTGAAGTGGACATGGGCAAAATGGAGTACACATGGGTAGAGTGGCTGTGCATGGTGGATGCATGTGTTGGGAAGAATATGTGGAGAGTGGGAGTACAGAGTTAAGAGTCATGTGGAAGAGGGAAGGTGCAAACAGTATGAAGAGGCCATGTTGAGGGTTAAGAGTAGGTATACATGGTGAAGGGTGGATGAACATCATTTTTGGAATGCTTCCAGGAAATGTTTAGGGTTGACAACAGATGTACATGTTAGAGAGCAGATGTTCATTGTGGAGAGCAGATGTGGAGGGTGGAGAGCAGAGCACTAGATTAGACCAGATGTGGAGGGTGAATGTCCTGGATGAACAGTGTAAGTGCAGGCATAGTATATATACAGATGGGGGATAAAGAGTGTGGACAGAGGAAGTCGAGGGCCATGATTTTATGTAGTGTATTAAGAGAAGATATGCTATGCAGAAAGAGGATGAGGAAGTAGAGAGTGGATGAGGAGAGCCAATGTACATGGTGAAAAGCTGAGGTAAGGCTTGGCGATTGGGTGAAGAGGGCTTAGAGTGGATGTATAGGGTGGAGAACACATTTAGAAGGTGAACATTTTGAGTGAACAATGACTGTACAGTGGAAAGCAAACATGTAGGGTGAGGAACAGACATGGATTGTAGAGATCGCATGTGGTAGGTGAATTAAGATTAAACAGAGGATGGATAGCAGATAGAGGGTGGAGACCAAAAGGGGGAGAGCTGATATACAGGGTGGTGACGTTATTTGGAGAGTGGAGGTGGAACAGAGACAGGATTCAGACTGCAAATTTATAGGGTGGAAAGAGATGATGAAGCCTACATTGCAGATGAGGTAAGGTGGCATGGAAAACAGGTATGTAGAATTGGTGTGGACAAGAATATATATGTAGGAAGGAGAGAATATGGACTGGTAGAAAGTGCAAGTGCATGTTGAAGAGTGCTTATAGAGTGTTATCATTGCATGCATCAGAGGGCAGACATTAAGAGAAATTGTGAACTTGAGAAGGGTTTAGTGCAGATATGCAGGTTGACATGCAGATTTATAGGGGGAGAACAGGATGTGGAGTACTGGTTGGTGTGCACATTTGGAGGGCAAATGCAGAGGTGGGGAGCAGAGGTGGCATGCAAAGAGTATTTTTGGTGGGAGAGTGTAAATTTAAGAAGCAGGTGGAGAGGATGGAGAGTTAGTATGGTGCAATAGGAGAGGATGCAGAGTGCACAGAGAGGATACAGATGATGTATATGGTGGAAAGTGAAGGGTGGTGTTGAAGAGACAAAAGTGGAGGGTTTTAAATGGATGTAATGGGTGAAGAACAGATGTGGAGAGTGGATATAGAGGGTGGACAAGGGATTTACTGTTGAAAATGCATGTGAAAGGCAGAGAACACATTTGATTGGTGAGGATCACCCATAGAGAGTGAAGATAGAGTTTAGAAAGTGGATATATAAGAAGGAGAGCACATGTAGAAGGCCAACACTTAGAATATAATATGAAGTCTATGTTTAGTGTAAAAGCAGCTGTACAGCATGAAGAAAGGGTTAGGAGAGTGGATGTACAATTCAGATAGAGGATGCAGGCCACTAAATACTGATGTACAGAGTAGAATCTGTACTGCATTGTTTACATGGTGGTGTGGGCAATGCATAGATTGGGTGTGGACTATAGAGAGAGAAAATACAAGGTGGAGATGTGATATGCAGGGTGTGCATGGGCAGGGTGGATGAAGGGCAGACAAAGGGTGGAAAGTTAAAGTGAAAGTCACAGAGTATTAATACACTTTGGAGAGTGAGTGTGGAGGAAAGATTGTATGGGATAGAGAGTGGATGTACATAGTAAAAACAATTGTGAATGTTGTAGTGCATTTGTAGTGCAGACATGGAGGGTAGATAGCAGACTACAGCACACCTGGAGGGCCAATGAGTTGAGTGGTACACACATACAGAAGGTAACAGTAGACCTGGTAAGTGGAGTGTGTATGTGGAGGATGGAAAAACTTTTCAGAAGGCAAATATAGAAGGTGGACAAAGAAAGTAGCAGGCAGAGAGTGAATGTAGTATATAGAGAAGAGGACGTGATGTGCAGATAGAATGGAGCAAATGCAGAGAACGGACATGGATAAAAGAAGTACATTGTGGACAGTGCAGGTTGGACATAGAAAGACAAACAATGCTTTAAAGCGAGCACTGCAAGTGCTAATTTAAGACATCTGTGCCACAGTCATTCGGTTACCAATGTCTTAAATAGTAGAAGAACTCGAACAGCAGTACACTGTTTTTACTACCATGTTGAAATACTGTGAAACAAAAAAGCAGCAGCACAAAAAACAGCACACCATATCACCTCAATATAACAAATATCCACAAACATTCCTGCCACATATTACTAACTTTCAGAACCCTGATTTCATAATAACGTGTTAAAAGGTGTTTCTACCAAGCACTCTCTTACTAATGAGGACATAAAAGTGTGCCAGGCAAGCTTGTTTAGAGATCTAGCGCCATTCCTCTCGAAATCCTGCTGAGACAGACACATTGGTGGGAAGTGGGTGGGAATCCCCTGCCAAAACTAGTAAGGTTATTCTACTTCACAATAAATAATGCCTACTCTGCTCATAAATTCAGCTCTCTTTGGGGTGAGCGGGCATGTCACACAAGAATTGCAGATAAAGCAGTCGACAAGACATCAGATTGATTCCCCATCTCTGTTGCTCTTTCATACTGCCATATTCATATTTATCAATTGATTCTTAACCCCTTGCAAATTCCTTCATTCACTGGCAGATCTTCCTTAACAATCTTCACACTTATATACTCATCTAATTTGTCGCTGACATGTCATCTTTTGCCTTCCTTTTACTTTTTCTAGCTACCTACTTAGATGTTTTGACCCCTGAACTAATGAACTTTTGGGGTGTAATGCACCTTTTAAACATGACAAAATATTTTCATTGTTGATGTACAATTCTAAAATATTATTCAAATCATAAAAGCTTTGCATGTAGTTATCTACAGTAGTCTTGGGTGAGATTTCCCTAAAGTGTCCTGCAAGTACTCTCATGAATGTCTTTGGGGATTTGAGAGCCACTGACATTATTTTTTTAAAGAATTAACCACCTTTATGGGTGAATGGTTGTGGTGAATAATCCTAACAGAAAGATCTTAAAAATATTTGGGCTGGTGTATAAATTCAGTAATTTCAATATTAAGCTATATTTGCCAATTATATGCCTTCTTGCTCTGGAATGGCAATACTTTCATCTGTTATTCTTGTATGAGTGTGTAAAATAAATGAGTACATTTGTGTCAGTATCTGTGTAATAAGGTAAGTACTTGGGACCTCTTGTACAAGAGTCCTGGGCAGCCTAAGCGCCCCTTTTTATTACGCTCCAGTGGCACAGACCTCTCATTCATATATATTCACTCAAAAAAAACAAAGCTTACAGGGCTGTTATAGTTAGGAAATAGAATTTAAAAAATTAGAAATTCACTTGAAAAAAACTAAAGGTTACTGAGATATTACTGTTAGGCTCTCAATTCACTTGCACAAAACCATAGAAATTCAGCAGTTATAGTTATGTTTAGCTCAAGTAAGTAAAATTTGTGCCCTAAGGTAACTATAACTTGGGCCCTACCATGCACAGTTTTCTTCTCAATAATTTTACTGCAAAGGTTACAGTGATATTATTAGTGATGTTATCAAAGATGTCATGAGGGACGTAATTGGAGGGTAATTAGCAGTGCATGGTGAGGGTGTGAGTTATAGTTACCCTAGGAAACGAGTGATAGTTACTTGATATAACTATAATTATAACAGTTGAATTTCTATGCTTTGTTACATTCAAAATGTGAGCCTACCTATAATGTCCCTTTAACCTTTGTTTTTTAAAGTGAATTTCTATGCTTTTTAAATTCCATTTCCTAGCTATAACGCCCCTGCAACCCTTGTTTCTTTCAGTGAATTTCTATGGTTTTTCCAACGTAAAGTAATTTTCATCACTATACATTAATCCAACCACTGCCCTGCACTGCTGATTGGGCCAACTCCCCTACCCACCCAACCCCACAATGTGCATGGCCCTTTGGCCGTGCATGGTGGGAGTTGGCCACATCCATCTATCTAGGTGTGAGAATAGGTGTGACATGGTGTATCTGTGGTTGAGAGTGGTTGTGAGAGTGTGTGTCTGGATGTGAGAGTGGGTGCCTCAGTGTCTTAGTGGGTGTGTCAGTGTCTGTGTGGGTCTGTGAGTTGGTGTGTGAGGGTTTCAGTGGGAGTAGGAGTGGGTGTGTGAGTAGGTGTATGCGTGTCTGTCTGGTTGTGCCTGTCTGGATGTATCAGTGTCTTAGTGGGTGTGTTAGTACCTGTGTATGCTGAGAGTGGGTGCCTGAGGGAACATGGGTCCACAGGACCCCCCTTTGTATGAATAAGGCATTTTGCCCTGGGGAGGTGATGGTCCATGGAGCGCAGCGCCCTACAATCTATTTAAATTAAGTCTTGGGGAGGTGACGATCCCTGGGGCATAAATAAGACCTACGAGGGGGGTCCAGTGTGCCCCCTCCTTTATTTTTCACATGCCCCCAGACCTGGCCTACCTGAGGGCTTTCTGAAAACAAGCATGGGAGAAAGCTCTTTTTTTTTTTTTCTTTTCTTTTTTAACTTTTAGCCACTGATTTGCAGCCCCATTGCAAATTTGTGGAATTTGTTTTGTAAAAGTGCTTCTTTGCTGGGGGGGTGGGGTGGAGGGTTGTGGGGGTGACTTAGCACCAGAACTAAGGTGTCAGAGTGTCCCTACCCTAGCCCCTTTTCTTTATTTTCTTTCTGGGACTGAGCTGGTTGAAGTGTTGGCAGCCAATCAGAATCTTAAGGTTGTGCTAGTACTGTCCATAAATGTCTACAAGTACAAGTATTTTTTAAGTTGGAGAGGTTCAGCCTACATGTGTTTTCACCCCATAGGACTTTTTTCAAAGTGATTTATAGAGAATGGGTTTGGTCCTAAGATGGCAAGTGGTCAGTGATAAGGAAAGTATCTGTTCTTTCTCCTGGAGCACATACCAAGTATTATTTGCTTGATGTTTTTCAGTGTCTTAAATACTGCTCGGATTGTGATTTAGGTACTATTTTTTCTTTGTTATTGCTGTAGTCGTTTTTGCTTCTTCCATCGCACCCCCTTCTCTGTGTTGTTTACTCCCTTCTACCCCCTTGTCTGTGTTGCATTTCATCCACCGACCTCCCATTATCTGTTTGCTTCTTCCCCTTCCACCCCACTTGCCTATGTGCTACTTCCCTTACCACATCCTTGTCCATGTTGTTGCTTCCCTGACACTGTCTTTCATTTAATTTTTACTTCAGAATCCAAAGCAATTGCATGAAAAGACGTTTCCTAGGAGTTTTCAAGTGTCTCATTCTAATTTGACCAAAGGGTGGTAGCACCAAGGGTAGGCAATACCACCAGGTTTTTCTCTTTCAGAGCTTTTTGCATATTGAAAATGGGTTCTGCATAGAGTTCACAATAGAGGTTTACAGCTCTGTGGAGCCCTGTCCAGCTACACCTTCCAGCCTCGCTGTGAATGAGGATTATTAGAAATAAAGGCCCTGATTTATACTTGCAGGTTTGCGTTAAAAAGTTTAGAGCCAGCTAGCGCAATTCCTGGACGCAGGCCGATGGTCATAATTAAGGAATGACACTAGCAAGTGGGAAGGCCTGATTAGCGTCAAAATAAATGACGCTAACCGGGTGGGGGAGGCGTAGGGGAAACAGGAGGTTGTGTGTCAAAGAATGGCACTAGTCAGGTAAAAGTCAGAAAAATGACTCTAACCTGACTAGCGTCATTTATTGACGCACAACCTCCGTGGACATGACTCCTTTCTTAGTAAAGACAGAAGTCATGCCCTCCTGCCCAATGGCCATGCCCAGGGGACCTATGTCCCTTGGGCATGGCAATTGGGCACAGTGCCATGTAGGGGGGCCAAAGTTAGGTCCCCGTATGGCACTTAAAAAAAAAAAAAAAAAAACACCTGGGATGGGACCCCCCATCCTTAGGTGTCCTCCAGGTGTTGGTGAGGGTGCCCCTGGGTGCAGGGAAGGGCACCTGTGGGCTGGTACCGTGGCCTCTGACCATGGAAAATGGCCCACAGGTCTCCTAACGCCTGCCCTGACCCAGGCATTAAATAATGGCGCTAAACAGGCTTAGCACCATTATTTAAGGCCCTCCTCCTCCCTTGCATGATTTTTGCATAGGAGGGTAATTAGGGCGCAAAGGTCTTAGAGTAATTTTTTGTCTGGGAATGCCTACCTTGCATCTCAATGACACAAGTTAGTTTTCCGCGGGTAAAAAATGACGTTAACTCCAATATTTTGACGCTAGATGGGTCTAGCATCAAAATATAAATATGGAGTTCAGTTTGTGCCGGATTTGTGTAAAATAAAATGATGCTAATCCGGCGCAAACAAAGTATAAATATGTCCCCAAAGAGTGACTATGTTGTAAGGTAAAACCTTGGACTGGCACATGGTGAGAGATCCATCCAACCCACAACTTAGAAGGACCCTCAACTGCCACAGCCTTGGAACTTGCCCCATGAAGAATTTTGACTTCAGTTTAAAAAACTTTGACTGGGACCATCAAGTTTGGGTAACTCACTTGTGCTGCACAGTGGTTTACCTAAATTCACTCCAAGGTCCCAGTAAGCTTCAATCTGTTGTTTTTTATTTTCCTTTACTTTTTTCAAGTACTTTTGCTTTAAAACTTTACAATTCATATGTTTGATTACACATCCTATTTTGATGATCTTTGTGTCATTTTGTGCATTATTTTTTCTAAATTGATTTCCAAATGTTCTTATGTTATGTTCTTTTCCTGAAAATTGCATTTACTACTTTAACTTAGCATACAATTCTCTGGAGATTGCCTACTGTTTCTGTCTTTGGCACTAGAGGTTGAGCAGAGATTCTCTCAGAGCACTATTTTTTCCTTACCAGATTAAATTTATTAATTTTGTGGGACTCAACCTCTCCCAAATTAATAACCCGAATTCTGACAGCATTTTGGGTATTGATTCATTTGTCTAAACTTTATTTATCATATTGCTCAGAGAAAGCTTTATTTACACTTTCGATCAGGTCAGAAATGAAATTCAGTCTCAACAGCTGTTGCCCATTATTTGTGCTAGTCTCATCTTAAAGAGTGCTTCTATTGCAGTGTGTAGATGATGCAGTTAAGCATCTGCACCCTGCATAAACAGGTATATTTGTGCCCCAGAAATATTTACACACTTTTGTTTATTTTACTGTGAGAGTGATTTTGCACCTGAAAGTGAGTTTGCTTTTAAATACGATATCACTGTTGCTGACTTTGCGCCATTTTTGCAGCTGACTGTGTTTCTGCATCCAGCTTTGATTTTTGCATGTAAGGCCCATATTTATACTCTTTTTGTGCCGCATTTCTGTAACTTTTTGATGCAGAAGTTGCTCAGACTTACAATATACAATTATATTTTCAAAGTTTGCACCACTTTTGCGTCACAAAAAATGACGCAAATGGAGCACAAAAAGAATAAGGCCCATATTTATACTTTTTTAGCTCTGCATTTGCGTAAATTTGTGACGCTAAAGCAGCATAAACTTACAAAATACAATTGTATTTTGTAAGTTTGCGCTGCTTTTGCGTAAAAAAATGTCGCAAATGCAGAGCTAAAAAAGTATAAATGTCCACACTCATGCTGATATTGCACCATTGGTGATTGGTCACCTAATTGTGATTTTGTTCCTAAAGGTGGTATTTTATCAAATGCGCTTTCAGACTTAAATGTGATTTTTGCTTGTGTGTTTCAATCTTCATTTAATGTTGCAGAGAGGACCATTTTGGACCTAAACATGTCTTTCTTAATAAATGTTATTTGTGTTCTTAAACTATTTTTACACTCATCCTAATGTTACACAAAAGATGACTTTACACCTATTGTAAGTTTGCAGAAATGTGAGCCATATTTGGGCCCTCATTATAACATTGGCGTTATTGACCGCCTACCGCCACTGTGCTGGCCGCCAAAACACCGTCGTCTCGGCTACCTAATATCTGCCATAATATGACTGTAGCCAGAATTCCACCAGAAGCATGGTGGAATTTCGGCGGCTGATGGGCGTAAGGTGGCGCTGCTGCCAGCAGCAGTGCCACGCCAGTAGACCACCGCAGACCATATCATGACCTAGGATACGGCCTGGCGGTGGTCTGCTGGTGGATGCTGCTGCTGACAGTGCCCCCTCACAAAAGGTAAGTCTGGTGCTCCAACAGGGGAGGGGGGTTTTGTGTGTGGGAGTGTGGGTGTATGTTTGTGTGTGCGTGCATTTGGGTGTGTGGCGTGTGGAATGTGTGTGTTTGCATGCATGATTGTGAGTGTGCATGTATGTTGTGTTGCCTGAATGCATTGGTGCATGTATGTATTTAAATGTGTGTGTATGTGTGTGTGAATGGATGTATGCATGCGTGGGTGAATGTGGGTATGAGTGTGTGTATGAATGTGTATGATGGTGCATGCAAGTGCGTGTATGTCAGGGGGCTATGAGGGGGAGGGTGGGGGAGGCCACTGGGGAGGGGGGCGGGGAAGACCTCTATCAGTGACAGGGAAGGTTTTCCCTGTCACTGATAGTGCCTACTGCCATGGTTTTTGTGGCAGTACTGAAGCCATGAAAACCATGGTGGTAGTCGGGGTCATAATCCTGCGGGTGGGACAGTGACGGCCGCCTAGCTGGAGACCGTAGTCTCCAGCCCAGCAGCTGTTACTGCCCTGGCGGACGGAGTGGTACATGTCCTATTTTGGGGAAAGGTACCGCCAGCCTGTAGGCAGTACTTTTCTCCATAATACCGCCGTCCGCCAGGCTCATAATGAGAGCCTTAATCTTCTATGGAATAGGGAAGTTGATGGTCCAGCCTATAGATAGCAATTTTCACATCTTCTCTAGATTGTTTCATACCCTGAAGAATGTAATATCTTCTGCCAATTGAAAGGAGTCTAGTATGGGTACAATTCTACCATTTCTTCTGACAATGATCCCAATAGTTAACCCTCCACCTCTGCCCAGTCGCTCCATTATTGCCCACATCCTTCAGGAAATGAAATCAGACAGCAAAATGCCACTGTTAGACTTGCCATTCTTGGCATGGTCTCCTATAACTTTTTGCCTCTGCTTCCCAGGTTGTTACTTTACCACTGCAACCACTGCTAAAGTGCAAGTGCTCGTATGTAAAATGTATGTGTAATTTGTTTATCTATGATTTGCATATTTGATTTACTCGTACGTTGCTAGTAAAGTGCACTAGAGGTGCCAAGGGCCTGTAAATCAAATGCTACTAGTAGGACTGCAGCACTGGTTGTGCCACCCACCTGAGTAGCCCTGTAAACATGGCTCAGACCTGCCGCTGCAGAGTCTCTGTGTGTGCAGTTATAAACTGCCAATTCGACTTGCCAGGCCTAAACCTTCCCTTTTTCATACATGTAAGGCACCCCTAAGGTTTGTCTTAGGTAGCCCCGTGGCAAGGTGCAGTGTATGTTAAAGGAGGGAGATGTACTGATGTGTGTTCCATGTCCTAAAAGTGAAATACTGCTAGATTCAGTCTTCACTGTTGCAAGGCCTATCTCTCTCATAGGTTAACATGGGGGCTGCCTTTAAATAACTTTAAAGTGCAGATTCCCTTTGAGAGCAGATAGAAAAATGGAATTTGGGGTCTCTGAACTCACAATTTAAAAATACATCTTTTAGTTAAGTTGTTTTTTAGATTGCTAGTTTGAAAATGCCACTTTTAGAAAGTAGGCATTTTTTTGCTTAAACCATCCTGTTTGTGGATTGCCTGTCTGGGCCAGTTTGACAGTTGGACTGCTTGTGAATCCCCTCTAGACAGGTAGACAAAGGGAGCTGGGGTGTAGCCTGCATATCCTTATGTGCCATCTCTGCTAGAGTGGAGGGAGGAGTGGTCACTTACACCTGAATGGGCTGTGCCCGCCCTCTCACAATGCAGTCTCCACCACCTGGTGTGTGTCTGGGACCTGGTCTGGCAAGGCAGGATCTTGTGAACAACAGAGACTTTCCTTTGAAGTAGACCTACTTCAAAGACAGAAAGGGGTATAAGTATTGGACCCAAACCCCCTGTAAATTAGATCACTTCTTGAACCAAGAGGAACCTCTGCCCAGGAGAAGAGCTGAAGAGCTGAGGAGGAGTGCTGCCCCTCCCTGTGACTGTGCTTTGTTGGGCTATCCTGCAGTTGCTGCTTCTGCCTGTGAAAAGGGACAAAGACTGGACTTTGTGGTATAGTCCTGCTTGTGAAGAATCTCCAAGGGCTTGAGTTGAGATTGCCTTCTGTTTTGAAGCCTCAGGTCTATCAGAGACTTCCTCTGCTAACACCTGGACTCTCTGCTGAGACTCCTGCCCTGCTATTTTGTGCCTTATCTAGTCGACGCTCCACCTGCATCGTGGTTGGAGAAACACGTGCAACACCCGCTTGCGGCTGCTGATAATGATGCAAACCCCATGCAGCGTGGTTTTCTAACACTGTGCAGCAGGATTTTCCATGCATCGTCCCTGGGAGTCAAAGTCAACCTGACTCTTCGTGGATCCAAGGTGCCTTATCTGGAAATCGACGCATTGCTCTCCTGCAAGGGAGAAAACCGATGCATCGCCAACCTGACTGGAGAAGAAACGATGCACGGACTCCCTTGCGAGGAAGGAATTGACACATCGCTGCCTTTTCCGACGCACACTCGCCTGTGCGGCTTTATTTTTTACGCTAATGAGGTACTTTATGCAAAATCATAATTTCCATTGTTTTCTATGGAGTAAGACTCTTATTCTTTAGAAAATTCATATTTTAACTTGTGTATGTTGGATTTACGTTGTTTTGGTCTTGTTTGACTCAGATAAATATTGCCTATTTTTCTAAACTGGTGTGGTGTACGTTTTGTAGGCTTTTCACTGTATGACTGTGTCTGTTAGTACAAATACTTTACACATTGCTTCTGAAGTTAAGTCTACCTGCTCATGCCAAGCTACCAAGGGGATGAGCGGGGGTTAACTGAGTGTTATCCTGATTAGAGTGAGGGTCCTTGCTTGGACAGAGGGTAACCTGACTGCCAACCAAAGACTCAATTTCTAGCAGCCACCATAAATCAAATTTGATCAGGCAATAACATAAAGAAAATTAAGAAATCCCCACACTGATACTGATTAAAATACTGTCAAGGACCAAATCCATACCCCTCCTTGTATCAACTACCACCCCTCAACAGCACCTTCCCCTGCATACCAATGAATCAGTTCAGTCTAGTTTCCCCAAAACAACAGCATATAAAATTATTTTCAACAGGAGGAGACTACCACCCACAAAAATGATTTCTACGACAGCTGGGATTACGTGCTTCATATTTAATCATAGCCACTTACTACAAAACTGAAATGTCCTATGAATGACTCAAAAGGAACATATTGACCTCAAACTTAAGATAGATCACCTGCTTAAGATGATGCAAAGGCTCTATCCCTCTTTGTAATAAGCACTCTTCTCCCAGGAACTTCACTTTAAACCCTGCATCTTACACACACACACACACACACACGCCATGACATACCTATAATTATGAGGACCGGCTGTTGCCCATAATGAAGTGTGTATTTACTATTCTAACTATGCACAATTTGATGGTAGGGAAGATTATAAAGTGGACCAGGGCAAATATAAGTACACTTTTAGTTTTTTGATGCACTCACTCAAAACTACCTAAACACACTACAGGGACCGCTCCTCAAAATGCATCAGTCCTCACAAGGATAGTGTCTGTCTGGAACTGACAATGTTTACCCACACTATGAGGACTGAACTGGTCCTCACAGCGTGGGCTATACAAGCACACATACACAATGTCAGGTCCTATGTTTAAGAGCATTACTGCATGCACAATACCAACAACACCACACACTCCCAAATACTCTGTGATCACAGATTCTCCAACACATCTTATTATTGTAGACTTTAGAGCTAGAAGCCCTTAAAATCTTAAAATAATCAAAGCTCTGTCTGCCCACAATAACTCAGAATTATCTCTCCTCAACTAATTGATCAATATTCTACACATCACATCTAAGCATTTGGTCTGGACTGTAAGTCTTTGGTCTCTTACGGAAAATTGCATATGTGTTGTCAGCTAAGACTGTGACATTGATGCTGTGAAGCTGGTTCAGCTTTTTTTCCCATACCACTAGTCCACTAGTTCATGTTATCCTACTAGTTCACCTAGATTGGGCAGAACAAAAATGTTGGTGGATTGTCTATTCCTCCCAATTCAGGTGCGTCACTGTGGAGATTTCAAACACAGCATGTAATCTAATGATCCTCCATATCTTATAACACCCACCTGAAAAGTGATGGTTTCTATGATAATGACACTGACAAACACATCTTCTTGTGATGATGTTCAGGACATTTTTAACCTCAGCTGGGGAAAATACAAATAATACTTTCTCCAATGCTTCTTTGGGCGTCAACTTTCTGCAGGGTTGCACTTTTGGCATCCACAAGATGAGTTCTTGATGAGCTCTCTCAAATTCATCTGGTTAAACCACTTGTTTACTGCTCACAAACTTCTGGCTGTATTGTACCCTTTCATTGTTAAAAGAGACACAATTTGCAAATTCAAGAGGCCTGAAATTGATTCAAATTGATAACAATTGACAAATCCAATAGATTTGAAGTTAATGCGTGCAAAAACAGACATGCACAAATGTGCACATTAGGTTTGCTATGGCTCTATGCGACCCTATGTTTTCTGTGTCTCCTATGTGCCCTGCTTTAAATTCCCCAAGCTTGTGGTGCTGCTGCTTTTCATAAGATATCAGTGTCTTTGTTATAAAGCAGTGTATGCTTGGTGAATAAAAAATAAGACACAAACATAGGAGTCACACAAAAGGCAGAGTGCAGAGAGACACAGCTCAAATAGTCTGTGTGCTTTGGTACACCATGTGTCAGCAAATTGAAGCACATTAAAGTTGTAGTTAAGTGACACTAGAAGGCACTGAGAAGTAGGTGTTCTGGAGCAGTATTCCAGAATAGTGTGAAAGGATGCACCCATTTGAACTATGAATGAAATACAAAGGAGAACAAATCAGCCCTGTCATTGTGGGTTGGTGGTCTCAGAGGCACTCAAGGTAGGGACAAAACTAAATTATATTTGTAATTAGATCTTCTTTAGTAACATATTTGGGAGTATGTCAGATAATGTACAATAATGAAGTACTTTTTTGAGGATGTTATAAACCAACAGCCTTTGATGCCTGTTTAAAGAACTGGCCTGTTACCCCCTCCCAGATTTACATAGATCAAATGGAACGCAGGGCAGCTAATAAACTTGCTGAGCTGTGTTGCATGACAGGAAGAGAGAAAAGCACCATATTACTAAGATATGACAATAAAGGTTTGGGTTCCATGGTGGAAGGGGTTCTTCCAGTACAAAAACTACCTTTTTCCACTTTGCCATACAATGCAGCACACATGAAAAGTGGGCAAAACAAGAAGAAATTAATCATTTCTTCTCATTAATCCTGTTGCTAGGGAGCATAGGGATTTGGCACACATCTTTCTCTGTAATTCTTTGTAGATACGGATTTGCATCAAAACTCATGGGGGGTTGCATTGGACTGCCCGGGCACCACCCAATGAATGTCCCCTTGATGCAAAGTGATGCAAGGTAGCACATTGCACAGCTATGTGTTACTTTGGATTATAATCCAATGCAAATCAGTTTTGGATTCCAAATCCCATCAAAACACTATGGCTCAGATTTATTACTGGGTTGTGCTGCCCTTGCGTCATGCATGGTTTTGCAAGGGGAACACAATGCTGAAGTTTGTTCTACGAAGCAATGCAAGACCATCTTCTATGGCCCTGAATTGATTGGTAAATGTGAAGTAGCGCACGAAAGGGCAAGTCACTGTTTCATGTCTCTGCCCTGAGAAGATGTTTCATGGGTGGAGCATGGGTATTCCCATGATCCACCTAGAGATTTAGGCTCATTCCCAGATTTACCAAGACTAGCAAACCTAGGAATGGGTCAAAACTGTACACCTTCTTGATAAAGGTGCTAATAAATATATTTATTTCTCTTCCTTTCTTTCCTATTTTTAAGTGTGCTTCATTCCGCAGCACACGTAGAAGGAGGAAAATGCTTATACGCACGGTTTTTGTGTAGGAAGGTGTCCTTTCCTGCTCAAACACAATCATGTCTGCAAAGCAGGCATCCTGACACCATGATGCAAGGGAACCTTCTTTGGGGCTAGGCCTCAATGCGTGCGCAAGCCCAGTGAGAGAGCAGGAACATTTTGAGAAATATGGATCACACCTGCCATCTCCATTTGACGCCTATCAGTGCAGCAAGTTGTCTTGCTGTGTTGTACTGCTTCAAATGATGATAAATCTAGTTCCTCAAATCCCAGGCAGTGTTTGGTAATCTGGACCCAAATGTTCCTAATACTAGAATTTAGTTTTTGTCGAAATTAGTTGATTTGGTTATTTTATTCAGAAACTTACACCGGAATGATGATATTGTGGCAAACCTAAATACAAACCATGTGTAGAAAATGATCTTCTGATACAATGTTTGTACTTATTCTTGAATATTTTTACTCAAATGGTTGCATAAAATATTTATTTAAATAAACAAGAAATATAAATTTTAATTCATGTTATGTCAATATGTTTCCACAGATCATTGTTGAAAAAAGCATTCATTGACCCAAAAAGAATAAGCGTGTTTGGAAAGGTGAGAGATGATTCATTTCTTATTAAATGAAAATAAATGAAAGGAATTGGGAGCAATTAATCTTTTCTGACAGGTTTGACATACCTCCCATTTCTGCGTGCTGTTCATCGATCTCTTAACAACCCTAGAGAGATTATCAGTTGTTTTCTGTTTCCCAGAATGCCTATCTTACTTTAGGAATAGGTGAGGCGGTGTCTATCCTACTCAGATGCCTACTTTCCCCTCCTGCCTCATAATCACATTTTATAATATTCGGTTTTAGAACTTCAGAAGCATACTGCAAAACGTTTTGCCCAATCAGGCATCATGTTGAAATGTACAATTATCGATTATACAAACGCTTTAAAAATACGTATGCACAAATGCGTATGATTGTCTTTCATCTACTTTTTTGCAAAACGAGCTTTATTTACAATGTTAACAATCAACCGACCTGCAAAAAGGTAAGTCATAAAAATTGAAAGTTTGGAATGTTTTAGAAAAAGTTAAGACTGCATCTTAAATGTGCACTTTAATCTGTGCTGAAGGTCTATCACTAGGGGATTGTTGGTAGTGCTTAATTTGTAAATAAAAATGTGCCGGTGCCCAAAGTCCTCCTCTTAAACAGGCGTCTGCTGCATTTAAATGTGCGAGCACCGAATACGGAGGCAGCTTTATCCTAAAGCCCTGTCAGGCCTCTTTTAACCATTCACAGCCACTCCTGCCCCTCCAGCTCACTCTTGCAGCTTCCTGCTTTCTCCCTTTGTGACGCTTTTTCGTTTTTCTCTTCTCTTTCCCATCTGTGTCTTTTGCTCGCAGCACATGCTTGAGGCAGAAGACGAAGCGCCGGCCCTCAAAAATAAGTGCCGGTGCTGAGCACCGGACACAACAAGCACAAATTAAGCACTGATTGTTGGTAACATTTCCTTAGGGACTGCGCTGCATACTTACCACCAACACTGTGAAAGGCTCCAAAGCAAAGTTATCAGAAAATGTAATGTTAGTATGTAGAGAAAGATTCCACCAAAAGATGTACATCTGCTGCACCAAACACAGCAGAATAACAGCTTTCCTCTTCAGAGCGCATCAGTGCATATATAGTTAAGTATCAAAAAATGCATGTCTCCCGTTTCTGTTCTTAGATCTGATGACAGATTTGTGAATAATTTGTCCACACTGAGCATCAAGGCCATACTACTGATAGTGTGCACTGCCCCTGTTTGCATCACAGCACACCCTTAAACAGGTGTCTCGGATGCAAACAGAGACAGGGCATCCTATTATGATGAACTCACCGCCCAGGAGCAGTGCATTCAGTGAAATTTGGATCTGCTTTTAAAGTCGCTCCATGTTTCTCTGTGCTGGCAGTGTGCCTTTTAGAAGGAGGTTAGGGATCCCTTTACAAACGGGTGCTGTGAATGACTTCACCCACCGCAGGGGGATGTGTGAGAGGTCCATGGGACATTGAGGTCTTCAGAGGGTTATTGTCAGTGGAGGCATGGAAGGGCACCACTTTTTTTCTGCCGAACTGTCAGTATGCCTCCTAAAGGCATATATGCCCCATGCAAATGAGGGAACACCCTCTCAGGATAGAACTGGTGCTGCATGGCTGCCAGTGCTACCAGTATTTACAGATGGGGCCAAACAGACATCTGCAGCCACTTCTTCAATAGCACAATACCTCAGGGGAGTTAAAAGCTCGAACACAGAGCATCTGCACCTCATCAAGCACTATCAAACATGAAAACTTCCAATTATAGATATTCAGGAGCAAAAACAATGGTATTTGATTCTTACTATTATTGCTATTGAACATTAGGAAATAAATCGCACTTGTGTCATATTTCACACCCTGGCAACAAATTAATTATTTCTTCATCTGAGGTGAATCACAGAAATATGATTCCTCTGTCCGTCGGAGGAATTCAGAGTATTTTCAAAAAGATACTTCAAATCATGAATCATACTTAGAGATGTTTTCCCTTTCAAAACTATCTATAATGCTGCTGAAACATTGCTTGCCACTTCTGTATTGGCAAAGGCTTTGGTCAGACCTTTATAATCTGTACATCTATTGAGGTTTCATATGGTAAACAAGATACTTCAGATATAGAGTCGTATTCATACTATATCATGAAAGGTTACAGAATAAAAAATGTGCAACATCCTAAGTAATTACTTAGAAATCTAATTCATGAGCAGGAATGAGTACACTGCTTACAACAGACTGTTAGTTGCCAGTTTCACAGAGGGAGCACCAAAATAGATTCGATGTGGTTGTTGTCTTGCATGCAGTTTGGATTATGAGCTGGACAAAAGGTGACAGGGATTGTGCCCATATAATCATGTTCAATTATTGCACTTTGGTTGATTGTTTTGGTTGATTACTTAAATCAAACCAAACACAGATATTGACCTAAACTATAATATATCAATGTGACTGGAATAATAAATAACACAGCAATATTTTCTTCATCTAATTCTTGTTTTTCAGGGATATGGTGGTTACATTGCATCAATGATCCTAAAATCAAGTGAGAGAATTTTCAAATGTGGAGCTCTGTTTGCACCAATTACAGATATGAAATTTTATGGTAAGTCCACTCTGATTGATAAAATATTCGTGTTACAATGTTTACTTGAAATAGACAATAAAAAGACTTTTCAATTTCAAATCGGAACCCATTTTCACGTTTTACATGACTTACCATAATTTTACATCTTAAGTATGCAAACATGCATTAAGAAACACACACTCTCTCAAACACATGCATATGCACAAACTTTTCTGAAGTGCCCAAGCCCTTCTGTAGTTTTGTGTAGAGTGGTTAGAGCATCGAAAATGCAATTTTTGTTTCCCTAATAGGTTTGGAGCATTTGACTAAAAAGGCTTCAGAAAAGTCAATATGTTTAATTTCAATGTGCCACGGCATGTGAACACAGCTTTGCATAAATGCTGATTGCATTTATTACAAATAAAAGAACGTGTATTGTTAGAGCACATAATAGACAGACCAGCTTGAAATGTAATACTAATTTAAACCAGGGAACTTGTCTTGAATTCATATATAATTGAAGATAGCATGTTAACCTATGATATACAGCAAAACTGTTTAAAGGTGTGTTGGTGTCTGACATTCACTTAAATCTCAAAGTCTGTTCGCTGTAACATTTAAGAAACGGTTTTACAGTTTATACACAAAAGCGGAATGCTATAAAAAACGGGCATTTCGAATTGTGTCAGGGTAAATAATGGTCACAAACGACTAGAATAATGATATCCTTTTCAATATTTATTTCTTGTTGTATCTACATTCATAATTTAGCTCTATTATAAGATTTTATAAAACATCATTAGGAATGCTCTTCATTTAACCTTTAAACAAAGTGATGGATAAAATTACGTTTGTTTTGAACTCAGAATCTGATTGGTTCTGGGCTTATCTGATAATATCCAGGATAACATTTTCTTAGCTTCACTAACTTCTACTCTGCACAGTGGGGTACACTCCGCTGGATGCTTTGAGCTGAACTTAGTGGCCTTCTTCTATGTCCCCACCATAAACCTCACTGTCCCTTTCTTTTGAGGGTTATTAGGACCAATCAGAATTGTGGAGGGGCTCTCAGTGTCAGATGCTATGGGGAAGATCCTCTGCCTCTTTGCTTGTGTTCCACAAAAATAATTCAACAAATTCAACATTGCCACCCTCCCTGGTGCAAAGATTGCCTTTGAAGATGCCATCAATCATTAATTTGTTAGCAGCAATGCCAACATTAGGGCAGCGCGATCATTGCTACTGCACCTGGAGCTGAAAAGACGGGGTGGCACAAAAAACCTTATACTACGAGAACCGCTGTCCCTCATTTATCTCCACAACACTGTTCCTTGAAGAAATGCAAGATGGACATTGTGGCTGACATAGCGTTAGTGCCACCCTGCCTCCTCCCTTTCCCCACCAAGGTTGCTGAGAAACTAGTCAACGCTTGCCTATCCCACTTCCTCGAAGAAAACAACACTCTTGACCCCTCACAATCCGGGTTCCGCAAGAACCACAGCACGGAAACTGCCCTCATTGCATGCACTGACGACATCAGGACCAAAGTCGACAAAGGCGAGACCGTCGCACTCATCCTCCTAGACCTCTCCGCAGCCTTTGACACTGTCTGCCACCACACACTCCGCACACGCCTCCACAACATAGGAATTCGCCACAAAGCCGTAGACTTGCTCACCTCCTTCCTCACCGACCGGACCCAGAGAGTCCGCCTCCCACCTTTCCACTCCACCGCTACCAAGATCAGCTGTGGAGTCCCCCAAGGGTACTCCCTCAGCCCCAAACTCTTCAACATTTACATGATCCCCCTAGCCAACATCCTCCGATCACACAGAATCACTATCCTCTCCTACGCAGATGACACCCAACTCATCCTCTCCCTCACCCGCAACCCCATCACCGCCAAAACCAACCTACACGCTGCTCTCCTCGACAGCCCTAACTGGATGACAACTAACCACCTCAAGCTTAACTCCAACAAAACCGAGATCATCATCTTCGGCCCCAACAAAACCATATGGGAGGACTCCTGGTGACCCACCGCCCTAGGCCCCGCACCCACCCCCGCAAACCATGCACGCAACCTCAGCATCATCCTAAACCCCTCCCTCTCCATGACACAGCAAATCAATGCTCTAACTCCTCCTGCTTCCACAAACTCCGCACTCTAAAAAAATCCTTCAAATGGATTCCCCCAGAGACCAGGAAGACAGTCACCCATGCACTCATCAGCAGCAGACTAGACTACGGTAATGCCCTCTACGCTGGCACCACACTCAAACTCAAACACAAACTCCAGAGAATCCAGAACACAGCCGCACGCCTCGTCCTTGGCCTCCCCCCCCACGAACGAATCTCACCACACCTCAAATCCTTTCACTGGCTCCCCATAGACAAGAAAATCACATTCAAGATCCTCATCCACGCACACAAATCCCTCCACACCGGCCCGACCTACCTCAATGAAAGAGTGAACTTCCACACTCCCACCCGCAACCTCTGATCAGCCGACTTCGCCCTAGCCACAGTCCACCGCATCCAATGCACCACCTCAGAACCGCCCCCAAAACCTGGAACTCCCTCCCCACCAACCTTCGCAAAACCAAAGACCTCCTGCTTTTCACAAAGAACCTCAAGACATGGTTATTTGAACCGTGGCCCTCCTTGCCCCCTCTTTCCCCCCCAGGCGTCTTGAGACCCTCACGGGTGAGTGGCGCGCTCTATAAAAATGTTTTGATTGATTGAATGACCCTGCGCGCTGCATTGCTGTGCTTTAAAAAAATCACAGAACACCTAACAAGAGGCCTCTGTAAGACAAAGAAAAACTGTGTCCCTTTTCATGATTGAATTAGCAGTGGTACGCAAAGCCAGCTCGGCTCTCGGAAGTGCATCATTTAAAGGTCAGTTCGGTCACATAAATTTGTCCCACCAGAGAGTTTACTGCTACTCTTTGAATGAGAAATTTACTAGCTAGCGAGAAGGAAAGTTTCAATTCTATTCAGGAAACGGAGGTGAGGATTATGCAGATATTTCTTCACTCTTTATTCAACAGCAAGTTCAAAGTTCAGCAAAAAACAACGAAGAACTACAACACCCATGAGGACATTCCCATTCCAACCAATGTCCAATTATCATACTTTCCGATGATGTGTATAACTGTCCCTTGTAGTTGTCATCCGTCCTCGACTTTACTGCAGAAGGGAGTTCAGATATTCTCAGGTTGCTGACGCCTCTGATCCAACGGGAACAACATCACTCATTAAGCGAACAAAAGACTCTTTTCCAAACAAAATAAAATATAGGAAATAAGCATATCCTTGATAAAGTTCATTGCACCTTCAAACCGTATTAATTACATGAATCAATAAACAAGTAGGAAGCAAAGACAAAAAAACCAAGATACTCATACATCCACCGTAAGCAACTAAGCAACTATATATATATATATATATATACCACCTCAAAATGGTACCTCCATACAGCTCCTGGGTGGGAAACACATTTCCTGTGTAGGGTGGGATAATCCTCGCATCTGTGTCCTTAATAGAATTGAAACTTTCCTACTTGCTAGCTAGGAAATTTCTCATTCTAAGTCAGGACCGCAGGCGAGGATTATGCACTTTTAAAGCTTACTTACCACCAAAGAGGCTGCTTCATGGATAGGTTTAAAATATAATTTTTTGAAAGTAGACTCTGATGACCATTCCGCAGCATTCATAATGTCCTCTAACCTGCCACCCACCTGGATGGTTTTGGAAGCCATAGCACCCCGAGTAGAGTGTGCCCCAAAAACTCATATATTGATGCCTGCTTCTGTCAAGATCCATCTGATCCACCTAGCTATCGAAGGGGAGGAGACTGCCTTAAAAGGTTTCTTCAAAGAAATCAACAATTGGCGTTCTCCAGGAGGCCGAAATTTGACTGTCACCACTCCATAAACTTGGAAGCATCATACCACGCACAATTTTGGTGCATGGAGAAAAGCTGGATAGGTTACCGACCTGATATTACATTTAGCCCTCCTGGAAATAGTGCAAGTCACCCCATTCGGGAAAAACACTCTAGCCAAGACGTCCAGGGCCATAACGTCCGATACCCTTTCGCACTATATAAGACATAGGCCCTCATTACAACCCTGGAGGTAGGTGATAAAGTGGCGGTAATACGGGCTACAGGCCGGCGGTAAAAAAAAATGGGATCAAGACCACGGCGGAAACCGCCAACACAGAGAGCCACTTTAACACATCCACCACCATAGCGGTAGCAACAAACAACAGACAGGTGGAAGGCAATGTACCACCCACCCCATTACAACCCGCCAATAGCCAACTTTTCCGGGGTGGTACCAACGCCATCAAAAGCATGGCAGAAACAGTATGTGGAAAGGAAACCACTCACCTCTCGACACTCAACGAAGAACCAAGATGCCATGGAGCCCAAGTTACAGGTCCTGCCCATGCTGGTCTACCTCCTCACTCACCAGGAATATCAAAGGCGGCGGTGACCACCACAGTGAGTACTGCACCTAGCACACAGGGGAGGGGGGAGGAAAAAGAGAGTGACACACAGATGCAACACGCAACATCCCCACCACCACCCTCACCCTCACCCACAACACATACATACAAACACATGCAGCAACAGTACATTTACACCCTGTAACCCCCAAGAAGAATGCAAGGACAAAAGGAATAGAGTCCAATCAGTGATATATTAGAAATAGGCAGATATACGTAACGATAATTACAAAACGTATTTACAAATATTTACAATATGTACAGAAGGCCGTACATTGTACTTTGCAAATGTCCGTGGGCCACTGGGCCAAAAATCATGGGCCAAGCCCACACTTGACTTCTGCCTCAATACGGAGAGAACACTGCAGGGGCATCAGGTCCTAAACACACAGGCACCTTAGGGGAAGGGGTGCACCCCAGCCGGAAGATGGAATAACGCCACTGCTCCTGGAATGGGCTCCATGCCTACAGCGATGTCCTGGGGAGTGTAAAGCCACAGTCTCTTAAGTCCCTCAAGTGGGTGGGGAGCCCACTGCTTGGTCCTGGGGAGTGTAAAGCCACAGTCTCTCAAGTGGGTGAGTTGCCACCTGCTTGGTCCTGGGGAGTACAAAGCCACAGGCTCTCAAGCGGGTGGTTTGCCCACTGCTTGGTCCTGGGGAGTGCAAAGTCACAGTCTCTCAAGTCTCTCAAGTAGGTGGTTTGCCCACTACTTGGTCCTGGGGAGTTCAAAGCAACAGTCTCTCAAGTGGGTGGCTTCTCCACTGGTTCTGGAGGGGGCTTTGTGCCCAGTGTGCTTCATCCTGCCAAGGATAGGGTGAATGGATGCATATCTCCACTGGTTCTTGGGGGGGGGGGGGCTTTGTGCCCAGTGTGCTTCATCCTGCCAAGGAAAGGGTGAGTGGATGGCTTCTTTCACTGGTTCTGGAGGGGACCTTGTGCCTAGTGATGCCACACTTGAGGTGTGGCAGTTCACATTCCCTCACCTGGGTTTCTGAGGCACGAGATTTGCAGGGACCAGGAAGCATGATACTCCATGGAGGCAGTGCCAGGCTCCATCCTGCGGCGACTAAGGCTGCAAACTGGTGGTAGTGCCGCTGCTGGTGGGGGTGCTGCAAGTGGTGGAGGGAGGCACCAGCCCATCTCCTGCAGCCTCGGACGGACGCACACTGGGGCTGCTGCTGCTGACAGTAGTGGTGGTAGCGGCAGTGCAGGTGGCGGTGCAGGTAGCGGTGCTTGCGGCGGGGATGCTGGCGGTGCTGGCCGTGGTACAGGTGGCAGGGCTGTTGGTTCTGATTGTGGCCACCAGGACATCACGTGGAGCCTCCGACGCCTGAAATGCCCAGGCTTGGCTTTTCTGCCTCTTCCTCAACTTAGTGGAGGCTGCTGGGACCTTGGCTCTGGGAGCTTGAGTTTTGGAGGAGGCCTTGTTGGGTGGGTCGTGCTCCTTGCCCTTGCTGCATGCTGTCCCCTTCTTCACCTTGGCAGGTGGCAAAATGGTTTGGTCCTTTGCAGGGGTCTGTGGCACACTGGCTGGACTGACGGGTGCCCCCTTTGATCCACTGGGAGTTGCAGGAACTACAGCGGACACCGACTTGGTGGCTGAGGTGCTGGCCTGGGTTCTGGACACCCTGGCCAGAGGGGAAGGACGGAGGGAGAGGGGTAGGGAACAGGTCAATGTTTGCCAGGAAAAGATTTTTAAACTCACTGGGATGGGAAGATGGAGAGGGTTTAGGAGTGGAGGAAGAGGTAGTGGTTGTAGGAGGTATCTGTCTGCTGAGTTTGGGTGAAGGTGCATGGGCTGGATGCTGTTGTGAGGTGGATGCCTGTTGGGTGGGTGGGTGCTTGCATTTGTGTACTTTGGGAGGAGGGGTCACAGACACATTGGGAGTGGACACAGGGGACGTGTGCATGGTTGTGGGGGTGGTGACTGCTCGTAAGGGGTGTGTTATGATGGGAGTGCTGGTGATGGAGGTAGTGGATGAAGATGTAATGCATGCAGGTGTGAGTGTAGATGCTACTGGGAGGGAGGTGGACGAAGAGGAGGAGGGGGACGCAGTGGAGGCAGTGGATGTTGGTGTGAGTGCCTGTGAGAGGAAGTGTGGTGCTTACGTTTGCCTGAGCCACTTTTGTGTGGTGATTTGGGTGAATGCTGGTCTGAATGTGTGCTTGGGATAGGCTAGGGGTTGAGGGGATTGGGTCTGGGTAGAGGAAGTTGGAGGGGGATCCTAGACACAGGGACAAGGGCTGCCATCAGTGCTGAGGCCAGAGCCTGAAATGCTCTCTGTTGGGCCACCACACCAGAGTGAATGCCCTCCAGGTATGCATTTGTTTGTTGCAAATGCCTCTCGACACCCTGGATGACATTCAGTATGGTTGACTGCCCAACAGTGAGGGATCTCAGGAGGTCAAAAGCCTCCTGACTGAGGGCAGACTGGGGCAGGGCCTGAGGTGCCTGGGGCAAAGGAGATGCGCACCCTCCTGGGTGAGCGGGCACAGGAAACACGCTGAGGGGCTGCTGGGAGGGTGGTGCTGGTAGATGGGGTTGCGGCTGTACCTGTTGTTGGGGTGGGCACAGAGGTGTCCACCATCACCAGGGAGCTTCCATCAGAGGAGGAGTCGCTGTCTGTGGTGTCCCCTCCTGTCCCCATCGTGGTGCTCCCCTCGCCCTCCGTCCCACTGGTGCCCTCACCCTCTGTGGCTTTGGCCTCCAGGCCCATGTGGGATGCAGCTCCCTCCGTCGCTGGTGCCTCTGCTCCTCCACAAGATTATGCTAATGCACATAAGGACAAGGTGACAAAACAAAAAGGTGGGGAAGAGATAGAGGAAACACTTGGTCAATGCCAGCAACACCACTACCATTGTTGTACACAACACACGGGGGCAGCCCTATGCACTAGGCCATGCTCAACCATTTACTAAGACAGTCACCAGCCCATGGGGTACAATGCCTAACGCCATCATCTGCATACCAGAAACCCACAGGACCCTTCCCAGTAGTAGATGCCCACTTACACTATTAGGGTAGGAGTGCTCCAGAGCCTGTCCAACATGGGACGTACCCTGCCATGCTAGCCCTAGCCTAGCCCACCCACAACCCACATCCCTACCCAGGTACCTCCTAACGCGCGCAAAGTCAGGTTTCAGATTCTGTACTCACCCCCTCATGGCTGCTGTGATGTCTTCAAGTGCCCATCCAACTCCAGATAGGCCACCGCCAGGATGTGGGACATCAGGGGGGACATGGTGCGACGGGCACCCCTTCCTCGTTTGGAGGCCAGCCCCAGCTGGGTCTCCGCTGTCTAATTTGCCCAGCAGCGCAGGTCCTCCCACCTCTTGTGGCAGTGGGTGCTCCACCTGTCAAAGACCCCAGGGTCCACACCTCCTTGGCGATGGCACGCCATATACCCTTTTTCTGGAGGGTGCTGACCTGGAGGGAAAAGACAGCAGAAAAGGGAATTAGTCACCCGTCCGGACCGTCAGACTCATTGCCCACCAGATCCCACCCATCCCCTGACGCACATACATTGACCACCTTACATGCTACACTCTGGCCAGGACGCCTCTGCCCCGCCCACATGTGGCTTACACACACAGCAATCCCTACATTGATGGCCCATGCATCATGCTCACAGTGTATTCACCTGTTTCTCTGGAGGACCGTAGAGTAACGTGTACTGGGGTAGGACCCCATCCACCAGTTTCTCCAACTCCTCTGCAGTGAAGGCAGGGGCCCTTTCCTCAGACACATGAGCCATGGTCGGTTGCAGTGTAGGTCCTCTCCTATTGAAGGTCAGGTAGCAAGTGAGTGATTAGATAGAAAATGGCGGTGACGTCCGCGGCGGTGCCTACCGTCACCACCGGTGTACATCGCCATTGGCTCCTGAAACCCATAGGGCCCAATGATAATCAATGGGATTTTGCGCGGCAGTCATCGACCGCCTACTGCGACAGCACAGAACATGAGCGCAATTACCTCATTTCCACTTGTCCCTCCTCACAGGTCAGGCAGCTGCCATTTCAGGGGGGCACAGGGCATGGCATTTGACTGCATCACAGCAGACATTGGCACATCAACTGACTCTCGAGTTCACATACTGTTTCTGTTAAGTAAACAAATCATCATTAGTGCAATAGATGTGTGAATATGACCCTTTGCTCACCGTTCTCTTCCATAGGCTTCAACCGCTGAGGCAGAATATGAGATGGCAGCATCCTCCGGTGTACAGACCCCTGGTGGACCTTTCAACAATGGAGGACAGACACATTATCATTACCTACAGACTTGATCGTGCCAGAATCCAAGAACTGTGTGCCCAATTGGAGCCAGACCTGATGTCAGCTATCCACAAGCCCACAGGAATCCCCCTCAAGTGCAGGTCCTGTCAGTGCTCCCTTTCCTGGCAAGTGGTTCCTCCCAAACAACAGTGGCCATGGCATCAGGGATGTCTCAGCCAATGTTCTCTAACGTGTTGACCAGAGTGTTGTCTGCCCTGCTGAAACACATGCGCAGCTATATCGTGTTCCCCCTGGTGGAGGATTCGGCCACAGTGAAGGTTGACTTTTATGCCCTGGGACATATCCCCAACATCATTGGTGCCATTGATGGTACACATGTGCCATTTGTCCCGTCCCCCCCCGGGGAAATGAACAGGTTTACAGGAATAGAAAAAGCTATCACTCTATGAATGTGCAGAAGGTGTGTTTGGCGGACCAGTACATCTCCCATGTGAATGCCAAATATCCTGGCTCTGTGCATGATGCCTTTATCCTGAGGAATAGCAGCATCCCATATGTGCTGGGCCAACTCCACAGGGACCGGGTGTGGCTAATAGGTGAGCCAAAGATCTCCACCCAGTATAAATTGGTGTATGGGTATGGGGTTGTCCCTAAGGGTGAGTGTGTGGCTAACAGGTATCCCTCAATATTTGCAGGTGACTCTGGTTACCCTAACCTCTCATGGCTACTGACCCCAGAAAGGAATGCCAGGACAAAGGCAGAGGAATGTTACAATGAGGCACATGGGCGAACAAGGAGGATAATTGAAAGAACCTTTGGCCTCCTGAAGGCCAGGTTCCAGTGCCTCCAACTGACAGGTGGATCCCTGTACTACTCACCCAAGAAGGTATGCCAGATCATTGTTGCATGTTGCATATTGCAAAACCTGGCCTTGAGACGCCATGTGCCTTTTCTGCAGGAGGATGAGCCTAGAGATGGTCTTGTGGCAGCAGTGGAGCTTGTGGACAGTGAGGAGAGGAGGCAGAGGAAGAAGATGTGGATAACAGAATTAATATAATACAGCAGTACTTCCAGTGAGACACAGGTAAGACACTGTAACTTCACTTTACATTTCAGTTTTGTGTTGGACATTGTTCAGGGCAGCCTGATTTCCCTATGTCTATGGCCACTTACTGTACCCTTTGGCATCTCTATTTTTAGATCTCTGTGGCCCACTCTGGCTCCTGGTATGTTTACTGCTGCCCACTAAAGGCCATACCAATGTATATATTACTGTACATATGACTTGCAATGTTTTCAGAATGTTGTACTAATACATATTTAAATCAATTGACAGACTCCAGAATTGTATTTGTTCCAAGGGTATTTATTTAAGTGCTCATACGTAGAGGGGGATGTGCAATGGGCTGGGGTGATGGTGAAGAATGTCCAGTTAGAGTTCAGTATCTTGGTATCACAGGTGCATTGTCCAATGGGGCATAGGAAGCGGAGTAATGGCAGTTCAAGGTGGACAGGGTGACAGAGTGGGATAGAAGGGTGACAATCAGGAGAGTCTTATTTCCTGGCAGGGGGCTTGGCAATGTTCTCTGGCTTCTACCTGGATCGCAGGGCCCATTTGCGGGCTGGTTCTCCTTCTGCAGGGGGGGCCTGGTGGCCTGTTGGTCCTATGGCGGGGCCTCCTGTCCACTAGCGCCGGCAGAGGTGGAAGGCTGTTCCTCGGTTTGGCTAGTGTCAGGCACCCGTTGTTGTGCCACTGCCTCCCTCATGGTCTTGCCCATGTCAGCCAGCACCCCTGCAATGGTGACCAGGATGGAGTATATTTTTGTTAGGTCATCCCTGATCCCCAGGTACTGTCCCTCCTGCAGCCGCTCGGTCTTCTGCAACTTGGCCAGTATCTGGCCCATCGTCTCTTGGGAATGGTGGTATGCTCCCAGCATGTTGGAGAGTGCCTCATGGAGAGTGGGTTCCCTGGGCCTGTCCTCCCCCTGTTGCACAGCAGTCCTCCCAGCTTCTCTGTTGTCCTGTGCCTCTGTCCCCTGAACCGTGTGCCCACTGCCACTGACCCCAGGCCCCTGATCGCCCTGTGTTTGTGGGGTTGCCTGGGGTCCCTGTAGTGGTGGACACACTGCTGATTGACGTGTCCTGGGGACAGTGGCATGGGCCCGCTGGGTGGGTGCTGTGCTGTTGTTTCCTGAGGGGGGAGGCTCTGTGGAGGGTTGGGACTGTGGCAGGAGAACCGGCTGTCCATTGGTTATGGATGGCCCAGGTTGGTCACCCTGTTCCAGGCGTGCAGAGCTGCTGTCATCACTGTGGGCCTCGTCGGAGGGGGGGGGCTGGATGCGGCTGGCACCTCCTCTCCGGTGACGTGGAGTATGGGTCATTTGGGGATGCAAATGCGTGGTTAATGTGTCTGCGTGTGCCATCTTCTGCATAGGTGTGTTTCCCTGTACGATTGTGACTTCCCTGTCAGCTTGGCCTTGTGTGAGTGGTGATTTTGTGGGCTGGGTGAGTCTCTCTACTGGGCATGCTGTGGTGATGGGTGTCCATGCAGGTCTGTGATGGGTATCCATGCATTGGTGTTGCATGCAGGGCGTGGTATTGAGATGGGTGGGTTGTGTTAGTGGGGTACATGTGAGGTGGTGGAGTGATGGGGTGAGGGTAGGGGCAGGAGCTTGTGATGGCATGCAGGTAGGGTGGGGGCGATAAAGTAGTTAAGATTTGACTTACCAGAACCGAGTCCTCCTGCTACTACTGCGATGCCCTCAGAATGCATGATCGCCAAGACTTGCTCCTCCCATGTTGTTAGTTGTGGGGGAGGAGGTGGGAGTCCACCGCCAGTCCTCTGTACTGCTACGTAGTGTTTTGCTACCACGGAACGCACCTTCCCCCATAGGTCGTTCCATCTCTTCCTGATGTCATCCCTGGTTCTTGGGTGCTGTCCCACAGCGTTGACCCTGTCGACTTTTCTCCGCCATAGCTCCATCGTCCTTGCAATGGACATCTGCTGCACCTGTGATCCGAAGAGCTGTGGCTCTACCCAGATAATTTCATCCACCATGAGCCTTAGCTCCTCCTCAGAAAACCTGGGGTGTCTTTAGGGTGCCATGGATGTGGTGCGAGTGATATGTGTGAGGATGTGTGGGGTGATGTGTTGGGGTGTATGCTGTGATGTGTGTGAAAGGTATATGGGTGAGGGTGTTCTGTGCCTCTGATTGAGTGGGTGCTTCTGGCTTGTCTCTTTCTGCTTGCTATCTTTTTTTCACTGTGAGGGGTTGTGGGTAATGTGGGTGGGTGTTTTATATTGGATTGGGTGTGTGGTGTGTGTATGTCTGTCAGGTGTGTGTAGTTTGAATTGTCCAATGTGGTGTAGTTTTGCAAGTGTGTGTGTATTTTGAGCGCAGCGGTGTGTACCGTCAATGGTTTACCACATTTGAAAGACCGCCGTGGTGATTCGTGGGTCGTGATACTGTGGGCGTATTCCTGTTGGCGTAACGGTGTGGGTTTTGCTATCTCCAGTTTATCACTGACCTTTTGGTGTGGCAGACATGTGTGGGTCATAATACCCGTGGCAGAATACCACTGCGGGCATGGTATGTTGGCAGGCGTCAGCACGGCGGTAGGCAGCATTTACCGCCATGGTTGTAATGAGGGCCATAGTAACATAGCCAACTTAGCTGACAACTCCTTTCATCAGATATTTTGATTATCCTGTGTGACGAGGATAAGATCCCATGCCTGTTTGATGAATTTTCCAGCATCCTGTGAAAGTTGGCAGTCCTGCCAGCGATCCTGGAAATCTTCCAAGCTGCCAGAATGAGGTGGCCTTGAAGTACCAGAGGGTGAAAGTGCCCCGCAGGGTCCCGGAGAATTGATGGAGAGTCCGGGAGATGATTTGGAAAGTCGCACAACAGTTCCAGAAGTGATGGGAACCACACCTGTCATCTCCAAAGAGGGGTTATCAGTACCACCGTCGCCTCCTGACGATGTACCTGGGTATCAGAAGGAATGGAGGGAATGCATACCCGTGATGCCACCCCCAATCCTACAGGAATGCGTCCACTGCCGCTGCCCTCGTGTCTGGGCGCCAGCTGAAGTACGTCGGTAATTGGGCATTCCATCTGGACGCAAAGAGATCCACCGAACAAGGACCCCATCTTTCCATGAGCGCCTGAAAAACGACTTTGTCCAGCTGCCAATCACTGGAGTACGCTAGAAATCTGGAATTCCAATCCACCAGAGTGTTCTGGGAAGCCTGAAGGTACTCCGCCATCACCGAATGCTGGTGTTGAAGGCAGAAGTGCTTAAAATCCTTTGCCAACTCCGCTAGGGCTCTCGAACATGTGCCCCCTAGGTGATTTATGTACTGCAATGCAGACGTATTGTCTATCTGAAGAAGAGCAACACAGGAGACTTTGTCCCGAGTCAGGGACTTGACCGCAAAAGAACCCGCCAGGAGTTCCAGGCAGTTGATGTGCATGCTGAGCTCTTGAGGGGTCCATCGTCTACCGAACGAGACATCCCTGCATCGGGCACCCCAAACCTGGCGGCTGGCATTCGATTCTATGACAAGGTCCGGTGAAGCTCCAAAAATGGCCCTGCCATTCCATGCCTCCATGTGGTCCAGCCACCGTTGGAGTTCCTTTCTCGCCTCCTGGGTAAGGGAGATGAGCTCGGAATACGTTAATCTGCGTCGAAGTTGATGCGCCTTCAGACGCTGGAGAGCCCGGTAGTAAAGAGGGCTTGAAAAAATGGCCTGATTCAAGGAGGAGAGCAGCCCCACTAGTCTGGCCAATTGCCTGAGTGAGATACTGTCGCGTCTCATAACTTTCATCCGTTCTTTCTTGATCTTGGAGATCTTCGAGCTCGGGACACTGAGGGAGGCTGATTGGGAGTCTATAAGAAACCCCAGAAAAGTAATTGACTGTGAGGGTAGGAGATCCAATTTTTGTTGGTTGATCACAAACCCCAAATCCTGGAGGAGTACAATAGTCGTGCTCGCATTGGATATAAGTTGGGTCCTGGAATGAGTCATGAGTAGGATATCATCCAGGTAAATGATCAGGCAAATCCCTCGAGAGTGAAGGTATTCCACCACCGGTTTGAGCAGTTTGGTGAAACACCATGGTGCCGAAGAGAGGCCGTAAGGGAGGGACATGAACTCGAACACCTGATCCCTCCACAGAAATTGTAGGAACCTGCGATGAGGGGGAAATATGGTGTCTGTCAGGTAAGCATCCTTGAGGTCCAGACAAACCATCCAGTCTCCCTGTAACTGGAGATCCCTCAGCATATGAATGTCCTCCATTTTGAAGTGTCTGTAGATCAGTTGAATGATCTGAGATTGATAACCGGGCGAAAACCCTCATCCTTTTTCTCTACAAGAAAGAGATTGCTCACAAAACCCATGGGGTGAAGGACAGACTTGCGTATGGCCCCTTTCTGAAGAAGGTCGTCGACTTCCGAGTCTATCAGTGCGGAATCCGCTGCCGAAAAGACTAAGGCCCTCATTACAACCCTGGCAGTCGGTGGTAAAGCTGCAGTAAGACCACCAACAGACCGTCTGTAAAAAAAATGGATATATGACCATGGCGGAAACCGCCAACATAGACAGCCACTTTGACACTCTGACCGCCAAGGTGGTACAAACAAACAGCTTGGCGGTCACCGCCAACAGACAGGAAGACAAGGTACCGCCCACAATATTATGACAGGCCAATCCACCACCTTTTCCGGGGCGGATTCAATGCAAACAAAAACACGGCGGAAACAGGACTTGGAAGGGAAAACACTCACCTCTACACACCCCACGAGGAACCAGGACGCCATGGAGCCTGAACTCCAAATCCTCCCTGCGATAGTCTTCCTGCTCCTCTACCAGGAGCACGAACGACCGCAGCGACAACCACGGTAAGTACTGCACCTACAACACAGGGGAGGGGGGAGGGAAAAGAGAGTGACACACAAACGCAACACACAACACCCTCACCCACAACAACACACACACAAATACATGCTGCAACATTGCATTTACATCCCCCAACCCTCCCTGGAAGAATGCAATGACAAAAGGAAATTATTGTAACCATTGTAATCAAGAATAATCCATTAGTCAAAAATGTATATACACTATAAACAATTATTTACACCAAGAATTCAAGTCCAGGTACTGCACCTATATAGTCCGTGGACCACTGTGCCCAAAATGCATGGGCAAGGCCCACACTCGATACCCGATCAAAACAGAGAGAACACTGCAGGGGCATCAGATCGAAATAACACAGGCACCTCAGGAGGAAGGGAAGGGGGGGCACCTCAGCGGGATGAGTGCACGACGTCAGCTCCACAAGGGGGCTCCATGCCCATTGATGTATCCTGGGGAGTACAAAGCCATAGTCTCTCAAGTCTCTCCAGTGGGTGGGTTGCCCACTGCTTTATCCTGGGGAGTGCAAAGCCACAGTCTCTCATGTCTCTCCAGTGAGTGGGTTGCCCACTGCTTTATCCTGGGGAGTGCAAAGCCACAGTCTCTCAAGTGGATAACAGTCTCCACTGGTTCTGGAGGGGGCTTTGTGTCCAGAGTGCTTCATCCTGCCAAGGACTGAGGTAGTGGATGTCTTTCTCCACTGGTTCTGGAGGGGGCTTTGTGCCCAGAGTGCTTCATCCTGCCAAGGACAGAGGTAGTGGAGGTCTTTCTCCACTGGTTCTGGAGGGGGCTTTGTGCCCAGAGTGCTTCATCCTGCCAAGGACAGAGGTAGTGGATGTCTTTCTCCACTGGTTATGGAGAAGGCTTTGTGCCCAGAGTACTTCATCCTGCCAAGGACTGAGGTAGTGGATGTCTTTCTCCACTGGTTCTGGAGGGGGCATGGTGCCCAGAGTGCTTAATCCTTCCAAGGACAGAGGTAGTGGATGTCTTTCTCCACTGGTTCTGGAGGGGCTTTGTGCCCAGAGTGCTTCATCCTGCCAAGGACTGAGGTAGTGGATGTGTTTCTCCACTGGTTCTGGAGGGGGCTTTGTGCCCAGAGTGCTTCATCCTGCCAAGGACTGAGGTAGTGGATGTCTTTCTCCACTGGTTCGGGAGGGGGCTTTGTGCCCAGAGTGCTTCATCCTGCAAAGGACTGAGGTAGTGGATGTGACACTCCACTGATGGTGGAGCAACATGCAAGCTGGCCAGGCCTGTGAAACTGACCACCAGCCTCGTACGAATGACCACTGGGGTTGGCAGCCATGTCTGCGGTGGTGCCACTGGATCTGGATGTTGCGGGGCTGCTGGTGGTGCTGGCGGCGGGGTCAGTAGCGGCGGTGCTTGAGGCGGTCATTGTGGCGGCGGTGCTGGTGGCTGCCTCACTGACTGCGGTGCAGGTGGCTGGCTCACTGACTGCTGTGCTGGCAGCGGTTTCAGTAGCGGCAGTGCTGGTGGCGGGCTCACTGACTGCGGTGCTGCTGAAGGGCACAGTGTCTGCGGTGCCGGATGAAGGGCTCAGTATCTGGGGTGCTGGCGGCGGTCTCCGTGGCGGCGGTGTATGTGGCGGTGCCGGTGGCGGTCTTGTCCACCATGTAGGTTGGCGGCGACGTTGACTTGCCTTTTATTTTCAGGCCCTTCCCCTCCTTGGATGGTGGCGCAGCTGTCTTGCCACTTCCAACAGTTGACTTGCCTGAGCCCTTGGTGGCAGGTGTTTTGGCCTGCTCCCTCTGGGATGTGGGGAACTTTTTCTGTTTTGGAGGTGGGGGGATGTCCTTGGCCTCGCTCCTTGGGACACTGGCAGCCCTGTTGCTTGGCGCACTCCAAAATCCAGCTATTGCTGGCACCACTGTGCCCGGTGATGTGGTGGCTGAGGTGCTGGGTTGGGACCTGGAAAGGCGGGCCCTAGGGGACGGACGGGGTGGGGAGGTGTAGGGAAGAGGTCAAGATTTGATAGGAAAAGCTTTTTAGACACACTGGGACGGGTAGATGGAGGGGGTTTGGAAGAGGAGGAAGAGGCAATGGTTGTATGAGGTGTCCGTTTGCTGACTTTGGGTGAAGGTGCATGGGCTGGAGGCTGTTGTGAGGTGGATGGCTGTTGGGTGGGTGTGTGACTGGTTTGTGTACTTTGGGAGGAGGGCTCACAGACACACTGGGAGAGGACACAGGGGATGTGTGAAAGGTAGGGGGGGTGGTGAGTGCACGTGAGCGGTGTGGGGTGATGGGCGTGCTGGTGATGGAGGTAGTGGCTGAAGATGTAGTGCATGCAGGTGTGAGTGGAGACGTGACAGGGAGGGAGGAGGGAGACGTGGAGGAGGGGGACACTATGGAGGCAGTGGATGTTGGTATGTGTGCATGGGTATGATGCTTGTGTGAGTGCCTATGGGATGTGTGGTGCTTATGTTTGCCAGAGCCACCCTTGTGTTTTGAGGTGTGTGCACGCTGGTCTGATGGTGTGCTTGGGATAGGCTGAGGTTCTGGGGATTAGGTCTGGGTGGAGGAAGTTGGAGGGGGAGGCTGGACACAGGGACAATGGCTGCCATCAGTGCTGAGGCCAGAGCCTGAAATGCTCTCTGTTGGGCTGCCTGGCCAGAATGAATGCCCTCCAGGTATGCATTTGTCTGTTGCAACTGCCTCTCTACACCCTGGATGGCATTCAGAATGGTAGACTGCCCAACAGTGAGGGATCTCAGGCGGTCAATGGCCTCCTCACTGAGGGCAGCAGGGCTGACTGGGGCAGGGTCGGAGGTGCCTGGGGCGAAGGAGATGCCCACCCTCCTGGGTGAGCGGCCACGGGACACACGCTGAGGGGCTGCTGGGAGGGTGGTGCTGGTAGGGGTGGTGGCAGCTGTACCTGTAGATGCGGTGGTCACAGAGGGGCCTGCAACGGCAAGGGAGCTCCCGTCAGAGGAGGAGTCGTGTTGCTGGTCTCTGCTCCTGTCCCCGCCGTGGAGCTCCCCTCCCCTCCCCTCCGTCCCACTGGTGACTTCCGACTCCGTTGTCTCGCCCTCCAGGGCCATGTGGGATGCAGCTCCCTCCTGCTCCGGTGGCACAGCTCCTCCGCCTGATGATGCTAATGCACACAAGAACAGGGAGACCACAAAAAGGGGGGGAAGAAAGAAGAAAGACATGCTCAGTGCATGCAATACCGCTACCTTTGGCGGACACTACAGACACAGCAGCCCTCTGCACTACGCCATGCACTTAGAGTTCCCTAATTAATCACAGGGACATGGGGTACATGGCCTATGGCCGATTGCTGCACACATGGAAGTCACAGGAGTCTGACTAGGTGTAGATGGCTCTTACCACTGGTGGGGTTGGGGTGCCACTTAGCCTGCCTCACAAAAGGTCCTTGCCTACAAAGCTCGCCCTAGCCTAGGGGAACCCACTGCCCACCTCCCCCACCCAGACACCTCCAATGCACGCAGAGTCAGATGGATGTGACGGTACTCACCCCCTTGTGGCTGCTGTAATGCCCTCAAGCGCCCATCCAATTCCGGATACGCCACCGCCAGGATCCGGAACGTCAGGGGGGTCATGGTGCGGCGGGCACCACGCCCACGTTGGGAGGCCATCCCCAGCTGGGCCTCTGCCGTCTTCTTGCTCCAAATGTCCTCCCATCTTTTACGACAGAACCGTAGAGTAGCGTGTACTGGGGGAGGACCCCATCCACTAGTTTATCCAACTCCTGAAGGCAGGGGCCCTTTCCCCGGACACATGAGCCATCGTCGCTTCCAGAGTGAGGTCACAGCAGCACTTGCAGTGTAGGTCCTCTCCTGTCGAAGACCAGGTATCAAGTGAGTGAACAGACAGAAAATGGAGGTCACGTCCGTAGCGGTGCGTATCATCATCACCAGCGTACATCGTCATTGGCTCCTGGGAGCAATAGGGCCCAATGTTAACCAATGCAGGATTGCGCCGCGGTCTTTGACCGCCTACAGCAACGGTGTACAACGCCAGCGCAGTTACCTCAAATCCCCTTGTCCCACATCACAGGTCAGGCAACCGCCATTTCAGTGGGCCACATGGCATTACTTTTCAATGCGTCACACATATCTAGGCCTTGCAAACACACAAAGACAGGCACATAGCGGATTGACAAATGTGTGCAATTAAATGGTTTTTAACTACCTCAGTGTTGGCTGACTCTGTGCTCGCTGTTCTCCTCCATAGGGCACTTCCGCTGGGGCAGGTGAGGAGATCGCTGCATCCCTCCGGTGTACAGACCACTGGTGGACCTGTCAACAATGGAAGAGAGACATGTAATAGTCACCTACAGACTTGATCGTGCCACAATCCGGGAACTGTGTGCCCAGTTGGAGCCAGACCTGATGTCAGCTATCCGCCATCCCTCAGGAATACCCCCTCTACTGCAGGTCCTGTCAGTACTCCATTTCCTGGCAAGTGGGTCTTTTCAAACAACAGTGGCCATAGCATCAGGGATGTCCCAGCTTATGTTCTCAAACGAGTTGTCCAGAGTGTTGTCTGCCCTGCTGAAACACATGCGCAGCTACATCGTGTTCCCTCAGGTGGAGGATTTGCCTACAGTGAAAGGTGACTTCTATGCCCTGGGACATATACCCAACATCATAGGTGCCATTGATGGGACACATGTGGCCTTGGTCCCCCCGCAGGAGTGAACAGGTGTACAGAAACCGGAAGAGCTACCATTCTATGAATGTGTAGATGGCGTGTTTGGCCGACCAGTACTGTCCCATGTGAACGCCAAGTTTCCTGGCTCAGTGCATGACGCTTACATTCTGAGGAATAGCAGCATCCCTTATGTGATGGGGCAATTCCAGAGGCACTGTGTGTAGCTAATAGGTGAGGACAAGGACCCTATACCCTGTGAATAGTTGTCTGGGTCTGGGGTTGTCCCTAAGGGTTAGTGTGTGTCTAACAGTTGTCCCTCAACATTTGCAGGTGACTCTGGTTACCCAAACCTGTCATGGCTACTGACCCCAGTGAGAAATCCCAGGACAAGGGCAGAGGAATGCTACAACAAGGCCCATGGGCGAACTAGGAGAGTGATAGAAAGGACCTTCGGCCTCCTGAAGGACAGGTTCCAGGTGCCTCCATATGACAGGTGGTTCTCTGTACTACTCACCAAAGAAGGTGTGCCAGATCATCGTGGCCTGCTGCATGCTGCACAACTTGGCTTTGCGATGACAGGTGCCTTTTCTGCAGGAGGATGGTCCAGAAGGAGGTCTTGTGGCAGCTGTGGAGCATGTGGACAGTGAATAAGAGGAGGCAGAAGAAGAGGATATCGACAACAGAAACAACGTGATCCAGCAATACTTCCAGTGAGACACAGGTAAGAAGACATCACTGCCTCCTACATCTTTTAAATTTGTTAGACCTATCATGTGTCTGTCACTTTCACCCAGTGTATGGACCCTGACCTGTCACTTTGCCTTTCCATTTCACAGATGTGGGTCCCACTGTGTGACCTCTGCTATGTTACCACATGGACTAGAGCTGTGGAACATAGGTATGTTGACAATACAATGGACATTGCTATGTTCCTCAGTTATTGCAAATACACATTTGTGAAAGCACAGACTGACTCCAGATTGTTTTGTGATTCAAGGGTGTTTATTTAAGTGCAAAATAGTGGAGGGGGTTGAAAAATGGTCAGGGGTGATGGTGGAGGAATGTCCATTGCAGATTCCAGTTATTTGTCTCACAGGTGCATTGTCTAAAGGGGCATAGGAAGTCAAGCTAGGGCAGTTTAAGGATGGACAGGGTGACAAAGTGAGACAGAAGGATGACATTCAGGGTGGTCTCATTTCTTGGCGGGGGTCTTGGCATTGTTCTCTGTCTTTGTCCTGGATCTCAGGGGTGGTTCTCCATCTGCAGGGGGTGGGGGCTGGTGTTGTGGTCCTGTGGCCGTGCCTCCTGCCCACGAGCGCCGGCGGAAGTGGTGGGCAGTTCATCGTCCAGGCTAGTGACAGGGGCCCCTTGTTGTGCCACAGTGTCCCTCCTGGTGTTCACAAGGTCCTTCAGCACCCCTCCAATGGTGACCAGGGTGGTGTTGATGGACTTGAGTTCCTCCCTGAACCCCAAATACTGTTCCTCCTGCAGCCGCTGGGACTCCTGAAACTTGGCCATTACCGTTGCCATCGTCCCCATGGGAATGATGGTATGCTCCCATGATGTTGGAGAGGGCCTCGTGGAGAGTGGGTTCCCTGGGCCTGTCTTCCCCCCTGTCGCACAGCAGACCTCCCAGTTCCCCGCTTTTCCTGTGCCTCTGTCCCCTGAACAGTGTGCCCACAGCCACTGCCCCCAGGTCCCTGCTGGTCTTGGGTTTGTGGGTTTGCCTGGGTTCCCTGTAGCAGTGGACACACTGCTGCTTGACGTGTTCTAGGGACAGAGGTATGGGCCCGCTGGGTGGGTGGGTGCTGTGCTGGTGTTTCCTGAGGGGAGAGGCTCTGTGGTGGCTTGTGACTGTGTCAGGGGAACCGACTGTCCCGAGGTCCCAGATGGGCCGGGCTGGTCATCTAGATCCAGTTGGACAGAGCTGCTGTCATCACTGTGGGCCTCTTCTGTGTGGGGGGGGTGGACATGTCTGGAACCTCCTGTCCGGTGATGTTGGGTAGGGGTCCTGCAGAGGTGTAAAGGCATGATTATTACATCTGTGTGTGCCATGGTGTGCAATGGGTGGGTGACCCTGTACCCCAGTGTTTACATTCTGGTGTAGGACCTTGTGTGATAATTGTTTTGGGGTCTCTGTGGGTATCTGTAGTGGACATGCCTTGGTGATGGGTGTCCATGCTTTGGTGTTTCATGCAGGGCTTGGTGTTGGGATGGGTGGTTTGTGATAGTGGGACATATGTGCGGTGTTGGAGTGATGGGGAGAGGGTGGGGGTATGTGATAGCATGCAGGTAGGGTGGGGGATATGGTAGTTAAGATTTTACCAGAGTCCATTCCTCCAGCTACTCCTGCTAGGCCCTCAGGATGCAGTATAGCCTGACCTGCTCCTCCCATGTTGTTAGTTGTGGGGGAGGAGGTGGGAGTCTGCCGCCAGTCCTCTGAACTGCAATCTGGTGTCTTGAGACCACGGAACGCTCCTTCACCCGTAGGTCGTTCCACCTCTTCCTGATGTCATCCCGTGTCCTTGGATGTTGTCCCACTGCGTTGACCACGATTCTGCGCCATAGCTCCATCTTCCTACCTATGGAGGTGTGCTGCACCTGTGATCCGAATAGCTGTGGCTCTACCAGGATGATTTTCTCCACCATGACCCTGAGCTCCTCCTCAGAAAACCTGGGGTGTCTTTGCTGTGCCATGGGGTGGTGTCGGTCATGTGTGAGGTGGTGTGTTGTGATGTGTGAGGAGATGTGTTTGTGTGTTTTGTGTGAGGTGCGTGGATGTTGTGTGAGTGATGGTGTTGAGTGCCTGTGGATGCTAGTTTGTTGATGGTGGTGTCTCTCTCTGGCCTTCTGTCGCAATTCTGGTTATAAGGGTTTGTGGGTGATATGGGTGTGTGTTTTATATTGTATTGGGTGTGTGGGAGTGGTGTGTGTATGTGTATTAGCTGTGTGTATTTTGAATTGTCCAAAGTGGGTGTGTTTTGTAAATGTGTGCGTATATTGAGCGCATAAGTGTGTACCGCCAATGGAATACCGCAGTTGAAAGACCTCTGTGTGGATTCATGGGCGGTGATAGTGGGGGCGTATTCCTGTTGGCGTGACGGTGGAGGTTTTGTTATCCGCAGTTTATCACTGACCTTTGGTGTGTTGGGCTTGTGTGGGTGTCTGGATTTTGGCGGATTCCGGCCTGTGGGTGGTAATAGCTGTAACGAAATTCTGCGGCCGCAGCAGTGTGTTGGCGGTCTTCTGCACAGCAGTAAGCGGCATTTACCGCCAATGTTGTAATGAGGGCCCAAGGGTCTTGGAAGACTCTCCTGGACCAGAGTTCGCCAGAATTCAATGTGAAACCCTGTCACCGTCTGTAACACCCAGGCATCGGAGGTTATGTGTGTCCATTTGTGTCTGAACAAGCGTAACCTCCCTCCAATTTTTTGAGGGGAAGAAGGGGTATTCCTTACCAGAAGGGCCTCCTGGAGCATTTGCTCCTTTCCGGGCGATCCTGTTCGCTCTGCCTTTCCACCGGCCTCGATTGGGAAAGAAGGCGTCTTGACGACCGTCTTGCCATCCATTATTTCTGTAGGAATAGGGGCTTTGGTGATAAAGGCGTCCGGAGGAACATCCCCTGCCTCGTCCGACCCCTCCAAAAACCTTCCCCGGGAAGATCTTCTTGATAGAAGATTGCGCCTTGTCAAACGCTGAAAAGGTGGTGACAAATTTGCCCAACTCCTCGACGAACGGATTGACAAATAAATTACCTTGAGTGAATGCCCCTGCCTCAGAGTTAGATAACTCCCCCAATTTGGGGTCTGTCTTGATGAGTAAGGAACGGCGCCTCTCAGCCGGGATGGCTCAATTAGCATTGCCCAGGAGGTAAACTGCCCTCTGGGCCCACCCGGCCACGACATCCGTTGCAGGGGGGTGTCAGTTTGTCTTGCACGCTCGGCTAGCTGAATTATCTGTGTTAGAGGACCTAACACATCAAGTAGCTTGTGCTGGCAAGCCCTCCAGGATTGGTCAATACCCTTCTTGGGGTCCTTGGTGTACCTTGCAAAAAAAGGACACATTTTCGGATCTATGTCCAGAGTCGCCACCACTCTATCTGGCAAGGTAGGAGGCGGGTATTTGGCCTTCAGGCAAGCCCGCACCTGCTTGTCAAGAGGCTGATGAATCTTACTAGCCACATAGTCGGCTACCTTCTGCTCTGGCTGCCACTCTGATGACGATGGTGATAAATTCCCTTGGGTTCAAACATATCTGAACCAGAGTCATCCCGCTCCTGCGGATCTGGCATAGAGGCCCGGGGCACCAGGGGCACAGGGGTGCCGGGGGGGGGAGTATTGTTCCTCCGCAGAGGAGAAATCCCCTTCAGAGTCCTCTGCGATGCGTTTGCATGACCCCACATCAGGGACCACTATGTGGTGAAGCTTTTCACTAGTCACTCCGGGTTGAGATCCCTCCCGGAAGGGTGTGCACATCTGCACGTGCGCACTCTTACTAAAGGCATTGATAAGGCACTCAAAGCTTTCTAGGTGCCCCTTGTTGCGCTTGCGCGATATCTTGGGAGCTGCAACCTTCGTAGTCTTTAATTCAGCCCCGTCCCCCCAAACATGCCAGTCCCCTTGGAAACCTGCTCTGCCAGTTGCGCTACGCTCTCTTTCATAGGAGCCAGGCCCGGGTGATAGCCTGCAAGAGCAACACATCTACCCCAGGAGGGCACGTTGCGAAGGGCCCTCGTCAGGGGACATGTTGGGGTAAAAATCATAGTCCTGCTTGACTGCATTGTGGACTCAGGGAAATATTGACAGAAGAACACCCTATAAAATAATAAGGGCAGCCCCCCACGCTCCTGTCACAAAAAAAGCAACAAAAAACAGGACCAAACGGTTTCTTGATGCGCCCACTGGGTCACGCGATGTCCCTAAAGAGAAGCGGTCTTAGCGCAAAGCGGTGTCTCTTCAACTACAAAAAAGGTGTTCCTATGGGGGTTGGAGGGGTTAATAAATGAGTCTTGGCTCAAAAAACCCCTGTCGCGCTGAAATTCAAAGTGCCTAGCGGAACCGCGGCTCGAGCGCTCGAAAAACACTGTTTTAGGCGAGCGGCATGAGAGAGCACCCTCTAGAGGGCCCGACGTGTCACTGCATGTCAAATCGACGCTCTGGCAAAAAGCCTCCTACACGTGCAGTGAGCGTCCCTAGAAACGAGAGGAAACAGTTCACAATGGCACAATTGTAAACGTGCAAAACAGCGTTAAGCCAACCAAGTTTGAAAAATATCAAGTACTCAGAAGCAGTAAGGGCAAACTCCTGGAAAGAATCCATAGGCAGCACTGAAGGAGGGATTAAATCCTGTCCGATAGTGGATGTTGTTCGAAGAGGATTGTTATGAAGAAGGTGTTGTAGCATTTGTAGAAAATATAGGGAGGGAAGAAAACAAACACAATTATAGGAGATAAGCGGTGGGATAATACTCGCCTCTGTGTCTTTAGTAAAATTAAGACTTTTCATCATAAATTATTTGGAAAATCTACATTTTGTGTCAAGACTGGAGGCTCATGTTATGCTTGTTCAAACCATATCAATCACAACAGAAGATGCAGTATTAATAGGTTTACAATAGAATGTATGAAACGTAACATCATTTAACCAAACTGCTGACCTCAGAATGTCTTCTAGGTGGGAACCCGCCCAAAAGGCTTTGGACGCCATGGCTCCCCGAGAAAAATGGGCTCCAAATTTGGACGTATCAATTGCAGCAAGGGACATGATCCATTTAAACCAGCGAGCTACGGTGGGTGAAGAACCTGGCTTATGGGGTTGCCTGAAAGAAATTAAAAGTTGGGTGGCAGAGGACGTTCTGAGATCAATAGTTTTTTGTTCACAAACTTTTAAACAGTTATGAACACACAATTTTGGATGGTTGAGAAAGAAGGGGTAGAACACAGAAGAGATATTGGTTTTCGTACATCTTGAAACGTTAAAGAGAACACCTATAGGAGTAAAATGGTGAGAAGATATATCAAGGACTCTGACATCTGAAAGACGTTTGATTGAGACTAAACACAATAACATTGTCAATTTAGCAGAGAGCATTTTGAGTGACAAGATGTCATTATCCTGCCAAGATTAAAACATTTGTAAAAAAAGATTAACATCCCACAAATCGCTATATTTGGGTAGAGGAGGATTGGAAAACTTTACTCCCTTTAACAAACGGCAAATAAGAGGATGTTCACCAACTGGTTTACCATTGACAAAGGGTGATGTAGGGAGATAGCTGAACAATAGAGATTGATAGTCCTGTAAGATTTACCGAAACTAGCCTGAAAGGCAAGAAAGTTAGCTATTAAGATGATATCTGCTGAAAAGGGATTAGTAGATTTTTCCAGACACCAGCTGGACCAAATTGACCATACAGAATTGTATGCCTTAGATGTGCCTGGGGCCCATGTCTTGTTGATATAGAAAGAAGCTTCAATCAAAATTCCTGGAGAGGAAATTGTAGACCTGAAACCTTCCAGGCTGAAAGAAGAAAGGAATTGTTGAGAACCAGATCATGGGGAAGACCTTGGGGGTTGAGATGGCGAGTGGGAAATGAAGGGAGGAGGACTAGGAAATCCATTGCTAATTCTAGGAGGGGTGGAAAACAGACCTGGAACTGCCAAAATGGCACAACTAGAACGATGGTGGCCATCTGATGACGTACTTGGGAGAGAACTCTGTTGATCATGAGGAATGGCAGGAAGGCATAATGGGTTAAAACTGACCAATCTTGGAGGAAAGCATCTGTTGCTAGAGCTTGATGATCCGGTCTCCAACTGAAGAATTGGGGAAGTTGTGTGTTCAGACGAGACGCAAAGAGATCTATATGGAAAAGACTCCATTTGTGGTAAAGAAAGTTGAAGATGGATGGATGGAGTTTCCAATCTCTGGAATCTAGGAGATGGCGCGAGTACCAATCTGCTACTATATTGAGAGAATCTGGCAGATATTCTGCTTGCACAGAGATTTTCTGATGAAGGCAAAATTCCCAGAAACGTTTGGCTAGTTCTGCCAGAGGTGTGGATCTGGTACCGCCCAAATGATTTATGTATTTGATTGCCGTGAGATTGTCCATGAGAATAAGTAGTGAGCACTGGACTTAGTTTTTTTGTGAAACTTCTGATCACAAAGGAACCTGCAAGCATCTCTAAAAAATTGATGTGCAATGAAGACTCCTGTGGAGACCATGTGCCTCCAGTTGATATTTGACCACACCTTGCGCCCCAACCTGTTAGGCTTGCATTGGATTCTAATACAAGATCTGGGGCTAATGCAAAGATAGTCCTGCTGTTCCAAGCATCTATGTGGTCTAACCACCATTGAAGTTCTGTATGGGATTCTTGATCTAGGGGGATAGAATCTGAATAAGCAAGACCCTTGTGCAAATGTCGGATTTTCAATCTTTGGAGGGCGCGATAATGAAGGGGACCCAGGAAGTTTGTTCGAATCGAAGAGGAAAGAAGACTTACAAGCCTTGCAAGGGAGAGTGGATTTTTTCTGATTTTATGGATTTTATTTTTGGTTCAGGTAATTGAAGGGTGTCTTGAGTGGAATTTATGAGGAATCCTAGAAACTCTGTGGATTGGGAAGGAATTAGGATAGATTTTGAGTTGTTGATTATGAAACCCAAGTCCGATAGAGGGGAAAATCCGTAAGAGAGCTGTTTAAGTAGAGTGTTTACATTTTGATGCATGAGAAGGATGTCATCTAGATAAATGATCAATGTGATACCTTGGGATCTGAGATGAGCAACCACTGGTTTCATTAACTTGGTAAAATCAAATCAAATCAAATCATTAACATTTATAAAGCGCGCTACTCACCCGTGTGGGTCTCAAGGCGCTAGGGGAAAGGGGGGGTTACTGCTGCTCGAATAGCCAGGTTTTTAGGAGTCTCCGGAAAGCGGGGTGGTCCTGGGTGGTCCTGAGGCTGGTGGGGAGGGAGTTCCAGGTCTTGGCCGCCAGGAAGGAAAAAGATCTCCCACCCGCCGTGGAGCGGCGGATGCGAGGGACGGCAGCGAGTGCGAGACCAGAGGAACGGAGGAGGAGGGTGGGGACGTAGAAGCTGAGGCGTCGGTTGAGGTATTCCGGTCCCTTGTTGTGGAGGGCTTTGTGTGCGTGGGTGAGTAGTCGAAAGGTGATCCTTTTGCTGACTGGGAGCCAATGCAGGTGTCTCAGGTGTGCAGAGATGTGGCTGTTGCGGGGTACGTCGAGGATGAGGTGTGCCGATGCGTTTTGAATGCGTTGCAGGCGATTTTGGAGTTTGGCTGTGGTCCCGATGTAGAGGGTGTTGCCGTAGTCCAGGCGGCTCATGACGAGGGCGTGGGTCACGGTTTTTCTAGTGTTGGCGGGGATCCAGCGGAAGATCTTGCGGAGCATGCGGAGGGTGAGGAAGCAGGCGGAGGACACGGCGTTGACTTGCTTGGTCATGGTGAGAAGAGGGTCCAAGATGAAGCCGAGGTTGCGGGCGTGGTCTGTGGGGGTCGGTGCGGTGCCGAGGGCCGTGGGCCACCAGGAGTCGTCCCAGGCGGACGGGGTGTTGCCGAGGAGGAGGACTTCCGTTTTTTCAGAGTTCAGCTTTAGGCGGCTGAGCCTCATCCAATCTGCGACGTCCTTCATACCAAGGGGCTGAGGAAAGCCCGAAAGGAAGACAGGTAAATTGATAGATTTGGTGCTGCCATTGGAATTGCAGAAATTTCCTGTGAGTATGATAGATAGGGACAGTCAGGTAAGCATTTTGGAGATCAAGGCAAACCATTCAATCGTTCTGTAGAAGAGCGTCCCTGAGATGAAGAATTGTTTCCATTTTGAAATGACGAAAGACAATGAATTGGTTGAATTATTTTAGGTTTATAACCGGATTGATCTTTTTGTTTTTCTTGAAAACTAGAAATCTGGAACTTAAAAATCCTGACGGGTGAAGGTGAGAAAGCTGAATGGTGTGTTTGTGAAGAAGAGTTTGGATCTCTAAGGAAATTAGGGCTGACATGTCTGTGGAGAATTTTAGGGAGGGAGGACATTTGAAAAGGAGTTTCATAAAATTTGATGGAATAAGCTTGAACTATGTTGAGGACCCAAGGGTCTGAAGTGATGTCTTTCCACCTGTGGAAAACTAATTTTAGACAACCCCCTACCGAAAGATGGCGAAAATGTGGGCTTACCTGAGGGCTGGTAGGTTTTGGCATTACGTTGATTTCTGCCTCTGAAGCCTCTTGACCTTTGGGGGTAGAATTGAGTTCGAAATTCTTGTTGTGATGTGTTATAGGAACCTATGTAGCCTTGGTATTTGGAGAAACAGACGATAAAGCGACTCCTTCCTCTACCGGCCCTGGCACAAACCTGGGCATTAAAGACTTTTTTAAGAGACTGCTGTGCTTTGTCGAGCGACGCAAACATTGTGACATATTTACTTAATTCCTGACTGAAGGAATCACCAAACAATAAACCGTCAGCTTTGGGGCCTTGGTCCATAAAAACAAAGTTAGCAAGTTTAGAGTCCAATTTGAGAAGGAGACCTTAACGTCTCTTATGAGTCATAGAGGAGTTTGCATTCCCTAGTAAACAGTAAGCTCGTTGGATCCAAAGTGAAAGTTCTTCAGGATCAATCGACTCATTTTGTAACCTGGCGGATTCTGCCATATCAAAAATGCGAGCTAGAGGACCCACTATATCCAACAATTTGTCTTGACAGACTGACCAAGCCCTATCAACACCTTTACGATGGTCTTTTCTGAATTGCGAGAAGAAAGTAATCATGGAGGGATCAATGGCAGGGGTAGAAGTAATGTGGAGTGGAAGAGAAGGTCTGGGACTTCCGGAATGAAGTTTAGCATGAATCTGCTTATCAAATGGAAGGCATAACTTGGCTGTAATATAATCTGCGACATGCTGAGGCTGAATTGGATATCCAGGGGCCGGGAGACATCGAACGAGGAACTGAGGGCTAAAAATAGAACGTACGCTGAAGTGGCGTGTGAGGGAAATGCTGAACGCAGTAAGCATTGAGAGGACGGTCGCGTCGACCGCAGAGGGCATAAAAGGGGGGGAATCCCCAGAGATGGAGAAAATATATACACGCTCATGCGAGTATTCGGGGAAAGACCTGAACAATATTAGCGTTAAACAGTTATAGAAGAAATACGTTTAAAAATACAAATAGCAATGTGTGCAATAAAAGATAGACTCATCTTGAAAGCGAGCAGCAAGAAAAGAGGGCTGCTTGCAATCAAGTTTGGTATTCTTTATGTGTATCCCATTTTTGATTGGCTCTCTGTTTCTTATTGTATTCCATTGGTAGCCTGTTTGCTAATCGTCTGGGTTTGGATAACGTTCTTGACTGCAGCTGCTATTGAAAATAAAGCAGGAAAAGAAAAGCATAATATGAGCCTCCGGTCTTGACATAAAATTAGCATGCAACTTCAGTCTTGACAGTTAAAGGATCATGCTTTTTTCAGTGAGCACATGGGGTAGGGTGGGGAACAGAATATCCACAGTCCAGGCATAATTTTGAATATTTTCCAAAAAATTGATTAATTTGTCATCATCCATTTATTCTCCACATTCTAAGTGATACATTCACCAACAGGCCTTTCACTTGAGCAGACCCTTTGACTTGTCCTTTCAACTGACTCAAAATATTATGTGCTCTAAACACTCCCTATGAGTCCTTCTGCCAGAGATTCCACTGTTTACAGCCTACCTTCTTCCTGCTTTTTTAAAAAGTTTGTAGTACAAATCTGTGGTGAATGTGGGATCCCAAAAATGTCCATGCGAAATGGAAAATATATCTGTCTCCTCTTGTATAGAGAAATGCACATGCTATTGTATGATTGGCACTTCTTGTCTTTTCTTATTTTTCAGCATCATCATTTTCAGAAAGATATCTTGGTGTTCCAACAAAGGACGACAATACATATCAAGTATGAAGTTTTCCTATCAATTAATAATTTTGCTATATAAGAATGTCAATTATGTTCACCTTTATCAATGCATGTATATATTTCTGTAGGCATCCAGTGTTTTACACAACATACATGGCTTTAAAGAAGATAATTTGTTAATAATACATGGAACAGCTGATGGTGAGTACCCAATTATTATTTTTTCTTTTTTGAAATATATACATTTTGGTTAAATACTTGAAGATTGCAATGGAAATCAAAAATGCTGTCAATAAAATTGATTACAGTATTGATCAAGATTTATTAGTGAAATGCCTGGGAAATATAATAGAATGTAGCCATTGGTTAATATAGAAACAAAGTAAGGTAACAATTATTAACAACCAAATTAGGAATGAAGAAAATAGGTTAAATATTTTTTTTAAGAATAAGTTGGGGAGGAGCACTTGGGGATGAGGAAAAAGAAAGTGTGACTATAAAAACCTGAGATTGAGAGCAAAGGGCAGGGGTAGAAATAATTACAACAGCACATTGAAAAATCAGATCAAGACAACATATTCATACCAAATGGGGCTAATTGACATAGGCATTTATGAGTATGTAAAGAAGTACTACAGTAGTACCATAGTGCAAGGGGGTCTATGTCCCACAGTTCAAGGCTGTCTGTGTGAGTATTGCATAGGTTCAGTACTGGAAGGATATCCTCCCAGTAAAAAATACTAGGCTTAAACTAAGTTTAAAACTTTTCCGACTACGGATGTGTGCTGTACCATGCGGTACACATGTGAAGTGGAAACAATTATGTGAAATAAAAGCATTTCTCCTTTTTAACACCTGCTTTAAAGTGGCATTATAGTTTGACACAAAATTCTGCACAATATTGTTAGTAGGAAATGTTTTTGCATGGAAATGCCCATTTGCAAACAATGGAGCGTCCCTTGATGCAGAGTAGCACTACTTTGCATTACTTTGTGGGAAATTTTCAGTACAAAACCAGTTCTGCGGTGGAACGTAAATAAAAACAAATGTTCCGATTGATGCTGCTTTTAAGATGCAAACTCAGTGCAAAATGTCTGTTAATCAGTGCCATAGTGTTTAAACTCACAAAAGGATTTACTCTAATGAAGGTTGCCTGTAAGTAATTATACGCCTATGGATTGGGGGGGCTGTTCTATGGCAGAACATTTTTACACATTCACAAACCTACACATCAGTGCTAATGGAAACTTTTTGAGATTTACTCTTAGCAAAGACAAATATAAATACCTTTCTAAGTTGGGATGGGACAAAAACACTCTCTTTTTTTTAAAACCGATGTGATTGCAAGGCAAAAGGTTCTTACATAGAGGGAACAAATTGTAATTTTACATAGGGAGAAAAACAACGTTAGAAAAACATTTGCAGTTGCTCTGATTTTTTTCATTAGCAAAAATAAGCAGATGTGTCTTTTCTTATCCAAAACTGAACATCACAAAACCTTTTGAGGATCATACTTGGAATTCTATAGCTTGCATAGGTTTCCCAGTATCAACTGGGATAGATTTCTCATTTTCTAAAAGAAGTGAATATGCCCCCATGTGAGGTCATAAATCTTGGAGTTCTTTAAAAATAAAACCCACATACTGAAAGTAGTATTGGAGATGGAAAAGAAAGACAGATAAACCTAGGCCAATGGGAGTAGAGATACCCATAAAATGGGAGAAGTGATAAAAGGCAACAAAAAGGCAATAGAAGAATTGTGAACCGTCTTGCTTGCAGTATCAGTAGATGCATTAAATATAATAATTGAGAAAAATAAATGAGATGAAAGAAGAGAAGTACATTAAATAAAAGTTTAGCAACCAGTGATTGAAAAACTGTTTTTGTGACACTGTGAAGTTATTGACAGGGGTAGTAAATGGTAAACCCATAACGAAATAACTGAGGGAAGAATAAAAAAAATGAAGGAAAGTATTTAAGGGTTTCAGGAAAAAGGGATGAGAAAAGGAGAACTAAGTTGAAGAAGGTATGGCAAAAAGAATAGAATATCAAATTTGGATTGGGGGCGAGGAAGATAAAAGTCATTCAGGAATGTAGTTGCAAAATGCCGACATAGATTTTATAAGGTAGCCAAAAGAAAATATAATTCTCAGTGTACCCTATACCAAACACCTCTAAATTAAATGCTACCAGTGGGCCTGCAACACTTATTATACCACCCACTTAAGTACCATCTTAAAACATGTCTCAAGCCTGCCACTATAGCCTGAATGTAGTTTTAAACTGCCATGTAGACTTGACATTAAACCCCTCTTGCCAAGCCTGAAACTCCCTTTTTGTTACACATATGCCCCCCCCAAAGTAGACTTTGGTGTTATGTAAATAAAAAGATTGGACAAATACTGTTAGGTTTTACAAGCCTGGTAGAGGATAATCTCTCATATTCATTTTTCACTAGTGTAAGGTCTACCCCTCCCACAGGATAACATTTATACATGTAATAAGCTGTAATTTCCAATTGGGACCAGATAGATATGCCATGTTTGCTATTTATGAAAGTCTAAATAAAACTCCCTTTAAAGTTAAAGGTAAAGTTGGATTTTTCATTACAGTTCTGAAAATGTGACTTTTAGAAAGCTGGCATTTCCTTGCCTTAGCCCTTTCAGACTGCAGCATGTCTCAAGTCACATGACTGGGTGTAATTGACAGTTAGACTTTGTGAATTCTTCACGGACAGTAGCACAATAAAGGAATTAGATCTGCCGAATTAGATAGCAGGATGGGGGCAGTGCTGAGCATAGCCCCTCTTACAACTAAATAGCCTGTGCTCTGCCTTCACACAAAGAGCGTAATGGCCCCACAATGTCAGCACAGCCAGCTTGGAGCCAGAGCTAGGGAGTCAGGAAATTCCATGCACTTCAAAGAATCTTTCCAGAAGCTTCAATCAACTTCTAGAGAAAGGGCACCGGGTTATAAAATAGAATAGAATTTTCAGGAAGAAGGATTACTGTGCTGCTAGAAGAGCTGCCACTCCCATGGTCTGCTGCTCTGAAGGACTGCTGCCCTGCTGGACTGCTGCCCTGCTGGATTGCTGCCCGGTTATCCTGCTGCTCTGCTGCCTTCTATCTGAGTTCAAGGACTGGACCTTCATTATGTCCCAGGACCTCCAGAGTGACTCACAAGCGCAAGATTACCGCCCTCCTGTTCAGAGCCACAGGAACATAAATGGCTTCCTCCATCTTCAGCCCACACCTGGACTCAACCTGAGTCCAGACCCTCCAAGTGATACCCTGCAGTCTTGGACCCCAGGGTGTGGTGCAAAAGGTGTTCAGATATCCAAAGCCATTTTGTGGCTAAATATAGGGTGAATATGGCAAATATATTTGCTAGAAAGTGCCCTGAGAACCAGGAGGAGACTAGGTCCAACCTGCCCACCTATCCGCCCAAGGTACATCGCCTGTTGGACTGACTTTGCAGCTTTTCCCGGCACATGCTTTTCAGCAGCAATAAATACTTGTCAGCTGTCCCTCACCAAAGGGTATCTGACCTCATGAAACTGTCTTTGGCTCCAGTCTTCTGCCTCCTCCCACTGGATATTTTTGACTTACATTTCAGAGACTTAGGGCCTTATCTACAAGGAAGTGGTGCAGCACACTGCCGCAAGCAATCTTACTGAGCTGCGTCATTTGCAAAATGCAGGGATGTGCCATATTTAAAAGAATATGGTGCAACCCTGTGTTTCTCCTTGCACCAGTGCTAAATTAGCTGCCTAGTGCCAATGCAGCTGCCCTTGCACCATGGTGCAAGGATGGCTGCGTTGCGGGGGAGATTATTTTTGTGCAGGAAGGGATACCTTCCTGCACAAAAACAATCTTTAATTGTGATTTGCTCCGTCTATGTGTGCTGCAGATCTGGTGAGGCATAGTAGGTTGTGTGTCATGCAGATATGGTCAGTCATCCTCCCCCTTTAAATTGCTAGGTGATTATTACATCAGATGTATAGCTCAATATCATTGACTTGGTAGCGTGCCAATGCCTCAGTTTTTAGATTTTTGTGAGATGACGTAGACCTCTGTGCATGTCTTTCTGGTTGCTGTTATATATGGCATATCTGCTCTGTCAACTAATTGTGGTGGTTTATTATTCAATTTCCCTATTTTTATATTGCCCTGTTTGTGTTCTTCCTTGGTTTTATTGCTCCTGGTGTGATTCAATTGTAGTTCCTCCCACTGACCTGGTGTGGAGTCTGTACCTGCTTGACTGTAGTACTACATCACTAGCTGTTAATGTACCTTTAGTGAATTCGTCCTGATATGTACCATTGTGAATGTGTTGTTGGGCTTCTATGACCTACCCTGTGCCCTTCTTGAGATCTCATTTTGTGGAGGATTTCCCAATTTTTGTCTTTGCTGTTGGCCACATCCACCTTTATGGTTGTCTAAATTTCGATCACAGCTGATTATCAGCAGCCAAGGGACAGTGGAGGCCGGTGCTTAAATCTATGACCCACATCTCTGAACTGCAGTTTGGGAGTATATGAGGTGGTTTTATAGTAGGAGTCTTGCTCTTGCTTGAGCATGACTTTATGATTTGGGCCTCATGGATTTATGTCTGAGTTGTAGTAAACACAACACAACACTATATATATATATATATATATATATATATATATATATATATATATATATATATATATATATACACACAAACACACAAATAGATAGATAGATAGATAGATAGATAGATAGATAGATAGATAGATAGATAGATAGATAGATAGATAGATAGATAGATAGTTAGCTAGATACATTTTGGTGTACCCAGGAATACTTTTAAACAGTGAACATCCTTTCCTTCTTTCATCATCAAATGCAACACCTTGTTTGCCAGCCAAATTCCTGAAGGTCAGCCAATACAACTATCCATGTCATAGGAAATATGAAGCCTCCAATTTCAAGCTTTAAGTTTCAAATAAATCCAAGAACAGCTCTTTTTTTTAACAAACTCAAGGGATAAATGTCCTAATCTACATGCCAAAGGCATAATTGGATACGTTAACGTGAGTGCCTTAATGACCCTTCAGAATGATTAAAAAATAAATCTGTTACTTGTTGCAATGAAAGCAGAATATTTTTATTTACAGTGTTCACAAGTCAATTTATGAGAAAATAATATATATCATTTGGTTTTAACATGTTTGTTCCTAGCTAAAGTCCATTTTCAACATTCGGCAGAACTTATTAAACACCTTGTTAAAGCTGGGGTGAACTACACAATGCAGGTATGTATTCGTATGTTTTACATAAGTAACATTTTTGAATATAGGCGAAATCTCTGGTTGTCTGTTTTTACGCACTGAATCCCAATACATGTATTTTATTTGTTTAATGTCAGTTGAATGAATAAATACCTACACAAATTTTTATTAAAAAAAACTTAAAAGTAAAATTTAACTTACTTTTGACAAAAAATCATCTGGGGACACAATGGGAGGGTTGCTGTGTCTGTGAGAAGATGAGGATTTGTGCAACGCATTAATAGTCCCTCAAGTAATAATGATCTCTTCGAGGCTGTGCCTGGTGCAGACTTATTACCTCTATTGGGCCTACCTTACTTTGGGTCATTTACACCTGGCAGGCTGGCTCCCCAGTTCTACCTGTCGTCGATGTTCCACTTTTATCATCTGGTCTGATCATGCCCAGTGACTCAACACTACTGGGTTGCCATAGTGGGAGATTTATTGGAGGTGTTGGGCTGGGAGGTACACCTCTCACAATTGATGTTGTTGCTGGGGTCCTAAATTGATAGGGGGATCAAGGGCAGACCCATCTTTTCTGGGAACAGTTATCATGGTGGCTAAATGTGACCATAAACCAATAGAAAAATCCTGTGCCCACTACGCTGTCACAGTGGCGGCGTGGGTTGGATTGGTGCGCGCAACAGGCAAAGTCAGTGTTTGAAGCCAGAGGGTGGTGCTCCAAACATAAATGGATATGGGGGAAATGGTGGGGTCAACTGGATCAGAACCTTACAACCGCATGTTACTTCTTATTTGCACTTTCTATGTGACCACCACTGAGTGCTCCTTGTGTACCAAAACCAATACAACTATTTAGCAAACAAAAAAAAATGACAAAGAGAAGATGTCATCATCTCTTGGAGATAAAAAAAAGTTGTTATTTTAGATTATGTGGCCTATTTTTATCACGTCAGGTTTGTTATAAACCTTTTAATGCAATTGTTACAACCATTCTTTTCCATCATTCAAAAAATAATTTTAAATAGTTAGTGTTAACAATAACAAAAGCATGCCATTCTGGTGTCTTGAACAAAAAAATCAAAATCCATAGATTATCACACTGGTGACAGCATCCTTAAATTGATTAGAATATAGTTGAAAATCAGAGATTTTCTAAGATGAACTATATGATAGGCAACAGTTTATTTACAACTATATCATCTGGCCAGAGAGTTTCTTCTAGCCCATCCAGAGTTCTTTCCTATATGGTCCATAGAGGAAAATACTATAACAACATATGAAGTTAAATATGGTTAGTTTGCGTGAGATCTGCTTTTGAAGCAGCCACCTGAGAATGCTTTGATGAGAATGGCGTTGCTGCTCAGGAAATGTCAAATTAGTAAAAAATTATAATGTGGTATTGGTAATGCACTACATTATCTATGAGACCACATGTAGGTGGCATATTGCATGCTATCTGAATGCAGCCACTGCATATAGAAGAGCTGATTCAGAAAGGGAAACTTACACTTTTGTATAAATATATGATTGTTTGCTATTCTCAAAGTTATTTTACTAGTAGTATTTTTATGACTGCGGAGTCTCTGCAGATAAAATGATAGTGATTCTGGATGTCACTACTATGCTTTACGTTGGCAATAAAATCTCTGGCATGCACAGTCAAAATATTTCAAAGCATAATTAGACTACCTAGGGAAGATTCACATTATATTACAATATATAGATGATCTGTGTGTTTATTAAACCCAGAATGGGTGTTACCTTCTGTGTTGAAATTGTTGGTGCAAGTTTGGTTAGTGTTTAGGTTGATAGTTGATTGATCTAAATCAGTTCTATTCTCTTTCCCCAACCCGATTCTGACACGTTTGCTAATTTCATAATCAGAATCTTCAGAATTAGGGGCCAGATGTACCAAAGGATTTTACACATCCTGTGTCTATGGGAAAAAGCTTTCGTACATAAGGCCCTAGATTTACAATTCCCACTGTAGCAAGAGTAGGGAAACTGTAGACCTTAGAGGGTGTTGATTTACTACTCCCACTAGAATGTTCACAGAAACAGCTAAAGTGTTGGACTTTGCAGGGGTGGGATATACTATTCCCCTTCCAATCTGAGCACGAGTAGGGAAAAGGTTGGACTTGGGGTTGTTACTTATACTATTGCCATGGCAACATAAGCAAAATAAGTAAATTTGTTTGATGTTGGATGGGTTAGACTTACTATTCCCTTTCCAAACTCATCAACAGCAGGTGAAATGTTAGAATTTGGGAAGTTAGAGCCTCATTTATAAGGTCCTAGTTGCACAATGCGCCACCAGAGCCTCATTTTTTTACACTCCGGTGGCACAGTGTGCTAATCCATCTTTACAAGGCCACGCAAAGCCACCTTTTGTGGTTTTACATTGCCTTGTACATATGGACCCTTTTCTTGCATAACAATGCGTGAAAGAGGCATTCCATGGGCATTGATTGGGGTGTTCCCACTCAACACTCATGGAACCCTGAAGGAATCTCATGCATTCCCAGATTTACAAGCCTGGAAGAGCATCAGATTCCAAAGCCACCTCAAGGGTGGCATAAGAATGACGCAACAGGGAAAATATCTGTATTCCTCCCCTTTTTCCCTCATTCTATGTCTACTGCATTCTACAGTAGACATAGAATGAGGAAAACACCTATTGTAATTGTTTTTGGACAGGAAGGTATCCCTTCCTGAACAAAAACAATCATCCCCACAACGCAAGCATTCTTGCACCATGGTGCAAGGATGCCAGTGCAAGGGTGCCTGTGTTGGCGCTAAGCAGCAACTTGTGCACCAGCACACAGGAAGAGGACAGAAATGCACTGCATCTTATGGATACAGTGCATTTTTGTCCTTTCCCAGCGGCACAGGAAGGCGCAGCAAGTGCCTTGCTGTGCCGCCCTGCACCACAGGCCTTGAAAATTAGGCCCCCTAGATATACTATTCCCACCTTAATCTAAGCAAAAGTGGGGAACGTGTTGGTCTTGTAGGGGTTTACTATTCCCACTCCAATCTGACCTGCAATAAGAGACTGTTGATTTACTAGTCTCATTCCAACGTAAGAAAAATCAGGAAAAGTTTTGTTCTTTGGATGGGTTGGATTTGCTGTTCCCACTCCATTATGAGCAACAGGAGGGAAAGTGTTGGGCTTTTGATGGGTAGATTCAGTTTCAGTTTAAATGTATTAAAGTGCATAGTTAATTAAATCCATTGCACAAATGTGTACATAAAAGGCCCTTGAATAAAAGGTTCATCAACAAAATAAAACAAATACGCAGGATGGGTAAAATAGAGACAGCATCTGTAGTTGAAAAAGTAATACTGGATTGTGCAAACAAAATATGCTAATTGTAATAGATTGTCCATGTAGTAAAAGTGCAGAGCCTGCAGACCTGTCAGTATCCATTAGTGTTGGTGCAGCTGGGGAAAATAGCGTGTACCTGTAATTGTTCATGTCTTTTTAAGTTGTCCATGAGTTTATGTCATTATTTAAGCAATTGATTTTTTAGTCAAGTCTGGCCAGATATTTTGTGAGCCTGCAACAAAGCTAAATGTTTTTTTAAGTGAAACAAGCTATAATTGCAGGTACGCATTGACATAAATGCCTTTTGTTCCATGCTGGTTTTAAAATAGATCTTCGGTCTTCCAAGTTTGCTTTGCATATACAGATTTGGTGGACCTTGGTTTCTGGAGCTGTTCTGCAGAGTTGACAAAGCTCCATAGGGTTGGTCTGCTTCCACAGTGGCAGATGCAGAAGTGATGGTAAGCAGCCCAGGTGGTGTCTCAAAAATGAAACTATGATCTGGGCTTTAAGAGTGATGCCCAAATACAGCTGCGGTATTAGTTTGGTATAGGACTACATTGTAAGCCAGGCATGCCACCTCTGGGCAAATGACTCTTTATGTGCCAGCAGCGAGGGTGCTTTAACTTTCCTGTTTACCAAGGCCTTGACTTGCGAGAAGGAAGAAGTTGCCTCCCATTGGCCTACTAGTCTGAAGGTTGCAAGGGAGTAATTGAGGTAGCCTCTAGCCCAGGAGTGGCTTCTGCTGCTAATTTCAGCCCAAAGATGGTGCTTCAGAATCCTGCAATTGACTTGCCTTAGCTTAAAACAGAGTTTAATGAAAGATTCTTGCCTTTTCTATTGATTGCTTGACTAGGCCAAATTCTAGGTGTAACTGGGCTGGAGATGCATATCCCTGCAGGGAGAAGACTGACTTGAACACTTTAGAGATAGCTTTGTCCAAGTGGACAGCATCTCTTCCTCTTAATGCTTCTCTACCATAGGTGATCATTGGGACTAGTTTGGCCTGGATTGTTTTCAAAAGAGGCAGGTGTGTAGAAGATCCTGTGGCTGCTTTTATGCACATGAAGGCTACTGTGAAAGCTGTTGATCTCCAGCACATCAGCTCCAGGTGTTGATTGAAGGATTTGGACTTCTTTAGATTGATTTACATTCCATTGTCTTTAGAGTATGAGGCAGTGGTGCACAAAAGCCTTTGGAGGCCAATTTTCATTCAAATGAGTAGCACCACGTCATCTGTATACATTAGGGACGTGAGTTGGATACTGCCCAGTTTTGTGGATGGGAGTTAATCTCAAGGCTTGTGGACAGGCCAGCAGAAAAGAGACTGAAGAGAGCAAGGGCTAGGATGCACCCTTGCCGCAGGTCTTGATTTGTTGGAATCTTTCTCAATAATTTGGATCTGTCACCTAACTTAATTCTCACCCAGGTGTCAATATGGAGAAAGATCAAGGTATTTGGCAGCAGGGTGGGTATGTGCCCAATTACCGGTTTGCTTATAAGTTTTCCTATATCCACTTATCAAAAACAGCCCTGTAATCTATAAAATACAGTTAGAGGGGCTGCCTATTCCTCTGGGATCGGTCAGACAGCAAAGATATAGCCAGAAGATGTGTTGTTCCCACTTCTTTAGCAAACACTGTTTGGTTGATTGGGATGAGACTTATTTCAGAGGCCAAGGTTGCTAGTTCCTCAAGAAGGCAGCCTGCAAAGTACTTGATTTCCACATCCAGGAGTAAAACTGTAGTTTGTGGGGTCCGAGCTGGTCCACCCTTTATATATTAGAGTGATATTGGAGCCTTCCCAAGAGTAAGGAGTGATATTTAAAGTGGTTATGCTCTTGTATAACGACTCCAGGTGCCTAGGCTAAAGTAATGTGTCCGCTTTAAAAATGGTTTTTGGAAAGCCATTTGGGCCTGGTGTACCTTCATGAGATTATCCATTCAATGATTGCAGCCTGAATGGTCATAATGTTTGTAGCTGAAGTTCTGATAGAGATAGAGAGGAGGGCATGTCAGCTATCGCTGGGTGTTCTGTGGCCTGCTCCTGATGTGGTGAACTGTTTGAGTGGCTGAAATGTTTTGAGAGCTATTGATGCCAATTTTCTTCAGAGTTGTTAACTGTCTCTCTTAACTGCAATAGGTAGCTTAAATTGTTCACCATGTTCCTGAATTTATTGCTCCTAGTGTTGTGTTGTACAGTAGTTTGGCAGTTAGATCATAGCTGTCATCTCTTTTTTGGGCCCACAGATGCTTTCTGTAGATGAGCTCGAACTTTACCAGGCTAGTTTTCAGTGTATTAAAACTGGGTGATTTCTGGTCTGCTCAAAGGGCTTGATTTCAATGCTGCTTTACCTCCTTTGTTTTTCTATTGGATGTCGAGCGGCCAGTGTGTGGCACATTGCTCAATCTACCACCTGTCACAGCCTGAGTTAGCCACACAATCAGTTATAAAGCACTCCAAGGTGGAAAAAGTTGCTCTTGTGTTATCCAAATGGGTTGTCAGTGAGTGCTTTGCTGCATCAGCTAGGTCATGAATTGACCTCAATGACCATATTGAAATGCATCTTTTGATTTGTGGTTGTCCAAGAATAGTGTGAGGGATGGTCCTGTGGGTAAGTGCTCACTTTCTTTCCTCAGAGTTATAGCAAAGCTGGAGACCAGGGCCCATTTTTATGGATGGTTAGTGTTGCTTTAGCGCTGTTAATGTTGGTGCTAATACGTCGCTAACCTAACTCCATATTTATATTTTGACTGTAGACTCATCTAGCATCAAAACATTGGTGTTAGCGCCATGTTTAGCATGTGTGAAACCACCTTGCGTCAATGTGATGCAAGGTAGGCGTTCCCGTCCTAAACACAAACCTAACCGCAAAGCGCTATATTTATCTCCAGGCGCAGAAACAACACCCAAGACGGAGGCGGACCTTAACAATGGTGCTAAGCCCGCTTAAAGCCAATTTTTAATGCCTAGGTCAGACCAGGCATGAGGATGCAGGTAGGCCCTTTTCTATGGTGAAACACCATGAATTGGGCACAAAGATGCCCACCCGAAGCTCCAGGAACACTACCACCCACACCACAGGGCCACTACAGGAGGGGGACCCCATCCCAGGTAAGTATAATACTTTTTTGTAAGTACCATTGGGGTCCCCTTACATGGGGCCCCCTGCCTGGCACTGGGTATGTTGGACTGGCCCAGGGTACACTAGTCCCCTGTGGTGGGCACTGGAGTGGTGGTAATGACTCCTGTCTACACTTGAACAGGAGGCCTTTTTTGACTGCTTGGGCATCATAAAATGATGCTACGCTGGTTAGCGACATATATTTTGCCACTAACCAGCCTAACGTAATTTCACACCCACTAGCGCCATTTTCCCTAACGCCATCCCTGACCGGCTAGTGTCCTTTTTTAGACGCTAGCCATTCCTTAGCACCATCTTGCATCATTTAATAAATATGGCACAAAGATGGCTCTAAAGATTGGCGTTAACCAGTGTAAAGAAAAATTATGCAAAACTGCATTAGAGCAGTTTTGCGTAATTTTTCATAAATATGGGCCCAAGTGAATTAGCGGTACATAGAGCACTGTGAATTCTTTCAAAGATCATGTGGTAGTTCTGGTAGGTGAAGGACAGAGGACAGTGGTCATTTGCCATGCGGAGGTTCAGGAACTCCATACCTCTGAGTAACTCTCTCCCTTTTTTATCATGCTTGAAGGTAGAATATTTAATTTGCTCTGAGACCGACCAGAGTGAATTCTGGACTGACAAAATATGCTTGTCTTGCGTTGACCCTAGTATATTGATGTTAAAGTCCCAAGAAAGGATTACTTCCAGAGGATGGGGTCAGTCCTGCAAGGTTATTTCATTAATCAGGTGCTTTCTTTCTAGTTGTTTTGTTTTCAGTTTTGGGGAGATATAAATGTTCATGAGAGCTACGTCATGAGTCAGAGAGTCCTGTTCGAAGGTAGTTAGAACTGTTTTGAGACCGCTCCAAGCTGTCAGTTGCAGAGTGTAGTTACCTTTTAGGGCCCTCTTGATGTAAATAATTAGGCCTCCACATAGGTGGCCGTGAACTGCTTCTTTTGTAGCAGGCATTGTATAGTTGATGTATCCTGGAATCACTGGCATCTCTTGTTGCATAATAATATGAGAGGGTTGCTCGTATTTCAACGTCGTACTGTCTGCTAGTTTGTCTGCCAGTCCATTGGTGTTCCATGAAGAGATCTGAAGCTTGCTGGTATGATTGGTTTGGGTTGCTGCTTTTGGATTTATTCACACTTGACTTTTTGGTTAAGTTAAGGCTCCTGGAATCCAGCTCCAGTCATTGTCTTGCTTGTGCGCTCGGGCAGTTGTGTGCAGTGGAGTTGCACGAGAGCCTTGGAGATTTGCTCCATGGACTGATTAGAATCAAGCTTGGATATTTGTGTGGGAAGTTGGCCATCTGATTACTCTGGTATGTGGTTAGAATGTAAGGATAAGTCAGTTCTGCTTGAGAAGACAGCAGTATCCCCCAATTATTAAGGGTCTCTGCAACCTCTAGTACCTGGTTGGCAGCTGCCGGTGACGGCCAGGTCACTTTGTTGGTTTTGATTTTGCGTCTTGGTGCTGGAGCCAAGAATTCAACCAAGTCTTTGGCGGCCATAGTTTTGTTGTGATTGTTACTCAGGGTACATTAAAACTATGTGGTATTTTATTTGGTTAATTGCTAGATTTGTAGGCTTTGCAGCCTGCTTCAGGTTGCTGAGGATGTCACGTAATATTGAAGATGGTGACTCCAGTTTCTCTAAATTGGATAGCAGGTGCACAGGTTTGCCGGCATCATGACTTCCGCTGATTTTTACACTTTAATTATGAGGTTATGAAGGTTGGCAATCTTCATGTCAGTCCCACAGGTAAAGTCACACAGGGCCATATTTATACTCTGTTTGCGCCGGATTTGCATCGTTTTTTTTTACGCAAATTCGACGCAAAACGAACTCCATATTTATACTTTGGCGTTAGACGCATCTAGCGCCAAAGTTCATGGAGTTTGCGTCATTTTTTTGCATGGACACCTTCCTTGCGTTAATGATATGCAAGGTAGGCGTTCCCGTCTAAAAAATGACTCCGAGGCAGGTGCGCCGTATTTATACTCCCGGGCAAAAATGACGCCCGGGAGTGGGCGGGTCAAAATAAATGACGTCCAGCCGCTTTTGCGTCATTTTTTAGCGCCTGGTCAGGGCAGGCGTTAAGGGACCTGTGGGCTCGGAAGGAGCCCAGAGGTGCCCTCCCATGCCCCCAGGGACACCCCCTGCCACCCTTGCCCACCCCAGGAGGACACCCAAGGATGGAGGGACCCACCCCTGGGACATTAAGGTAAGTGCTGGTAAGTATTTTTTTATTTTTTTTTGTGGCATAGGGGGGCCTGATTTGTGCCCCCCTACATGCCACTATGCCCAATGGCCATGCCCAGGGGACATAAGTCCCCTGGGCATGGCCATTGGACAAGGGGGCATGACTCCTGTCTTTGCTAAGACAGGAGTCATTTCAATGGGGGTTGGGAGTAAAAAAAGAAATGGTGCAAATCGGGTTGAGGCGAAAATTTTGCCTCAGCCTGACTTGCCCCATTTTTTGACGCCCAAGCTCCATTTTTCCCTACGCCGGCGCTGCCTGGTGTAAGTCATTTGTTTTCACGCACACCAGGCAGCTCCGCCGGCTAACGTCATTGAATAAATACGGCGCCCGCATGGCGCTTCAGAATGGCGTTAGCCGGCGTTAAATTTTTTGACGCACAACTGCGTTGGCGCAGTTGTGCGTCGAAAAGTATAAATATGGCCCACAGTGTGTTCACGAGTTTAATCTGAATGTCCATTTTTGTGGACTGATAGTTTAAAGTGTCCGCTGCTAGCTGCAGTGCTCCTACCAAGGTAGTCCAGCCAGCTCCAGAGTGGGTTAAGTTGTTAGCTGAGTTGTTGGTTGTGCTTGCGAGTACAAATTTGTGACCGCTGCTTGAAAGGATGTTGAGTGAATTTTGTTGTCTTTGTCATACATAGCTAGCATAGCTTCCCCTTCGACTGAGGTGAGGGAAGAAGAGTTTCTTAAAAGTTTTTCTTCCTTAGGTTCCATGTTGACCAGGCTGTCAGAGGGGGTGCACTGCTGGCTTGAGCCAATAGAATTTGTAGCTTAAAAATTAAATGCGTCTTGGTTGCTTTTTACTTCATGGCTGTTCTTTGGCTGGGAAGCTGCTTCATTGCAAAAGGTTGATCCTTGGGCCATTGACTCAAGTTGGGAAGGTGTGGAAGATGGATACTCATTAATATCGTTCTCCTTAGCTTCCATTTCTTCAATTAAAAGAGTAGGGTCACCGTCATTTTTGCTGTCCAATAATTTTGGTGTGCCTGCTCCTAGGTCAGCTTCTGGGTGCACTTGTGCAGAGAGTGTGAGAATAGATTGAATCTCCCTTCTCTGTATGCGAGATATCCCTGGGCTTGAGATTGTACTTGCATAGTTCAGGGTGGTTTGGAAAAAAAAGTTTTGCTTGCTTCTTGCTAGTAACTTTGATGTTAGCAGGTATGTTAGGGTCATGGAGCTCCTCAGCTTCTATTGTTAGAGTTTAGTTCTGGCTGCGGCTAATTGTTCAGGGATGACTTGTGAAAGACCCTATAAGGCTGCTTAATTAATAACAGTAGGCTCCATGGGGGGACGGTAGTACCAGATTGTTGGAATTTGTTGTGAACCTAGCTGCTGCTTTGTCCTTCAGGAGCAAGAATTTGCTGTGAATTTCACAACAAATTGTGCAACGCTGAGCCTTTGCATAGAAAGACTGACCCAACTGTTCTGAGTGGGTGTGTTGATAATGCCTGTCATATGCTTTAAATAATATGTCCCTGTCTTTAAATTCTTTAATCGTAGACCTCTTCCTAAACCACCTAAAAAAAAATCTGCATGGAGTTACTATCAGTAAATCCTCTGAGGGTGGGACATGTTTTAAATAAGTCATAGGGTATATTAGAGTTTTCACGACTTGCAGCAGTGCTTTTTAAAATGAGGCACAAGTTTTAAAATGAAATGGAAAGTGTAGCATATGCTCAATTCCTAAAATAATACCAATTATTCCCAGCTGCAAAGTGTAGCATTACCTTTTAACTTTCCATGCTACCCTAACAAACCTATGAAAGGTTTTGCAAGTAGTGGAGTCAATACCTGTATCAACAATAACATAAAAGTACTCACAGATAATACATTCAACACTCCATGGTGGAAGCTCCCAGAAAAAGTCTTCAAATACTGTGAGAGGCAGGAAAAGAACAGAAATATTTTTAATAGTAGGTGCCATAAGCACGTGGCCCATATAAGGAACAGACAGTAATAAGATTAATATCTCTTGTACCTTCAAAATAATCCAGTTTCCCATGATGGTTTGGTTGCAATCTCTCATACTCAAACTTGTATTAATATAGCAACCCTCTGAATAGGTATGGAATGATAGAATGTGTAAAGAACTACACTGGTGGGAATTTCAGTTAATTAGTAGACAATATTTCATTATATAATGTTTGTTTCATGAATGCCTTAAATCACAGACTTAATATGTTTTAATTCCTCTTTAGCTCTTCCGTAACTCACTGCCCAATCATGACCTTTAACATACCAGGTGATGAGAAAAATGTGCTTTTTTTATCTGTCACAAATTCTCTTGCTCAAAGAGAAAAGTGTCCTTACGAGTTCCTTAAGAGTTAGCCAGAATTGCTTCAAAAAGAAATTGCCTCAATATTGCTAAAAAAAACTGGTCAACACACTCCTCAAGAGAGGTTACCCATAGAGCTTTCTGTCAAGAATACAATAGAGTCTGGCATACACCTCAAGATTCATTACTACTACCAAGAGACTGGTGAACTTGCAACAACTATTATGAGTGCCAACCTTCAGTCATAGCACAGCAAATGTCTAGGACATCATTCTACTAAATTGCCATATACTGAACACTAAGGACAGAAATGACAGAGACCATGTTAGAACTTCAGCAGGAAGCAAAGTTGTGAAACCACTTGGTTCAAACAAAGAGGTCAAGAGTTACATACTGCAAAACACCTTTTGATCAAGCTGAGTATTGCCACCACTCACCCGCCACCAAATGCACCATAATCAAAACATTGAAGAAAATTAATTTCCTTATAATGGTATGACTATTGTACACAACGATTTACTAATTGTAGCTCCTACAATATGGTGTATGCCTTTGTGTGCTAATGCAGCCTTGTGTTCCTTTGGGAAAGCAGAATGGAAAATCAAGACCTGGACAAAGCAGCACAACTTGAGGCTGTGATGTAAAAACCTTAATATACCTCTAGTGGGAACATCAGAAAAAGATGAACACCATCCAGAACAAGCCATCAGATGAACAATAAGACAGCAGATAAAAAAACAACCCTAGATGAGTTACTATTGAGAAACGTCTACTCCAGACAGAAGCTGAATTAAACAACAGAACTTAACAATCGGTTTTGAGACCTGGATGGTTATTCTAATCAAATGTTTTACTGACATTTTAATGTTCTTAATTCCTATTTTTGTACTGTTTTACCAGGACAGTAAAGATGATACATCCTCCACACAGTCCAAAAATTAGACTCCTACAGTTCCTTTACTAATACTGAAATTCCTCAATTTTCTTGTACTTCCCCTGGTGCCATTACCATTCTTTTGAGTCCAGAATCTTATTTGTCGTATTTCCCTGATATAGACATGTTGTCACACAATTTTTCCCACTGTGCATGTTCAGCCCCAGCAGCCAGCATTGCCTTTAAATGTTCGAGCTACATTTGCGAGTCTCCATAACAGGAATCATACTCCCCTGAATTCAGCACCAGCATAATGAAGTGGCTATGACTTACACCACCCACACATCAGCATGAGCCAGGAACCTCAATCCTAAGCTACCCTAAGTTCACTTTTCACAAAGTAACTGATTTGGGATGCTGACTTCTTTTGACTAGAAGCTCCAGTGGAGATCTCTATTTAAATTGTGGCATTTATTCACTTTATATATAGAAGCCTTGTCGAAGACTCAGGGGGTCATTATGAGTTTGACAGTCTCATGACAGCTATGTTGGCGATGGTGGTCGTATTGCCAACAGGCTGGCGGAGAAGTCCACCAAATTATGACCCTGGCAGTGTTCCCAACAGAATACAGCCAATCCACCGCCGTCACCGCCAGTGCAGTCTGACTGCCACAGATGATGGCCGGCACGTTCAGACCGGCAGAGGGCATGTTACCACCGTACAGACTGCGAGGCTGCACACCGCCAAGGTTTCCGGCGTGATCACACCACCACAGAAACCATGGCGGAAACCAACTCTATAAAAGGAGAAACTCACCTTCAGGAACATGCTCCCGTCTTGAGCCACCATGGAACCTGAGCTACAAGTCTTCCTACTGCTCTTGCTCGCCCAACAACTCTGGAACCAGCGACGATGACAGCAACAGGAATCATGAGTACACACACTTACTTGTCACCATTGCACAAAGCCAATGTTTCTACACACACCCAACATACACATTCTGAACAGGTGGCGAGGGTGACACACACACATACCCTCAAACTGACACACACAGCCACATACACACACACACACAACGGCCAACACACACACACACTTTCAAAACGCACACCAACACCCAGATACACAGCACCGGCACAGTCTAACACTACAACACACAACACAACCAATTGACACAACAGCACAACTGCAACACCTCAAAATCACTGTCATTCATCCACAATACACACCTCCACTTGACAAATCATACATACACCACAAACTAACAATACCAGAGGACCAACACATAAAATCACACATCCAGACAGCAAGCCATACCTCATATACCGCTAACACACATCACAACTGAACTGACATAACAATCAACATACACACTCATACACACAGTACAACCACACAAGGGGACACAACACTCAAAACACATGTCAACACAATCACTACACACAATTTTAACATTAATCCATGTCCCAAACTCATACATGCCCATCACACAATACAGAGCCATCACAGCAAGACAAATGAAATGCACACACCCACACATGCTGGCCAGACACAACTGGTAGCACAGCCACCACATACATAAAACGTACTCACACATAAACAAAAGCAGCCAAGACTAAAACAGGTATAAATAAAAAAAGGAAGGACAAAACTCTGACCTTGGAACCAACAACTGATTGGCCCAAATGAATGGCAAGCTATACATATTAAAAACTACAGAACTATGTACGAGATAAGAGGCCATAGGCCAGTCCACACACATGTGTGCTGCTGGCACATATGGCACATTCCAGTTCCCCTAGTTGACTCCTGACTGCCATACAACCTCCACAGGTAGGGACATCAAGGGGACAGGCAGGCACCTCAGGGAATAGGGTACGGCGGGGGGGCTTGAGTTTGGGCTTTGGAGGGGAAGGCTTAGGTTGAGGGTTAGCCGAGGGCTGGAAACTCTTGGAAGGGATTGACTTCTTGGCGGGGGGCATGGGTACCTGAAGGGGGGCCAGGGGAGGTCTTGGAGGTGGAAGGGATGGACTTGGGGAGGGACACAGATCTTTTGGGGGGTCACACAGGGTGGAAGAGGAGTAGGGAAAAGGGTCAACTCATAGAGGAAACATTTCTTAGACACTCGGGGATGGTCTTGGCAAAAGGGTTTGGGAGTGGAGGGAGCGGGAGTGGTTGTAAGAGGTGTTTTGGTGGATGTGTTGGGTGCATGTGTGTGCGAGGTATGCTTTTGTGTTCTGGGTGACAGTTGCATGGGTGAGTGTGGATGTTTGTGTTTTGGGAGGAGGGGGTGGAGGTGCAGGGAGATGCCGTGGTGGATGGGTGACTGTCTGTTGGGGTGATGACTGATGGGATGGTGGATGTGCTGCATGTAGGCATGTCTGTGATTGTGGTGTCTGCGGATGTGCTGACTGGGGTGGGTGTCTGCAGGTCTGCTGTTGTGGTGACTGTAGATAGGATAGGAGATGTGGCTGTATTGGTGAATGTTAGTGTGGTGTCTGCAGGTGTGTCCAGTGTATTGTCTGTGAAGGTGGGGGTTTAGCGGCAGAGTCAGTGCAGGTAGTGAGTGTTGGTGTGTCTGCAGGTGGGTGTTATCTGTGTGCATGCCGATGGTGGGTCTTGTGGTGCTTGTCTGTCAGCAGTACCCTTGGACGATGACTTGTGTGCATGCTTTTCTGACTGTGTTTTGGCTGGGACGGGGAAGAGGGGTTTGGGATTGGAGAAATGAAAGTGGAGGGAGGACGGAAGACAAAGGGTGACTGGCTGCCATCAGTGTGGAGGCCAGTGCCTGCAAGGATCTCTGTAGGCCAGCCAGTGCATTGTGAATGCCCTCCAGTAACGCATTACTCTGCTGGACTTGAGTTGCCAGTCCCTGGATGGCATTCACAATGGTCGACTGACCGACAGAGATCGACCTCAGGAGATCAACAGCCTCCTCACTAAGGGCACTAGGGCTGACAGAGGCAGGGCCAGAGGGGACTGCAGTGAAGGAGACGCCCACCCTCCTGGGGGAGCCGGCACAGAACACCTGACGGGGAGCTACGAGGAGCTACAGGAAGGGTAGTGGTACTAAGGAGGGTGGCAGACAAAGATGGTGCTGAGGTGATCCCAGAAGGGTCCACCACTGCCAGGAACTGGATTCTGAGGATGATAAAGCAGGAGATCCAGTCTCCCCTGTGGCACTCCCCTCACCCTCCGGGACACTGGGTCCCTCGCTGTCGGTGGTCTCAGCACTCCGGGTCCTGTGGCCAGCTGCATCCCCACTCACCTGTGCCCCGTCTCCTTTGCCTGCCAATGCTGATGCACACAAATAGAGAGGGAGGGAGAGATAGAGAAGGAGAGGCAGGGTCATTACATTCTTCACATACACACATTAGAACAAGGACAACTGTAGTTATACATCTCTTGACTAGGCTATGTCATCTAGTAACCCACATAACCTACATCATGTCCCAAAATGTTACTCCTATCCACCCCTTTATGTCTTCCCTCTCACCCACATCATAATCCAAATGAGGTAGCATGACTAGAGAATTCCAATAAATCATCTGTAAAGCTACGTCAGCATGCTCATCATGCCCTGCCAGAAGCAGAAAATCTGTCCTAATCTGGATCAGAACTCTCCATACTCCTATAACCTTTACGAAAAACAGTTCACTGATCATGACATAACATGAATCTATACCTGACCAGTCCATGTCCATTAAGTAATGTCCCATGATAGTTAAGAAACTCAATTCACAGATCACACAGCATCTGACATTCTAATCACATGCCTGGCTGAACCCTTTGTACATATATGCATAATGGAAAATTCACTGATGTAGCCACAACATGAGGCACTTACACACAGGTGACATCTGATGTGTATAATACATGTCTGGAGAACAGTCATGTGACTACATGTATCAAATTTCAGAGGAATCTCTGCAGACACTGAACGCAGATACTCCACATAACATCATACATGCATGTGCAGCTACAGTGGGCTATATAGCATACATGAGACATCCACTGACAATCACTGAGTGCAGTGTAAGGACACCTAAACATTATCCAGCCACAAACACTTCAAAGGGCACCTAACATACCACCTGACATGCTGTTACAGATCCACTCCATTAGTACATGAGGAAAGCAGCACCACTCACACCTTTCCTGACATAAACCGAAGTCCAGACAACACACATATCCAACTGAAGATATATGTACACGTGATGTACACATGGAACTACATGACTGCCGTTGCACTGACAACATATCCCACAGCAACACCTGTATTAGAAATTGTAGTACAGAAAAAACATCATACCTTGAAATTAGAAGTCATTCAATGACAATTCCTGTCAAAACTGTCCACATCATCTAGGCAGAGGGTAGAAATGATTGACCCACTCTATGACTTGTGACCCCAAGTAACCATTGAGTCATGATGTAGGCAGATAATAACATATGTGTCACTGTAATTGGTAGGATGTTGGCACACATAGCATGGACATTGTCTATAGCAAAGGGTAGTGCTGCCTAGCCACGTTCTGCATAGGTGACAAAGCCATTGTGATAAATGTGATTTGCCCATATGTCAATGCCATGGAAATGCATGAAAAGGACAAATAGACAAAATCAGACACCCAAAGTAGAATAGCCTTCCCTTGCTACCTTCACATACCCCATAGTATGAAGATGATGGGACAATGGGGCTACATCTACTGACCCATATGTACTGTCTTATCCTGGCCATTTCTGTGCAGTGATTGAGCGGCCTGCCTCCTATGGAGTCAATACCTGTACCAGGACAAATGTTACATTTCCCCTGTACAAAATATGTCAGGAACCCAGTTGCAAATACAGGTGATCAAGCCAGATGGGAGTGCTCAGACACCTTAGAGCCACTAGAGCACATATGCTGAAGGATAGACCAGGACATAGTCTATTGGTAAGATGAGACTGCAGCTCACAACCAAAAAAATGGCTGGATAGAGTCACACATGTGGCATTGTCATCTGAGCATCTCCTCATGCAGTCATAGATATGTCGACACAGGTGAAATAAACATATACAGAGCAAACCATGAAAGCCAGATTTACATTTAATAGTCAGGCAGTGTGAGTACTATGTATCCCCACTAATCTAAATACATGTAGCACTTACAGCATTGTCACAGCTGCTACAGTGTGACCGCAAACACCATACAACCAGAGCCAAGTACAAGGATACAGTCAGTACTTACACCCTTGTGGCTGCTGTGCTGCCCTCAAACGCCTATCTACTTCACTTTAGGTCACCACCAAAATGTGGGCCATTAGGGGGGTCAAGGTCTGATGGGCACCCCTCCCTTGTTGGGAGGACATTCCCAGGTAGGCTTCCGCGATCTTCCGCGCCCAGCGTCTCAGGTCCTCCCACAATTTGGAACAATGGGTGCTCTGCCGTCTGTGGACCTCCAGGGTCCGCACTTACTTGGGGATGGCACACCAGATCCCCTTCTTCTGATGGGTGTTCACCTGCATGGATAACACAGATAAAGGGAGAAAGTCATGTATACATGTATTATACCAATAGGAGTGGTCACAATACATCTGTCACTGAAAGTAGGCACACATACCCATCCTCTCTGCTCACACATCTTCACAACATGGCATTTGCATGCATCTATACCTTCACCACTTCACATGTCCCAAAAAACATCACACACAACGCCTATCAGACATGGCTGGGCCATTGAACTCACCTACTCCTCTGATGCCCCATATAGCTGTCCATATAGGGGTAGGGCCTCCTCCACTAGCTTATTGAGCTCTTCGTGGGTGAAGACAGGGGCCCTATCACCTGCAGGGCGTGACATGATGGCTCCCAGAGGCAGTACACAGCAGCTCAAGTCATGGAGGTCTTGCTGGCTATAGTGTCATGAGTCAAGTGAGCAAAACTGCTGAAAATGGCAGTCACGGCCACGACGTGCAGGGCCGTCACCACCAGCGGTCATGGCCATTGGCACCAGTCCGCCAAAGGCAGCAATGTTAACCAATGACAAGTAGCACAGCGGTTGCGACTGCCTACCGCCATGACGACTTCCGGCGGTGGATTTAGGTCACTTCCAACTGTCCACTACAGTAGGTCAGGGATCTGCCATTTTCGGCACATGTAATTGATGGGTGTGCAAAAAAATCTGTGTCAGTCACTTACTCCCACTATTTTCAGTGTAACCATATGTTGGGCCATCATAGTTGTGCAACATATTGTGAGAGTCTTTACACAATGACGTGTTCAGGCTGTTTACATGTTAAGAATAATGTAACGTGACTCCGTGGTACATAGGCCATGGCTAGGTATGGGTAAATACCAAAACATGTGTAATGAGTCCATGACTGCAAAGTCACCCACGCATGTGCCATTCATATGTTTCATATGTACATTCCAATTTACATGTGAACCAACTTGCAGCAATGAGGGTGAATTTGGTACATGTTAGTATTCTGTATTATAAATGTCAACAGTCCTACGATGCCTCTACAGATGTTAGTTGTCAGGTGATATAGAATATGTTGGTGATGTGTGCATACTGCATAACTCATTGTACATTCTCTCCTGCCAACATAGTTATCCTACCATAAGGTGAGTGAGACAACCACCAGTGTACATTCTTTAGTTGACCAGGCAACCATGGAGGACAGGCATGTCATCCAGACATATTGGCAGAGTTGTCATACCATCATGGATCTATGTACACAGCCGGAGCCAGGCCTGATACCAGCCATTCGCAATCCCTACTACATACCTCCCATAGTTCAAGTCTTGTCAGTGCTCTACTTCCTTGCCACAGGATCCTTTCAGAATACTATTGCCTTAACATCAGGGATGTGTGTGCCTTATTGAAGCACCTGGACAGCTTCATCAGGTTTCCCCAAAGAGCAGATTTGACGTTTGTGAAGGCAGACTTTTATGAGATGAGACACATTCCTCATGTGGTAAGAGCCTTTGATGGCACCCATGTATACCTGGTTCCTCCAGATGGCAATGAACAGATGTATAGGGACAGGAAGAACTACCACTCAATCAGCGTACAGGTGATGTGTCTGGCAGACCAGTAAATCTCACAAGTCAAAGCCAAAGGGCCAGGATCAGTGCATGATTCTTACATAATGCGGCACAGCAACGTACCACATCTGGTGGCACAACTACAAACAGAGAGGGCCTGGCTGCTCGGTAAGTATGCATTGTATTGTGCGTTTCTGTGTTATGTCACCTGTCATTACATCATAGGTAGTTTTGGAAGTTATTTATGTTTGGTTCCACCATTTTTTTCACAGGTGACTCTAGCTATCCAAACCTTCCTTGGCTCTTGACACCAGTGAGGTACCCAGCCATGCCAGGGGAAATCCATTTCAATAAGGCCCATGGGAGGACAAGGTGTGCAATAGAGCAAACATTCATGCTCTTAAACGCAAGATCCAGGTGCCTGGATCAATCTGGAGGTGCCCTCCTCTACTTGCCTCACAAGGTATGTCAAATAATCGATGCCTTCTGCATGCTGCACAATCTATCTTTGAGACATCAGATACCATTGATAGCAAATGAGGGGTAGGCAGTAGGACCAGTGGCTGGTAATACTGATACTGCAAGTGATGAAGAGCCAGAGGAAGAAGGAGCAGCTGACTGTAGGACAGATCTCATCAGTTAGTACTTTCACTGACATGCAGGTATGTGAGGTGGACCTTTACAAGTGTTGCATGTGCACATTTTGATGTGGATGGGCGCCATGACACCTCCTGACTAGATTAATCAGTGGTGGTGTGATGAGCTCCAATGCCTATACGTGAGTTGGGGAAGATGACTGATAGATTGTAAGATGTGCAGTAATAGAGGGTGAGCTCTAGCTTATATTGTTACATCTGATCCTAATAGTCACTTGTGGTCTAGTCTATCCAGTTTTGAGCTATGTTTGTTGGATACCCCAACCCTTTTTTCCTTCCACTCACTTAAATTGCACTTTTTGTTTGCCTCTGAAACCTATTACTTGAGGTATTCATTGTCAGTAGCCAATGTTAGTAGAGGGCAGACTCAAGAGTTGTTAATGACAGGTAGCATGTACATTGAATATAGTTACAGTGGGATGTAAATCAGTTTGTACTCCATTCATACACAACAGCTTCATCCTCTCCTATTACCAGTGGAGTTTGGGGGTTGTGAAGTAGCATTTTTCATGTCAGTTGAAGTATGTGGCACTTGTGTGAAGTATGGATCATGGACTCTGACTACAGAGTGGGCGGAATAATTTCTGATGACCATGAGGCCTACCTGTGTTTGTATTCTGACGTTGCTGTACAAGGTACAGATGACTTTGAAGTAACAAATCAATAAGAACATTACTCCAGGTATAGGCCCTATGCCTGTGTATGGTTAATGTACTGGGTCCTTTGTGATTTCATATATGTGTACATGGGATATGTGATCATGTAGCTTTGTTGTGTGCATGTCAAGAGTCTGTACCTGGTGATATATAGGCCCCTGCTTTGTAGGTGGGTTACCATGGCCATGACTTCTGTTACCTTGATTTTTACATTGTGTGCCACCATGCCTTCCATCCTGATAGTACTCTCTGTCATGCTCTCTTTGCAGATTGGAATACTGACTATACTATGGTATTGGCATGGATTGCAACTCCTCTGACACCTGTCCTGTGACATCTCTGTTGTATTATGTCTCATGCTGTGGGAGGCTCCGTCTGATGGCCAGTACACTGGCTGTTTGATGCAGGGGGGCATGACATCACCACAGTTATCAAGCATGGCAACTGTTGAGGTATTAATAAAGACACATATACAATAGCTGTGCTCATTTGTGATTTATTGTGCATATCATGATGAATAAGTTCATTATCAAAGTGGTAAAATGAAAAAAGGGATGATAAGTTAGGTCACGGTAGATGGGCTCGTTAGAGTAGCAGCTACGCCAGTTGGTTAAACAGGTCCAGTGCCCTTGTACCATTGGAAAATAAAGTCATGCCTCAGAACAATCTGCAGTGTGTCTCAGTGTTACACAAGGGTGACTGTTCAGGTGAAGTTCACTTCCTGGCAGTGGGTTTGGTCTTGGAATCTGTTCTGGCTGTTTATCTAGGTGGACGTCCACATTTTTTGGGGGGTTCTTTAGCTACAGAGGGAGGGGTGTCTGAGGCTTGTGGATCCCCTGGCAGGGCCTCCATTCCACTAGCTGCTGCAGATGTAGATGGGGCAGATGTTAGGTTGCTAGTGGAAGGTGCCTGGTGGTGTGTTGAAAAACCAATGAGGGTGGTAATAATGTCCCTCAGCACCCCTGCAATGATAGCCATGGTGGCATTAAGTGCCTGCCACTGCTGCATGACTTCCTGGTGGTTTTCCCTCTGCAGCCTTTGATTCTCTCCCAACATGGTGATTATTTGTCCCATCCTGTCCTTGAAACTTTGGTATGCTCCCAGGACTTGAAAGGTGGTCTCCAGGTCATAGGAGTCCCTTTGAAGCCCCAACCTCTGGCCCACATCATCCCTTTCCTGTACTCTACCCCCAAATGCATGTGCCCCTGGCACGGTGTGCCCATTCCCAGTGGGTAACAGAGTCTTCATAGTCAGGGATGTCAAGGTTCGACTCAGGTCCCTGTACTGCGGATCACGCAATTGATTGAACTGGCCGTAGGACCCAGGTTGGGGTTGCCAGTGGTTGCTTGTGATGTGGTGGGTTGGGGTGGGGGGTGTTGATGTGAACAGGGTGAGGCTAGGAGTCGTTGACTGACAAGGTGTCCAAGATGGGCCATGTTGTGGGTTGTTGTCCAGACATCCAGGAGTGTTGTTATCACTGGGGCCTTCACCCTGAGGGGTACTGACAGTGTCTGGTATCCTCTCCAGGGTGGCAATGGCTGGGTTACCTCTGGAGGGAGTGAGGTACAGAGTTCAGCTTGACATGTGTGTTAGATCACCTCAGAATGAGATGCATGACAGTGAATCTACAGTATTACCTGCAATGACATTGACAGATGCGGCACAACATATCTTTGTTGTACATACTACTCTGTGACTTGATTGCCATACTCCATGTTGTGAGATGTCATACAGGTTTGGGACAGAGTGCACAGAAGATGAGTTCTGGTATTATCTGATAATTGACATGTCTGTCCATCTCTGTTACCTAGTGATTTGTGAGGCTTCCTAGATGTCACAAATTATAGCTGTATAATACGGAATTGTATCCTAGTATGAGTATGCAAGGATTAAAGTCCTGTATCTATATGTTTTGCATATGTGTTGACTCTGCCATCTTACTTTCAAAAGAAGTTCAGTCTATTTCTTGATTGAGATCTTTGATCTGCGTCAATTAGGAATGGTTACTCAGCTGTATGTTGTTTTGTATGCTAATGTGAGTGTCCCATTGCATTGTTGTCATTGCCATGTACTGGACCTCACTAGGTCAATCTAGAGGTGTAGCTAACTGTGAGAAAACAGGGCTGATTGCAGAGGCCCCATAACTTTTTGCCCCCATTTTCCTCTTTTTGCTGGTGTTTTCCTGACTTTGATGGCGCCCTGGGTACTGCTAACCAGTCCCAGGGCCTGTGCTCTGTGTAAAATGGATATGCAAATTAGGCTAATTATAATTGGCTAAGTTAACCTACCTATAAGTCCCTAGTATATTGTAGGGCATGTAGGTTTAGGGACCACAGCATAGGTGGTGCACACCTAGGTGCACTGCTGAGGTGCCCAGTGTCATTTTAAAAGCAAGCCTGCCTTGCTGGCTGCTTTTAAATTAAAGTTATATGCAAATTCGACTTTGGAATTAAAGGTACTTCCAAAGTCTTAAACTACCTTATTTTTACATATAAGTCACCCCTAAGGTGTGCCCTATGTGCCCCTAGGGCTGGGTGCCATGTAACTATAAGCAGGGACTTTATAAAAATAGATTTATAAGCCCTGGTGAGGTAAAAACAGCCAAATTCGTGTTTCCCTCATTGAAGTAAATGGCCTTCATAGGCTAGAATGGGCAGACTTTATTTTAAATTTTAAAGTCTCCTTAAATGTTACATACCAAGAATTTGGTATCAAATTAATTGTTGTAATAAATCCCACAACTTCCAGTTGTTGGATTTAATATAACTTGTTCAGGTAAAAAGTTTAGACTTTACCTAAAAAGTTGCCAATTTCAGCTCTGCATTGTTTTTGCTGCTGTGCTCTGATTGGCCAGCCTGCAGCAGCTTCTGCCAGGCTGCCTTGATGAGGTGTGAAGTGGCCTGGCTTCACACAAAGGAATGTGCTTGGGGGAGAGAATCTCCCCTCAGCAGATGGTGAGGCAGGAAGGGGGAGGGCTGCCAAATTGGTCTTCAAAGGCAGAGAAGGACATTTGGAGCACCCAGCAACACCCCCACATCCTGCAACCCCAGACAATTAGGTGCCCCCTTGATTAGATTAGGAGAGGGCAGGAGAGGGGTGTGTTTATGATTTTTAGCCACACCAGTGGGTGGGCTCAGCCAGATGTAACCTCCAAAAATCAGATTCATCCATGTTGGATTTTTAGAGACTGTTGCCTTCTGGGATGGATTTTTGCCACACTTCCCAGGAAGTGGTCATCACAGGGGGACGACCCTGTCCCTGATTGGAGAACCAGGGCCCCCCTGATTTTCACCCAGGAGCAAGGATAAAACTGGCAGACCTGCACCCACACCTCAGATCCCCACCAAATTTCAAGAAGAAAGAACTTAAGGAGAAGAAGGACTGCCCTGCTGGACCCCTGGCCTGCACCTGGAACCTGCACTCAGAAGGACTGCACCAGCTGCACACTTGGGCTTCACCACAAGAAGGACTTTGCCTGGCTTCAACTGGTTCAAGGAGGGACTCCCTGTTTGCTACAGGTGAAACATTGCTATCCAGAGTCCCCCTGCACCAACTCCTGAAAAGTGACCAGCTGACCACTGTCCAGTGGCCAAAAAGGAGTTTGCGCCAGGTGCATTCTGGGAGTTGAAGTCTGCACCCCCCAAGGACCATCACAGAACATCTGGACCCTTGGGGTGAGGTGTGGACCCCAAAAGAACCTTAAAAGAACATCTGGGTGAAGCCCCAGAAGTTTGGAGAAGATTTGAGAATTTTTGAAAAAAAGCTCCATAGAGGGACCGACCCGCCGCGGAAAGTCTAGCCGGCTTGCCTCAACCGCCACCTGGCCTGATTTGGTGGTTCGTCCCGGTAAAGAAAAACCTCCGAAAAAGAGACTAAGGTGGTCATTACGACCCTGGCGGATTACTTCCGCCAGTGCCGCGGGACGCGGTGGCACCGCCGACAGGCCGGCGGTGCCCCGCGGGGCATTCTGACCGCGGCGGCTTAGCCGCGGTCAGAGAAGGAAAACCGGCGGTCTCCCGCCGGTTTCCCGCTGCCCCCAAGGAATCCTCCAAGCCGGCGCAGCTTGCTGCGCCATCTTGGGGATTCCGACTCCCCCTCCCGCCATCCAGTTCCTGGCGGTTCTCCCGCCGGGAACCGGATGGCGGGAGGGGGAGTCGCGGGGCCCCTGGTGGCCCCTGCAGTGCCCATGCCAACGGCATGGGCACTTCAGGGGCCCCCGTAAGAGGGCCCCAAAATGTATTTCACTGTCTGCATAGCAGACAGTGAAATACGCGACGGGTGCAGTAGCACCCGTCGCACCTTCCCACTCCGCCGGCTCGATTACGAGCCGGCTTCATGGTGGGAAGGTCGTTTTCCCCTGGGCTGGCGTGCAGCGTTTCGGCGGCCGCCCGCCAGCCCAGGGGAAAACTTGGAATACCCTCCGCGGTCTCTGGACCGCGGAGCGGTATTCCTGACGAGCAACATTGACGGGCGGCCTCCGCCGCCCGTCAATGTTGGAATGAGGGCCTAAGTCCGAAGGTAAAAAGTTGACCGGGACCTCCCAGCCATCGTATCCGAGAAGGGCTCCACGGACGTCGGATCAAGATCCAGGTTTACCCCGGTCGAAGGATTTTCATCTCGAAAAAAACGACTAAGTCCGAAGGTAAAAGTCTCCACCAAGGAAACCCACATCGCGTATCCGGACAATGGCTCCAGGAGGTCGGATTCAACTGGCAGGTTCGTCCCGGTGAAGAAAAACTTCAAAATAAAGACTAAGTCAGAAGGTAACTTTTTAACCGAGGCCTCCCGCGACTTGTAGCCAAGCAGGGCTCCATCGCGGTCGGCCTGAAACTTTGACTTTGCCCCGGCCCTGGTGCAACCAGATGACCCGATTGGCGCTTTTTGTTTCTAAGCGCTAGAAAAATAATAATTCTTTAAAAATTCATATCTCCGGTTCCCCTGAACCGATTTTAATCGTTTTTGTGTCATTTTAAAGATAAAAATATAAACTATTTTTATAAATTGGTTTTGGATTTTTAAACTGTTTCCTGTGTTTTATTTAATTACTGTTTTGTGATATTTGAATGCTTTACACACTGTCTCTTAAGTTAAGCCTTGACGCTCGTTGCCAAGCTACCAAGGGTTGAGCTGGGATTAATTTACTGAGACCTAGGTGGAGGTTAGTGGCTTGTTGCTAGGTGTAGGTACCTACCTGCCCTTACCAATAACCCATTTTCCAACATTTTTGGTGGCAGCGGTGGGATCCTGTACTTGTGTTCAGTATCACGTTATAGTTTTAAGTAAAACAAATTAAAAATCCTTTAAATTGTCTTAGTGCAAAATTATTATTTTTTTAATTTATAATTTTAATTCTTTTTTTTATTAATTTGGATTAATTTCAATTATTGAATTTTTGTAATTCTTCTAAATTCTTGTTTCCAATTTTTGCAAAAAGTTTTTGTTGACACAAAACTAGGGAACCATGGAGCTTGATCTGGCTAGCCTACCCACACTGACAGTAGTCCAGCTTAGGGGGTTGTGTATTGAAAGAGGGTTGCCTGCAACCACTGATCTCAGGAAGCAAATCCTGATTAAATCCCTGACTGCATGGGCTGAGGCCCAAGAGCTAGGCACAGAGGAAGCTCCAGAGGAGGAAGAAAAAGGGGAGGATGCTAACTCTAACCTCTCAGGGGAGGGAAGGCATCTGAGCCCAAGTGAGGATGAGGAAGAACGGTCCTCAGTAAATACAGTCACTAGGGGCAGATCCAAAGCTAGTGGTGGGAAGGGGGTCCTTTCAGGAGGAGAGAACCCATCCATCAGAGAAAGAGAGCTGGAGGCCCAGCTAGCATACATAGCTTTGGAAACAGAGAAGCTGGCCCTAGAAAAGAAAAAGTGGGCAAACAAAGAGAAAAGAGATGGTGGCGGCGACAGAGAAGTTGAGGTGTCCATGGGTGGGGGAGTTTGCCCCAGATTACCCAAGGGGGTGGTTCCTGCTTATGTAGAGGGGGATGACATAGATAAGTGGCTGGGGGGCTTTGAGAGGGCACTCCAAATGAGAAGGGTTAGGCCTCAATACTGGGGTTCCCTTTTGTGGGAGTTGGTCCCCAACTCAGGGAGGGATAGGCTTCTGACCTTAAGGGGGGAGGAGGCAGATTCATACCCTAGTATGAAGAGGTGCTTAGCCAAGAAGTTTGGTCTGACCCCAGAGCAATATAGAATGAAGTTCAGGGACACCCAGAAGGTCAGTACCCAGTCTTGGGTTGACTTTGTGGACATTTCACTAAAGGCACTGGAGGGCTGGATTATTGGTAACAAAGTAGATACTTATGAGGGGTTATACAATCTGATCATGAGAGAGCACATCTTGACCAATTGTACCCAAGAAAGGTTACGCCAGCATCTAGTGGACTCTAAGCAGACCAACCCTAGAGAGCTAGGGGAGGCAGCTGATGAGTGGTTGAGAACCAGGGTGGTTGTCAAGTCCCAGGGGGGAGACTCCAAGAAGGGGGGGACAGGTCCCCAAAAACCTAAGGAGGGAGGTGGTAAGCCCACCACATAGACTCCCTCTGTACCCCAGAACCCTAAGAAGGAGGAGAGTAAATCCCACTCCCACTCTGACCAGCAGAGACAGTTAGACCCAGGGTTAAAAAAGCTCTTGGACAGTAGGGCTTGCTTTGACTGTCAGCAGACAGGTCACTTCAGAGGAGATGCAGCCTGTCCAAAGAAGGTGGTTAGCACTGGGCTGTCCAGTGTAGCCATAGAGGAGGATTCCTCAGATGATGAAGTCCTCCTAGCATTGAGCTGGGAGACAGGACCAGATGGTAAGCTGGTGATCCCTGAGGGTGGGAGTAGGCACTTCCACCACATTCAAGTGAATGGGATCCCTACCACTGGCCTGAGAGACACCTGTGCCAGTCACACTATAGTGAGTGACCGGTTAGTGACCCCAGACATGTATGTCCCAGGAAAGATAAAGAAAGTCAGGATAGCCACAGGGGAGGTCACCTCCAAACCTGTAGCCATAGTGCCCCTAGAGAGGGAGGGTATCCTTGACTGGATTAGGGTGGTAGTCAGTGCTGACCTTCCCCTAGATTGTATCCTGGGCAATGACCTCCCAGAGGTGAGTCTGGTCACAGATGGGGTGGTCGCCCAGGGCGCCCCCCCAACCCAAAGTCCTGGGGAGTCAGTCCCTACAGTTAGGAGACAGGGGTCCCCAAGAAAAGGAAAGAAGAAAAGGAAGGGTAGGCCACTCTTAAAGAGAGTTCCAGGGAGCCAAGGGCCTTCTGCCCCAGTAAGGGGGGAGCCCAGAGTTGGCACTGGTGAGGCCTCACCTGACCCCAAGGAAGTCCTGAGTAGTCAGGCAGCTGTCCAGATGCAAGGTGTTGCCCCTGCACTGACAGAAGGGAGAGTGGAAGGAGGGTGTCTGCCACAGGAGGTGGTAGCCCCCCACTCTAGACAGCAAGAGGGGTGCCAGGACCCCAAAGATGCCCCTAAAGCAGCTCAGCCACCTGTCAGTGGAGAGCTTAGGGTGTGGTTCTGGGTACTGACAGCTGTCAGTAGCCTCTGCTGGGTGCTAGCCTTCCTGGCAGCAATGTACTTGGCCTGGGAGGCAGACCCCAGGGCCAATAGCAAAGTAGGCCCCCTGACCCTATTGGTCATGGTGGGGTTGCTCAAGTGTTGGGTGACCTCTTTGGGTAAGCTAGGTGTTGCCCTAGCAAAGTTTGGAGTAGGGGAGGTGGGCACCTCACTACCCAAGTTGGCAGAGAGAAAGGAGGAAGACCCCCCTAGAGGAAAGTTTCAGTTTGAGTTGGGTCCTTTTACTGTTGGGATGGCTTCACTACCCATAGGGAGTGACCCTGACAGGAGGATATAAGGCAGAGTAGGCCCTGCAAAGGAACAACCAGTTTTCTTCACTGTCTTCCTCGCCTAACAAGCCAGGAAGACTCTCCCAGGGTTGGGCTGAGTCTCCTGGGCGTGTGGGCTGGGGGGGGTTGTGTGAGAAAACAGGGCTGATTGCAGAGGCCCCATAACTTTTGCCCCCATTTTCCTCTTTTTGCTGGTGTTTTCCTGACTTTGATGGTGCCCTGGGTACTGCTAACCAGTCCCAGGGCCTGTGCTCTGTGTAAAATAAATATGCAAATTAGGCTAATTATAATTGGCTAAGTTAACCTACCTATAAGTCCCTAGTATATGGTAGGGCATGTAGGTTTAGGGACCACAGCATAGGTGGTGCACACCTAGGTGCACTGCTGAGGTGCCCAGTGTCATTTTAAAAGCAAGCCTGCCTTGCTGGCTGCTTTTAAATTAAAGTTATATGCAAATTCGACTTTGGAATTAAAGGTACTTCCAAAGTCTTAAACTACCTTATTTTTACATATAAGTCACCCCTAAGGTGTGCCCTATGTGCCCCTAGGGCTGGGTGCCATGTAACTATAAGCAGGGACTTTATAAAAATAGATTTATAAGCCCTGGTGAGGTAAAAACAGCCAAATTCGTTTTTCCCTCATTGAAGTAAATGGCCTTCATAGGCTAGAATGGGCAGACTTTATTTTAAATTTTAAAGTCTCCTTAAATGTTACATACCAAGAATTTGGTATCAAATTAATTGTTGTAATAAATCCCACAACTTCCAGTTGTTGGATTTAATATAACTTGTTCAGGTAAAAAGTTTAGACTTTACCTAAAAAGTTGCCAATTTCAGCTCTGCATTGTTTTTGCTGCTTTGCTCTGATTGGCCAGCCTGCAGCAGCTTCTGCCAGGCTGCCTTGATGAGGTGTGAAGTGGCCTGGCTTCACACAAAGGAATGTGCTTGGGGGAGAGAATCTCCCCTCAGCAGATGGTGAGGCAGGAAGGGGGAGGGCTGCCAAACTGGTCTTCAAAGGCAGAGAAGGACATTTGGAGCACCCAGCAACACCCCCACATCCTGCAACCCCAGACAATTAGGTGCCCCCTTGATTAGATTAGGAGAGGGCAGGAGAGGGGTGTGTTTATGATTTTTAGCCACACCAGTGGGTGGGCTCAGCCAGATGTAACCTCCAAAAATCAGATTCATCCATGTTGGATTTTTAGAGACTGTTGCCTTCTGGGATGGATTTTTGCCCCACTTCCCAGGAAGTGGTCATCACAGGGGGACGACCCTGTCCCTGATTGGAGAACCAGGGCCCCCCTGCTTTTCACCCAGGAGCAAGGATAAAACTGGCAGACCTGCACCCACACCTCAGATCCCCACCAAATTTCAAGAAGAAAGAACTTAAGGAGAAGAAGGACTGCCCTGCTGGACCCCTGGCCTGCACCTGGAACCTGCACTCAGAAGGACTGCACCAGCTGCACACTTGGGCTTCACCACAAGAAGGACTTTGCCTGGCTTCAACTGGTTCAAGGAGGGACTCCCTGTTTGCTACAGGTGAAAAATTGCTATCCAGAGTCCCCCTGCACCAACTCCTGAAAAGTGACCAGCTGACCACTGTCCAGTGGCCAAAAAGGAGTTTGCGCCAGGTGCATTCTGGGAGTTGAAGTCTGCACCCCCCAAGGACCATCACAGAACTTCTGGACCCTTGGGGTGAGCTGTGGACCCCAAAAGAACCTTAAAAGAACATCTGGGTGAAGCCCCAGAAGTTTGGAGAAGATTTGAGAATTTTTGAAAAAAAGCTCCAGAGAGGGACCGACCCGCCGCGGAAATTCTAGCCGGCTTGCCTCAACCGCGACCCGGCCTGATTTGGTGGTTCGTCCCGGTAAAGAAAAACCTCCGAAAAAGAGACTAAGGCCCTCATCCTGACCTTGGCGGGCGGCGGAGGCCGCCCGCCAAAGTCCCGCCGTCAGGTTACCGTTCCACGGTCGAAAGACCGCGGCGGTAATTCTGACATTCCCGCTGGGCTGGCGGGCGGCCGCCTTCAGGCCGCCCGCCAGCCCAGCGGGAAAGAGGCTTCCACAATGAAGCCGGCTCGGAATCGAGCCGGCGGAGTGGAAGCTGTGCGACGGGTGCAGTTGCACCCGTCGCGTATTTCACTGTCTGCGCAGCAGACAGTGAAATACATTTAGGGGCCCTCTTACGGGGGCCCCTGCAGTGCCCATGCCAGTGGCATGGGCACTGCAGGGGCCCCCAGGGGCCCCGCGACCCCCCCTACCGCCATCCGGTTCCCGGCGGGCGGACCGCCGGGAACTGGATGGCGGTAGGGGGGGTCGGAATCCCCTCGGCGGCGCAGCAAGCTGCGCCGCCTTGGAGGATTCCAAGGGGCAGCGGAAAACCGGCGGGAGACCGCCGGTTTTCCTGCACTGACCCCTGCGGGGCACCGCCGGTCTGTCGGCGGTGCTCCCGCCGACCCTGGCCCCGGCGGTCTAAGACCGCCGGGGTTAGAATCACCCCCTAAGTCCGAAGGTAAAAAGTTGACCGGGACCTCCCAGCCATCGTATCCGAGAAGGGCTCCACGGACGTCGGATCAAGATCCAGGTTTACCCCGGTCGAAGGATTTTCATCTCGAAAAAAACGACTAAGTCCGAAGGTAAAAGTCTCCACCAAGGAAACCCACATCGCGTATCCGGACAAGGGCTCCAGGAGGTCGGATTCAACTGGCAGGTTCGTCACGGTGAAGAAAAACTTCAAAATAAAGACTAAGTCAGAAGGTAACTTTTTAACCGAGGCCTCCCGCGACTTGGAGCCGAGCATGGCTCCATCGCGGTCGGCCTGAAACTTTGACTTTGTCCCGGCCCTGGTGCAACCAGATGACCCGATTGGCGCTTTTTGTTTCTAAGCGCTAGAAAAATAATAATTCTTTAAAAATTCATATCTCCGGTTCCCCTGAACCGATTTTAATCGTTTTTGTGTCATTTTAAAGATAAAAATATAAACTATTTTTATAAATTGGTTTTGGATTTTTAAACTGTTTCCTGTGTTTTATTTAATTACTGTTTTGTGATATTTGAATGCTTTACACACTGTCTCTTAAGTTAAGCCTTGACGCTTGTTGCCAAGCTACCAAGGGTAGAGCTGGGATTAATTTACTGAGACCTAACTGTACCTAGGTGGAGGTTAGTGGTTTGTTGCTAGGTGTAGGTACCTACCTGCCCTTACTAATAACCCATTTTCCAACACTAACACTTTAGTTGTACATGCATGGAATGTGATGTGTTTTGCACATGCAAGGTTTTCAAAAAGTAGTCTTAGTACATTTCGGGAGTCATAGTGATTTGAGTTGGCAGTCGTTAACGTTCCATCGCTAAAAGCTGTGGGGCAGATGGGCTGGATGGAGTGGTGGTATGCAGGAGAGGGGAGTTAGGTGAATAGGTCGGAGGTGTTGTGGGTAATTTAGTTAAGGAGGGAGTATTTGGGTAGTGAGGAGGCATGCAGGACAATACAGTGGTAAGAGACTGTTGTAAGGACTTTACCAGACTCCAGTCCCCCAGGTATTCCATTCAGGCCCTCTTGATGCAGTATGTCCAAGACCTTCTCCTCCCATGATATGAGCTGTGGCCGAGGAGGTGGGGGCCCAACGTCAGTCTTGTGCACGGCGATCTGGTGTTGTGATGCAATGGAATGCACCTTCTCCCACAGGCCATTCCACCGCTTCCTGATGTCGTCCCTTGTGTGTGGATGGCTGCCTTCTGAGTTGACCCTGCCATCTATCCTTTGCCACAACTCGATTTTCCTAGCAATCAATGTTTGCTGGACCTAGTTTTTACTGCAGCAGTTTGCACCGCCAATGGGTTTTTGCCATGGAAGAACCACTTTGATGATTTGCGGCTCGTAATGTGATGGGTGGATTTTTGTTGGGCTGGAAGGGCTGGTTGTGGAACCACCTCTTTCCTGCCCTCCAGTGCCCTGGCCATCTTGGATTTTTAGCTGTTTTTTGCCGGTCTTCACGTTTTCACTGTGTGACTTTTACAGCGGTCAGATGACTGCCAACATGGCGGTCTTTTGGCGGACACCACAGCTGCGGTCTTCAGAATAGACCGCCAAAGTCGCAACAAGGCCCTAGATGTCTTCTAAGTAAGGTATAGTGTGGCACATCCTGTGCATCCTTGCTTCTATGACAGCACCTTCCTCATATGTTTTTCTTTCCCTTCCCTTTCTCTACATGTCTGATCGATTACTCCAGGTAAGAGCTTTCCACAATATCTACCCATAACTTAAGGTAGCATGCATGCTTTGTTGTACTCACTACCTTTCTAAAAAGCAACAGGAGTGCTGCCCTTGTCCTCACAAAGACCCACAATACTAGTTCCCCACAGATAAAACACAAAGTGGGACATACATTTTTAGGAGGGGTCCACAGAATCTATTCAAAAGAATATATGGGAACAGTAAACTTTTTTTGGGGACAAATAACATCACAGCTCACTCTCTATATACCAGATTGTGACTGTTTCAATAAATGTATTGCAAACTTATTGTGCATCTTTTTTTGTCTTGCCTTGGCATGCATAAGTAATACTGCAGAAGGGCTACATATGTTTCCACGACTTTCCTAGAGAGTATCATGTTACCATAATTACTTCCCACCCTGGTAGGTTTGGGGATTTCGGTGAGGCACTGTGAGCTAGCCAGAAATTTGTCCGGCAGTAACTGATGGTGTAGACAGACTGGCCCCCTCATCACGAGTGTGGCGGTCTAAAGGCCGCCGCATTACAAGCCAGTGCCATCAGACTGGCACCTCTGGTGGTGAGCTCCTCTGGGCTGACGGCATGCCTAAGATGGCCAGCCGTATTACGAGACAGCAAACTGCCAGGCTTTTTGCAGCAGTCACCCCACCACAAAAATCCTGGCAGTAATGCACTTGGGGACAAGAATCCCCATTCCTGTCACTGGCACACATATCCGCACATGTCCACACACTTCCTGACACACACCCCCACCCAACTGCATGCATACATCCACACACTCCCACCCAACTGCATGCAGACATATAGATACCCCCACCCAACTGAAAACAAACATACATACCCCCCCCACCCAAAGAACACAAACAGACACGCACCCCTACCCAACTGAACAGACACTCCCACCCAACCAAACGTAAACAGACAGACACCCCCACCCAACGAATACAGACACACCACCCAACTCGCTCACAGGCATACACATCCCCCTTCACATTCATGCACACACACACCCACCCTCCACATTCATACATACACACCCCACCCTCTGCATTCATGCACACATCCCCACCTTCTAAGTTCATCCACACACTCCCATCCTCTGGATTCATGTACACACACACACACTCGCCACATTCAAACACACACACCCCACCCTCCACATTCATTCACACACACCCCCTCCCTCTGCATACGATCACACCCCCACCACCATGCATACCGTCACACACACGCACGCATGCACACCCATCCCAACACGCACACGTATGCTCACACACATGCACCTACCACACCCCTCCTTTCCGTTCGGTCCAACTACCTGTCTTGGCTGAACAGCAGCCCACGGTGCGGTGGTCATCCGGGAGGGGGTGGATGTTGGCAGTTCCACCACCAATGCCGCACCGCCATGCAAGGACCACCGTACCATATTACTGCTCATAATATAGCGGGCCGAGTCCTCTCGGCATGGCAGTGCTGGCATTGGAATCGCTTCTCACCCGCCATCAGTCAGGCCAAAAGTGTTGGATTTCTGCCTGTTTATGAGCGGAGATCCGCGGTGACACTTAATACGGTCGTTTGGTGCCAACTTCTACTGCGGCCTTTGCAAAAGACCGCCAAAGTCAAAATAAGGGCCTCAGTCTGCCACATTCTGAAGTTCTGCCATCCTTAATACACATTCCTATTATCTGAGTAGGAACCGCATAATGGGGTGCTGATGTGATTTCATCTTCTCTTCATTCTCTTCACATATCCCCTGCCTGGACGCATATAAGTATTATTATCTCTATATCTTCATCAGATCCCCATATAAGTTATGGAAACATTCCAGAGGTTTTCTTCCACTTCCCATAGGGTATATTTATCATCAACTTACCAGCACTTTTTGTTTGAAATGTGCTTTGTAACCTATGTGATAAATTGGTTCCCACACATTTGAACACTAGGATATTCTTCTATTTTATTGTATTTATTACTGTTCGAGGTCAGCGTTTAGTGAAACGCTTCTTGGGTAAGCGTTAATATGCTCTCCCTACATCATGAAAATAAATAGCAACTATGTAAGAATTATTCTTCCAAGGTGACAAATGACACATGTTTTTTTGTTTGTCAAAAAATCAACTTTAACTTTGGCGAAAGGGAAAGCTTTGCAATACCGTTACATTTTGCTCATCGTCACTGAGCTCAACACCCTTCATTGTAACCTTGCCCAACAAATTTACATCACCCATATGTTCTAAGGAAAATCACTCTCTGTATTGGCTACCACTGTTAGTCCTAAGGAGTTCACTAGCATATTTCCATGTTGCTACCCTTGCCCACCGTTGTTACTTATATATCACCGTAGTTACTTACATATCATGATATTATGGATCTGATTTCCACATGTAAGGATAAAATAGTCTTGCAAAATTGATATTTTGTGCATGTAAGCTTGCAATTCTAATTTACAGATTCAGGATTTGTGCAATTGTACATTCTCTCAATTGTATTTAGTGTGCATGTTCAGGCTAATTTCTTGGTGGACACACTTCAAAAATATGGTGAAAACAGACAAATTCATATGTTCCCAGACTTTAAATATCCTTAAATATTCAACATTCTTAGACAAAAGCACATGCATTTCTGGTGGTAATGAGGAAGGGAACACCCCTAAAGTGGTTGGAAGTATGTAAAAAGACTCTCTACAGGGATGCATCTTTTCAAAGTGTTGAACGTTTCACTTGTACGTTTTCAGTAATTCAATGATCATTTAATTGTTTTCATAGGAATATTATGTAAAACAGGTTATGTTGTAATGAATAAACTGTAATGCAACAGATTCAGTGCACAATACATGAACCTGCACATTAATGTGCGTTTAGATCCATTATGTAAAATTCTGCTAGATATGAAAGCAGGATCCCAGTTTCATGTGTGACACCAGTCTATTATAGCCACTCCATGCTCTCTAGAGCAATAACTTGACATGGGAAGTCACCTTACTTTGCAAAGCCCCTACCTACCTTGCAAATTATGGGGATAAATGTATTGTTATGGATGCATGTGGGCCTAAATCATAAAGGAAAATTTTGTGCAAGTTTACAACTTTTCAATATTAACTAAGTATGTGGGGAGTTTTATGATACACATTCCTCATACTTATGTATGCAGAGTTATCTACCCTGATTGCAGAGTCTTTGATTGCAGATAATTCTGCACACATAATTATAGGAAGTGTGAAGTCGTAAAGCTCTGCACATAGCTTGTGAATACCAAAAAGTAGTAAACTTTCACAAAAGTGTAAGTTTACCTTTTATCAAAAGTGTAAGTTTACCTGTGAACCAGGGCCAGAGAGCAGTAGCTTCTGCAGCTAATCTGCACGTTTGATTTTGAGGCCCAGAGGGCTACTAATTTAAGAACCATCTCTGATCAGTTCCCTAAAAACATTGACATGGGAACATGCATGGATGTAAAAGTGTGAACAATATGTTCATCTTTGAATGCCCTCCATGGGAAATAACTTTACAGTTTACTGCTGTGCTGTGCTAATTGAGCTCCACCAGAGAAGGGACCAGCCCACAGTGCTTTCATTGCAACTGTAAATGTACTTTTAGTCCCTGCAAATTTCTAGTTTGCATAAGGTGTTTTGATTGAGACACATTTTCAATCCTTGAGCACATACCATTGGTTAAAATGATTTATGTTTCTGGGTGCTGTGATCATGCAAAACTCTGGAAATAATTATTCTCCAGTTATAAATCAGATTATTTTCTTAATAAAACACACACAAGGGGATAACACATTTAATTGATACTTAAATGTTTATAATTTCACTTCAAATTACATGTTTTTCTTGTGAGGAAAAACTGGTGAGGTTTCTTTTGTAATTTGATGATATGTTGTATGTATTATATTCCTTTTTAATTATGACATATTGTCGTTGACATTTTTTAGATACCCATATGATTTATGATACACCTGATGAATGTAAAAACATGTTACTGAAATGCATTGAGTACATATGTTTTCTGGTCATAATTTTGAGTTATAAAAAACAAAGGAAAAATTAAATGAGTTCTGTTATGAAACTTGACCACAGCAATTCATTAAATGGAATGCATTCCATTTTAAGATTATTACTTATTCGGAAAGCTTTCTCATTTTTCTTTAAAGTGATTTGCATGATCTCATTGACATGCAAAACATATAATGCCTCTGTGCCTTCCCTTTCACCTGCATGTTGCCAGGGATCACAATTGTCACCCTATCTAATAATGAAAAGGGACCATATAGTGCACTTTGTAACACCAATGTGTGCCAGATTAACTAAAACTAGTAAAACTATGGTGTTAGTTCAGTTTGTGCTTGATGCCAGTCACGTAATATTGCCGATTTTGTTTGAGTGCATGTGTAAAATCAAATATTAGTATAATTATGTTAAATGTGAAAGGAAAGTAGTTGACTTTGGGTAGCTCATTTCCACTTAAGGGCATTTGGCCGTAGAACGAAAGATCTGAAAGCTTTGATGAATAACCTGTTTTATTATTGTTTATTTCTTTCTGTTTGAAAATGGCAGGTTTACCCAGATGAAGGTCATAACATTGCATCAGAGAAAAGCAAGTACCACCTCTACAGCACAATTCTCAATTTTTTCACTGATTGTTTAAAAGGAGATACCTATATGTTACCACCTGAGCCAGAGGAAGATGAATAAGGATAGGTATTTGTATTTCAGAAGACTTTGGATATCAATAAAACCTATTACAAAAGAGACTGTATGATTGCAAAACTAGCTCAAGGACAGCTAAAGGATATTCTAGTGGAAAAACAGCACATTTGGAGTCAATGACTTTATGGACTAGAATTTGAAAACAAATCCATTGATATTTATTAAAGGACTATAGATTTTCCTTGAGGAAGGTCAAAGGATGTTCACGGTTATCAAAAACAAATTTGTTTTCCTTACAGATAGGATAGTGCATGTTTTTTTCCTGGCATTCATCCTTGGTATTTCGGTATATATGTGTGCACATTTTTATTTCTTTGTTGTTTCTTTATTATTGTGTTATGGAAAACACCTAATCATACCCTGTCCACTAATCCTTTAAAGTTGAGCTGCAATCTAACACAATACTGTACAATCACAAAAAGTGCAATTTTGTTACTGTCATTAAAATTCAAACTGGGTTAATAAAGAAATACATATTTCCATATCTTCTGTTTAGGAAGTATCATTTGTTTGTTTGAACACAAAAGATTAAATATTCTGTTGAGAAATGGAGGTCAATCAGCAGACCTACTAAAGATGTTGAATGTGTCAATAAGGCAAGTAGAACACGGATGTGAACTCAATCTGAGGATAAATAATTTTTAACCAAGTTATACAGTCTCTAAAGTAACCCTATTTTTCAAAACCCAACTTGAAATATATATGTAATAATATATGTATGCATATAAATATATATTTATATATATATATATATATATATATATATATATATATATATATATATATATACACATATGTATATATGTGTGTGTGTTTATATATATATATTTTACATATATATATACTATGTATATATTACATATCTATTATATATATATATATATATATATATATATATATATATACATATATTACACACACACATATATTTTAGTATTTCTGCAAGACTTTGGTGGATTGCAAAGAGAGGAGTGAAATGTTTTAAAGGATCTTATAGTTATGTTCTGATAGTTAACCTGAAAAAATGGTGCTGTGCATTGAAAGTATGTAGAATATTTCACTGACATATTATTACCATAAATTAATTGAACTGGTCGAAGGTTTTAATTTTCGACACAATTATAATCAACATTGCAAATGAACAATATGATGAGTAATAAGGTTCGTAGACATCAAGTATTCACTTATACAGTTTCTTGTACTGAAGTAAATGTAGAAATTGGATTGTGTATAGTATGCAATAGAAATTGTTATAAAAAGGATCTGAGTTGTTGACAAGTTTTTATGGCATATTCGTAATCTTTAGGTTAGAGGCATGATTTAGTCAAAAAGCCAAAGCTATGACTGTTGTGACTTTCTTTATGGGAAACATACACAAAATATTTTGGAGAGCAAATCACAGAGAATATTCCCAAACTGAGTGTAACTTATCCTGAGGAATTCCATGTCTGGAACAGTGATACATAAAACACCAGGGGGCTAGTGCAGTGCCACTTTTCTTGTGCCTCTTAGTGCCCCCCTAACGCCACCATGTGTGCCATATTCAATATACAGTGCACAATGGCGGTAGTTAGAGTGACTACCGTCATAAATTTTTTACGCTAGTCTGGCGATTTGCAGGATTAGTGTAAAAAATGATGATGCTAATCCTTGAAAGCACCCAGAGGCCCTGGTGCAGGCATAATGTGGTGCACAGGGTTACAAAGTGCCACAATGCAAGCATTGCACCATTTTGTAAATAATGTGCAGTGTTTTTGCCCTTCCAACGCCACATTAGCGTAAACAAAATGATGCTAATGTGTCGTTGGAATGGCGCAAGCCCTCCATAAATTTGGGCCGTGGATTTCAGATGTAAAATACCATATTTATTTAAGATATATGTTAGGACAATTTTAAATGTATTTTGTCTGTAGGGGAAATGAAAACACACAATAATAACATTAAACATTAGTATATGAACTGTGTAGTAGGTAAATACGATTCAGGTCCTACATCTTGCTAGCTTTAACATTGGAGCTAAGCAATTACAAAGTGATCCTTGCCACTCAGTTTCGGTCTAATGAAATATGACATGAAAGTCCAATTGAATAGGAGAGAATGCTAATCCACTAAAAGAGATATCACAAAGACGTCAATGCAATCAAGAAGTAAAAGGGCTTACCTTGGATCAACAAGTGATTCCGTTGCCTTCCAATACCAAACGGTCTAATATGCAAGTGAAGCATCTGCGCAGATGCACGTTTTTTTTTTCATCAACATGGCATCACTTACATAACCCTAAAACCCTTGAGCATCCCACATACTCTACATGTACTCTTTGATTATGAGTGGTTGGAATAAAGGTTGGCATTTACCACTTTCAGGAAACATGGAATCAGGTGTTTGCCAGGTGAGGTAAATGCCTCCTGTTTCGAGCTGTTGCCCTGACAATTAGCCAAAGCCGTTCAAATGCGACTTTTTTCAAGGCACATTTCACCAGGTATCTCTGGGTAAAATCTGTCAGCGAAAACAATGCTATTAGCGCACAACTTAAATTTTGATCCCATTGAAACGTCCTGTTTGTGCAGGGATGTACATTTAACCCCTAGTCACAATAAAGGTCAAAACAGAGACCCGGTGATGCCAAACAACTGTTTTGAGTCTTTTCTAAAAGAGTGAGAATGAGAAAGTCTTTCCTCTTCTACAACAACTCAGCTATAATTTGGAACTGACGACAAATTATTTCAGTTTTGCTTAAAGATGTCAGCTAGGTGCATGAATAATCATGGCTTTACAATACCTGAGCAGGTTAATATACACTGCATCAAGAGTCAAAGGCGAACTTTTGAATTTGAACCAAGCAGCAACTAGTAAGTACAGTAAACTTTCTCAGGGAAGTTGCAATATTATTTTATTTAGGAATCTTTGCCGTAGTCAAAGCAACAGTAATTTGTAGTACCTGTAATTTGCTTCTTGGTCGCTGCAGAACACAAAACATTTTAATACACTGTGGAGTTATTAATGGCTGCTACAGTAGTTGCTATTCATTTTTCAGTTGTAAGCGATCAAATGCATTTTGCATGTTTTAAATAGTAGTATGATGAAGCATGGTGACGCCCCCTCAGCTGAAAAGATAATTTACAAATACCTCCTAAGGTTTTCAGGTTTAGTAAATATGAGAATACAAAGGTACCAAGCCTATTGTGATTTCAATCTTTGTCAGTTTGTGATGTTTTGTGTTGAGTGAGATATTTTGTTTGACTCATTGAGAGACGTTTAGCATGCATCCAAGCCTACAAATGTCAGCCATATATTCTGGATAAAAGTACATTTACAGACACACAAACTAGATTCTCTTATTCACACCAAAGTAATTAAAGGAGCTCCATCAAAATTCCTGTTTCACATAAGCTTTATTCGGCCAACAGACCATCAAAGCAATACAATACAATACAATATAATATAATAATATAAACCATAATGTCATAGAAAAATTTAAAAAAAGAATGATCCATGTTTGCCCGTCTTAAAACAATTTCAACTCATTGTAAATAAAAAGTGCGTATGCGCCATGCTGTTGCTAAAAACTTACTTACTGCGTAAATTGTCACATTTGAATTGTGGCTTTTTAAGATCCGCAAAGCTAAAAAACATTTCCTTAAATTCAATTCCCTACAGATTTTATATATCCATTTAAACCTTGGGATTGAATAGGCGGGACAAAAAAACATAAAATGTTCTACTGTTTCGGAAGGAATGCCACATACAGGACAGGTATCAGAGCTTGACTTAGGTCCCCATCTGCTCGTTAAGGCCTTCAGGGGTAATGTTCCAAATCGAAATCTGGCATACAAACTTTTGCCTAACAAATCAGGTATTGTATCTAAGTATGGTTCAAACTCAGGGTACCATTTAAAATCAATAAACGAGTTAGTTAAATGACCATTCGATTTCTGAGAAATGTAATTATTACATATGTGGGACCAGTAAGCTCTCTTCAATACTTTTACATGGGGCTTCACAAGTTGCTGGGGATTCTCCCAGAAGTTCCTCAGTCCTAGCATGCAAAACCAACTAGATACGTGTTTGATCCATGGTATGGACATGGAGTTAGAGGTTTTTAACAATTCTAATAGGGAAGACTTATATATAGCCAGTTCAGGAACTACCCAAAGCCTCACCCAATATAGTAGGGGCCGTAAGATAATCAAATCGGCTATACGTTTAAGCCCTAGATCTAAAAAAAGGGGGGTTAATGGGGTGCTAGTGGGACAAGCACATAGAGCCCGAGCAAAGCTATTCTCAATTTTAGTTATCCTACTGCTATCTGTCATGCCCCAAATCTCTGCACCATAAACAGCAGCACCCTGTGCCTTGGCCACATAGATCTTTACTGCTGGAGACACAACTTTAGCGATCGTATTCCTGTAAAGGCGTAATATGGATGCTGCCCGATGTTGCAAAAGCCCGCCACTCTTACCGACTTGTTCGTCCCAGAGGAGTGAGTCTGTAAGCCTCACACCCAAGTAGTCGATAGAGCTAACCTGGTCCAAAATAGCTCCATCTAACCTGATCGTACACTTCTTACGAGAGCCAGAGCGAAGCACCATCAATTTTGTGTTCTTCGAGTTCAGCTCTAAACCAAAATTCCAGCAGAATGATTTAAATCTATCCACAAGAATTTGCAGCCCCATAGGGGTCTTTGAGATCAATAGAGAGTCATCCGCAAAAAGAAGAATTGGGATTTTCTGATTGCCTAAGCTGGGAGCATCATTCTGGCATGTCATGAGTTCTTGGACCACCTCGTTAATGAATAAAGAAAACAAAAGTGGCGCTAGGACACATCCCTGACGAACACCTCTTTTAATGGGAAACTTGTTAGTCAGTTCGCCTTGGTTACCCCATCTTACTTGAGCGTATGTGCCTTCATGCATACGTGTTAATAAATGAATGATATCAGATGGTGCCCCTCTTTTGTGTAGCACTCCCCAAAGCTTGTCTCTAGGGACCAGGTCAAAGGCAGAGCGCAGGTCTACAAAAGTGACATATAGTGTTTGCTTTGCCAAGACTACATATTTCCAGTGTAGCACGGTCAACCTAAATACCTGGTCAACCGTGCTAACTCTAGAGCGGAACCCTGCCTGAAGTGGTGATAGGATCTGCTGCTCCGTCACCCAACTCGTCAGTCTAACTAACAATTGTTTTGCAAAAATTTTTTGTAGGTTGTCAATTAAACTGACCGGTCTGTAGTTAATTGGAAGATTTACGTTGCCCTTTTTATATATTGGAATAATTTCTGCACCCTTCCACGTCTCAGGGATCTGTCCTCCTTTTGCGATTTTGTTTGACAGCATATTAATATACCAGGTCCAGATGGGTAACTCTGATTTATAAAGGTCACCTGGAATTTTATCAGGGCCTGGGGCTTTACCTGTCTTTAGAGATTTAATGGCGTCTGCAGTTTCTTCTAGAGAAAAGCAAATATAGCTTTCAGAGTTAAATAGATTCCCACTGGACGGAGAAGTGGCAAGGTTAGCATTGGGTGAAATTGGGGGGTATAGTCCCACTTTCTCACAATCGACAGTCCCAGTGGAGGCAGTTCCTTCGTACAAGAGAGAGAAATGATCCACCCAGGTACCAGGTTGAATATGGTTCCTTTGTATAAACCTACCCCCTCTCTCGTGCTTAGTCAGCAGTTCCCAAAAAAGTGTATTGTTGTTTGTTTTAGTAGCATCTAGCAAGTCCTGCCAAATAGCATCTTCCCAAGCTTTCTTTGATTGTAGGATTATCTTTTTATACGTGAATCTTGCTTGTTTGATTGCCCCCGTATACCCGGCCAGTATAGCCTTCCTTAACTCAGTCTTAGCCCTCATGCATGCATCATTAAACCAACTGCTGTTAGGTGATCCCCCATATTGCCGGTTTGCCGTGGCTACCTTTTTATAAAAGACACTTTGAAGTTTAACCATCATATCTTCGTGAATATCAAGAAGTGGAATGGCTTCTGGTTCGAAGTCTTCATAGGCTGACAGATTATCTAAGAACACTTGGTAGATCTTACATAGCAAATAGGGGTTTGACATGACTTTTGGCCACTTCACCTTTGTATAAGCATTGTTAAAAATAGGGGGAGGGGCCATTGATGTTTGCATATTCAAGGTTCTACCAAAGATATTCCCAGCAAGGGTGAGCAACAATGGAAAGTGATCACTCTCGCATCTTGAATCTACCCTCATATCTAGCAGCAATGGCCAAAGACGCACATCCACCAGAAAATAATCAATTACGCTGGCCACAGAACCTCGTAGGAATGTCGGTGCCAAGTTTAAATCAGAAGGAGTTCGACCATTACAGGCCCTTAGGCCAAACTTTAAGCATAGTGTAGCAAGCTGAGTTGCTACACGAGAGCGTGGAGGATAACTATCACCATCCAATTGTGCAATACCCCATAATTCGTCCTCATCCGCAGTTAAATCACTAAGAAACGCTGAGGGTTCGAAAGTGCAATTTACATCCCCTGCAATAATTAAGTAGGAATTAGTTTTTAGCGTGTCTAAAAAGTCAAAGAGTAAAGTTAAAATGTGTGATTCTGTACCACGTGCAACAGAACGGGCGTAAACATTAATTAAGATTATGTTAAAATTTTGATTAAAAGAAATTTGTAAACCCATCAAGTCGGGACAATCAAATTCTAAAACCTTATAGTCACATTGGAGCTTTGAATTTAAAAGGATTAAAAGACCCCCTTTTGCGCGACAAGTTGCTTTCTCTGAAGGCAGTGCAGGGATATTCAATGAAAGAAACCTATCCATGCTTGGTTGGCCCTCGGCCCAAGTTTCTTGAAAGAGACACACATCTTGTGACTTTATATAGGCAACCCAGTCCACATCATCCAATTTCCTAGCAAGGCCCGCAAGATTCCAAGTCATAATGGATAACCCATTAGTTCCCAATGCAGCCCCATGTTTAGGGGATGGAACATCCTTATAGTTCGACTCGATAGCAAGGTACTTCTCTAATTTGTCTATTGAAGGTGCCACTAGATTATCCTGATAGGCGGCTTCCTGGGCAGACAGTCATACATGCCCCGGATACAGAAAGACGCCTTCTTCCCTAGAGCCTCTCTCATTGGTATTAGCAATTGGGACATACACAGTTTGTCCATCAAAATTGTAAGTGTCTATTTAAATTTTAGATTTAAAATTTGATGGAATAAACAACAAACTCCCTTGCTGACATACATGACACCCTAACCAGCTTCTCTAACCTATATATTAGTAAGGGGGTCAGTTGCAATGAAGGTCACAGAGAGATTAAGTAACAATAAAAGCACCCATCATCATAGATGTTTGGTTTCCTAGTCTGGGCATCAAGGAATGACTGTCACACTTCTTGTGTCTGAATGTTGATTGTCAATCCCAAGGATTTTTACTATCTTCAATGAATGGTTGTAATTAAGCTGCAGCTACTTTATCCAGTGCCTTCAAATATCGAAGAGCATTACTAGCTTTTTAGACAAGTATAACTCTTGCATTCTGAAGAGAATCAGGAACTATGCCTAATTATGATAACCTATTTTTGGAGTGGGGGATCAATTGAAAAAGATCTTCCAAATTTTCATTAATAAGTAATGAATAACAGCAAACTCTTATTTAGCAAAGGGCATATTTGAATGAGCTAATTCTAGTCATGCTGGCCTTTAAAACACGGTTCTTCTCTATATAAGGTTAATATTCATCAATGCTCATGTTACAGTAATTTATCTTCCTGATTCACTCCATGTGGATAAGTGTGATTCAGAGAAGGACATCTTATGTGTGCTAATGATGAAGAAAATGTTGGTTGGGAACACACTTGCAGTATGTATAGGGATATCCAGTCCAAGGTCATCAACAAATCTGCAAATGATCCACATCAGCAGTCAAAATCTGTCAGGTTACTAACATACTCTTTCGCGCAAACTGCATCTAACTTACAACCATTTCAATGACTTTGATGAAACCAAGTCTTATCATGATACATGCCACAAACATGTCGTTTGTTGAAGGAGAATACAACAGTTGCCACAGGAGTGAGAAACTGTGTTTTAAATGCTACATTTCTGTAATGCTTCTAAGTAATCTTTGAGGCGGGTAGGATGACTGTTGTGGTGAATCAGTTGCTAATATCTCTACATATGCACAACATGATTATGAATAAGAGAGCAAAACAATTCATTGTGATTTTGGTACTTTTGCTCAAGAAATATGGAGTTGTTCACGATTGGCATGGAAAGCTCTTTTCATGGACCTGTTTATCTAGCAGATCCATTGACCACAGTTTTCATTTCTAGAAAAAGCCCTACTGAATCTTTTCATCATGTCTCTAATTATTACTTTTACCCATCAGGTGGAACATTTCAGCTGGAAAGTATATTTTTTTAAGGCTGGTGTGTTAATAACCGAAGATAAACCGTAGTGTTTCAGAAGTACTGTTTCATGAATACTTTAGTAATTAGGTGGCCACTTCTTGATTTATCAAGAGGTTAAGGAAAGCTGTTTTAATGCATTGTGAAATGTAAATGTGGATCCCTGATGGAAAGAAAATATTTACATGTGAGGAGATTGTCCCTTGTGCCACAACATTTGGATCTAGTCAAGATAATTTCTTTCAGAAAAAGGATTTTCTGAAATGTTTATTGCAGTCCTCGACAAGTAATGCTTCAACGAGTGGCGGTCATATAAATGTCTGAAATACTAAGGACACATTTCAGGCCTTCTTTTGGTAATTCAGATGTTCCCATCTATTAAAAATTGTCATCTTTTGCATGGTTTTCTCACATATGTTTGCCCTGACTCTTTTTACTGGCTGTAGATCCCTGCCCACTTTCCCCCTGACAAACAGATGTAACGTTCATGCTCCATCTTTCAACATGATGAAATTGGCATAGCCTTAATTGGTATATTTATGTTACCAGAAGTCCCTGGTATATGGTATCAAAAAGGTAACCCAGGGCATGTAAGTTAAACTTCACCAGTGGGCTGCAGAGCTCATTGTGCCACCCTAAGCAGTTCCCCATAGTTCCAACGCAGTATGACTACAGGCCTTCCATATGAAGCCTGACTGTGTAGGTTTTTAATGCAAATTCAGTCTGTCAAAATAACACTTCTTAACAGGCCTAAACTCCATTATTGAACAATAAAAGTCACTCCACAATAGGCTTTGCTGTCCATAAGACAGGGTGCATGCTATTCAAAGGTATGAATTGTAGCTGCTTAGTGCCAAATGTGTCCTTTCAGTGAACAGGCCCAAAAAGCTATTTTCACTGTAGCAGGGTTGACTGTTACTTAGGAAAGCATTGGGATGAAATATTAAAATTAATATTGTTATCTATGTCTAGGAAATAGTAACATAGTTCATCCTTGGACTTTTCAGAATATTCATTACAAGCCCAATTTAATTTAAAAGTCAGATTTACAACTAATATTTTAGGACAGGTACTTTTAGAAAGTCACCTGTTATGTCCCTAAAGCTTCTAGAAGCCCACTTGCATGAGCTTCCAACTGTCACCCAGGAGTTGAGCTCCCCTTTAGTTAGGCAGACCTTTCTCCATAAGCTGAGACAAAAGCCTTTGGTGTGAGGAGGTGTTCTATTTCTGTAGCAGGCTGACTACCTGTGTTGAGCCCAGGAACTTAATTAACTACAAAGAGGCATACCCTGTAAAAGGTAGATGTAGTTAACACCTGTACCTGCCCCCTTTCCTTCTTTCTCTAGCCTGTCAGGTACCATGCCCAGTGGGATGGGACCTGCTCCCAGAGCTGATTTAGAGTGAACACAGAGGAGGGGGTGCTCAATTCTATGGTCACAAATCTGGGATGGGGACAGGAGCTGGCATAGGGGAAGGAAAGTTATGGCATATTAGGTTTGGGAAGTCAGGCACTGCAAATTGTTTACAGTAGGACACACAGGAAGGTCTGCAAAAGTGGGTAGGGTTGCCTTTGGGAACTTTTATACCAGTGGTTTGGAAGGGGCTAGGCGTCAATCTTCCTCAAAGACTGGTTCCAGGCACAAAAGTAGCACCCACAGTACCTTCATCAGAATGCTTTCTCCTCCTGTGGAAGAACAGAAGAGGAATAGACATGGTGTCTGTGACCTGAGAAGAGCTTTGGAGACCCAACCTTCTCTCCCTCTTGTACACAGGGAAAAGAAGTGGACTCCAAGTGTCATAAGGTCGACCTCCCATTTGAGCCACAGTGACCTAACAAGCTCCAAGAGACCCTTTTCCTGCATTCCAACTGACAGGTTTAAACTGAACCTGCCCAATCCACAGCTCCTGACCTCTGCTAGAGTGAGGTTTGACCCTCAAGTGCTGTCCTTAAGGTTGTGGACCCTTGGCTGGTGTCTAAGCTTACTCCTTCTAAATAAAATCCTGAACCCTGAGACATAGAAAGGTTTTGGCTGGAGGACCTGGAAGCAAACCTTCTGTCAACTCTTTACCCTGAGAATTGATAAGACCTAGGACCAACTTGCCAAGAAGTCAATGGTTCCCATTGCTCATGCTCATTCCTAATCTGCAGTAGGAAATCCTTTTCGGCTGAACATCTCAGAAAACATATCCGGCCTCATAGTCAATTCTTCCGCTACAGCCTGTAGCCTTTTCCCACTGGAAGAATCCAAGCTCCAAGAAGGGAGACTAAGGGCCTGATTTAGAGTTTGGCGGATGGGTTCCTCTGTCATAACGGTGACTAATATCCAGTCCACCATATTACGCTTGCATAGGATACAACAGAACTTTAATGAAGACATTGGGATATCCATCACTTTTGTGATGTAGTAACCTCACCTGCCAAACTCCTAATCAGGCCCTAAGTTCAAAGGCAGACATCTTCATCAGGCAAAGGTGGAAAAAGTATCTGGTGTGCGAGTGACATTCTCAGGGTGTGAAATTGAAATTTGTTTTCCTCAGAAATTTCCCACCTAAAGTTAACAGTTTCACCAAGACCTCATCCAAGGCTATCCAATGACACAGAGACCTCTTTGGCCCAGCCTAATGCCTTGTCCCACAGAGGATTTTTGAATTCCATTTTTAGAGACTGAAATCCAAATGTATTAGATTGGCACACAGAAGAGCCCAGCAATTCTCATTTATGTCCCAAGTCAGTACAGTGCATTCCTGCCTTTTCCCCAGCGCTGTACCCTTTTAGCAGCCTAGCACCAATGTAGGCACCTTTGCACCATGGTGCACCATGGTGCAAGGGTGCCTCTGTTGAACGTAGGAAAGGGCAAAGATATTCCTTTCTCCTTATGCCTCCCCTGGGAAGACATAGCAATTTTGCACTCTTCCAGGTTCATCTGTTCTGGTGAATCTGGGAATCCATCAAAATCTGTGCGCGTTGCATGGGAATACCCAAACAATGCCCATGGAATAACATTCCAAGTCAGAGTAAGGCAATGCAGTGATTTGCACCATGTTACTTTACTCCAGATAAAAAGAGCCACTCAGGGCCATGCATATATTGTATTTGGGATTTGTGTTGCACATGTACCACATTGCATGCTGCAACTGTGACACAAACCACCTCATAAATATGCCCCTAAGTCTAAAGGTAAAACTTCTGACCAGATCAGAGGGTTTTCCAGGTTTCGGCAGCAAGATGAGATCCAACCCATGCTCCAATACAATAGGGTAACCCAACAATCTCACAGATGACTGGGTACAAACATACCAGTCCAAGGGAACCAGATAACTGTGGTTGGCATTTAATGGTTTTGGCATTAATGTGAACTTTCCACTTTAAAAGTTCATAACTCGGGTATTGGATTTTGTTGGCTTAGTGTCATTTTATTTATTAAAATGTACTTTATTTTTATATTGGTTTGAGATTTTTTTGTGCTATGTTTTGACTTCATCACTAATAAATATAAATTATATATTGCCTCTAATTTAAGCCTCTCTGCTCTGGAGCACAGCTATCAGAGTATTAGGTTAATTTATTGACTGTATATGTTCACTCCGACAATGATTGTGGCTATTATTTGAAGTGGGTGCTCACTCCCCTTAACTAATTCCCCAGTTTTGTACATCATTACTTTTATGTGAATAAAAACATATGTTCTTAGAAGTTGTCTGGCACTCAGAAATTATTTGACTGCATAAAATACTTTTCTGAGAAATGTTGGTATCTACACCAAATATCCATAACATCATTAAGATTGCATCAGTGTACTTGACATTGTACTCATATATGTATGAGGACATCGCCTGTAAATGTAGTTTTTAAACAGAAATTCACATATATTTAGAACTAAGGGACATTACTCATAAATATAAATTACATATTACCTTTAATCTAAGCCTCTCTGCTCTGGAGCACAACTATCAGTGTGTTAGGTTAACTTATTGACTTTAAATGTTCATTCTGACAAGGATTGTGGCTAATATTTGAAGTGTGTACTCCCCTTAAATAATACCCCAGTTTCCTACATCATCACTTTGAAGTTAATAAACACATATGTTCTTAGTACATATTTTTCTTAAGCGAAAATTAAAATTCCTAGCACTTTTTAAGGAAGTCGTCTGGCACTCAGGAATTACTTGAGTGCATAAAATACTTTTATCCGAAATGTTGGTATCCACACCAAATATCCATAACATCATTAAGATTGCATCAATGTACTTGACATTGTACTAAAAAAAGTATGAGGACATCGCCTGTAAATTTAATTTCAAATAGAAATCCACGTATATTTAGTACTAAGGGGCATATTTATGAGCCCCTAGTGCCATTGTAACGCCACATTAGCGTAATTTTTTTTATTCTAATGTGGTGTTAGAAGGCCAAAAACGCAGCAACACATTTACAAAGTAGCGCAATCTATGCATTGCGCCACTTTGTAACCCTTTGCGCTACATTATGCCTGCACCATTAGGGGGGGTCAAAAAAATGTCACAAAGACATCTAAGAGATTTCTTTGTGTAATTTTTTCCAGCACTTTTAACGCCTGCTCAGAGCAGGCATTAAAAGGAGACTTCCATAGGTTACAATGGGCCTCTGGGTGCTTTGCAGGATTAGCGTCAAAATTTTTTTATGTTAAACTTGCAAAGCGCTTGACTAGCATAAAAAATTCTTACCCTAGTCCCCTAACTACTCCATAGGTGCATCATATTTTAAATACTGGGCACATATGGTGGTGTTAGAGGGGGCGTAAGACAAGTTGCGCTGTACTGTGTGCAGCACCACTTTTCTTAAATATGCCCCTAAATTTATTTCTGAAATATATTTGCAGAATGTGTTGTATTTGGATTTGAAGTGCAACACCTGTGATTTTGCCTAGGTCATTTCCATCACAGTGCACTATCATCAGGCCAGGATGCTCACAATCCAAAATGCTCTCAGTCATTGGTAACATCTGATGCCACTACATAGCTCTATGGCCAACCCAAGTTTTGTCAATGGTTTGATATCCAAGATTCTTGTCAATACCACAATTAATTGCATATTCTCTGGCCCCGTGAAAGAAGCTGTGTCTCAAAACCTATAAGCGAACCATGGTGCAGTGTGGAGATGTCAGTCTAATTTTAGTAAAATTTAAATTTAAAAGTAAAATTGTTAGTGTAATTGGTAGATTTTTTGTGAAGTTAAAAAAGTTGTGACCAAATGCTGTTTCTATAGTGCACAGTTACTTGATAGCCATTTTGAGCTTTTCTATTGGGTGATTGTAAAATATTGGCATGATCCAACGATATTCATGTGAAAGTCCTTTACAAACTTCTGCGGGTGAAGATTGATTAGAGTGGGCCTCCAACGATCCTGCGAGACACTCACAAGAGGTGCATGACATTTGATTGTGACCCTGCCACAAGGTCTTTTTTTTTATATATGATAGTGATCTTAGTCTGATAGTACAGGGAGAGAAAAGAGCATGTATTACCACAGTAGAAGTGCCATTAACTTGTTAAAACTACCATAAAGCAATAGAAATAAAGCAGAGGTAGTGAATATTAATTATTAAGCTAATATAAACGTTTACAAAAATGATTCAAGGGAATTATGGTACATGTACTACATGTACTGTGAAACAGATACATTTCTTCTGTGTAGAATGCAAGACTGAGGGTATAGTATGATCAATCAATAGTTGGCTTTCCCTCTACAAAATTCTGAAAAATCTTTGATGTGATTTGCTGCAAGGCTTGAGGGTTTAGATTGCCCTTGGTGGTTTGGAGGTGAAGCAGGTGTACTCTCTTTCTCTTGTGATCAGCAAAGGTCATTTGACCTTTGATTAAAAGTGATTGGTGAATTCAGCTACCTTCAAGTTATTTTAAGGCCAATGTAAATTCAGTGTAATATTTGAAGTCTCGGGCTCAGTATTAAAATGAAAAAATATATGTAGTAACAACTTTTAATATAATTCTTTAGTATGCCAGTACTAATAATTTGGATGTTTAAAATGCTAAATAGGAATTAAAAATGCTTGCTTTTGAACGCTAGCTGAGTGTATATTGTATATATTGTTGAGTTCATAGGTGGCTATGTAGATAGTTTTGTTTAAAGATTTAGATGTTTTTAAGCACGGCTGATGTATATTCTAACTTTTCAACTTACTGTAGCTGACAGTGGGTGTCCTAAATACAGTTAAACATATCCTTGAATGTTTTTGCACTAGAGAACTACGCACACTGAATTGAATCACAGATGCAGCTCATTCAGAGAAAAAATATGTTTGCATAAGGAATGAAATGCTTACTAAACTGTTTAACACTGAGGCTTCACCCTGTACAAAGGTGTTTTGTAAAGAGTAGATGTTGAAAACAAACTGAAGCATTCATAATCTATAAAGTTGTATGGTGTGCACTGAAGGTTTTATCAAACTGTGTTTTATTTAATTGGTACACTTTAGCAGTGTTCTGTGGTGTACTTATATAGGTTTCTGTTTCATGAACTAATAATACATGTGGCTCACTGATGTATAAAAATCTTTGTAGGTGGATGGTTTTCTAGCAAAAGTATTTTACACCAAGCATTTAACATGCAGAGAGGTCTCAGTAGCGAGGCCTTTTTGTTACTAATGTGTTTCACCGGTACTGTTTACCTTATAGTGGAATGTCAGGAGAGATGGTGTGCTTTTAGAAAACTGAACAAGTCACTCTGCATAGACTTGAATAAGAAGTAGTTACTCTTTCATGAAACACTACCACAAGCAAACTGCATCAAGTTTAGAACTCATAGGAGATGGCCCAGTATTTGCCTAAACCATTCTACACTAAGGGCCTGATTACAACTTTGGAGGACGGTGTTAATCCGTCCCAAATGTGACAGATATCCTGCCCACCGTATTACGAGTTCCATAGGATATAATGGACTCATAATATGGTAGGTGGTATATCCGTCACATTTGGGACGGATTAACACCGTCCTCCAAAGTTGTAATCAGGCCCTAACTCTTTAAGCTCTTCAGGGTGTCGCGTGGGCTCTCATTTTTCTAAATGAGACTACTGGATTTCTAGGTAGCAGGATCTATAACGGTGTGGGGGACTGAGTCTGACCCACGTGTAAAGAACTCTGTCACCCTAAATCCGGTTTTTGCTCCGGCTAACTAGCAGTGCCTCATTTCTCCCATGTGGAAGGAATGATTTGGCAGCCGAGCGCATGACATCTTTGGAACTTCTCAGGAAAGTCGTGGTTACTCAGATCCAAACCAACTCTCTTATTTCCAATATGATCTCATATACAAATGACAAAGACAGTATAAGTTTTATATAATGTTTTAATAAAACGACTGTATTTTAGATATTAAGGCGTGAGCCGCAATAACCAGAACGATACAACACAGTAGGATTGAAATAGTCACCAGGAGAGTAAAACATAAGAACAAAGCTATCATATTGTCTAACAGTTTCTACTCTCCCTCTGCTTGTTCTATTTAGAGCACAGCATGTTAAGCTTCTAGCTTGCCTATTAGAATCACTGTGGAGACATCAGCCCTCATACCTGAGCAAAGACCTGTGATCTTGGTTCAGCATCTGCAACGAGGCAGTCAGCGTCTAGTTGTGGTTCCCTGGTCGGAATCTCCCTCTTGCGTGTATTGGGACAAGGAAGTGATTTTATAACTAACATGTCATCGTGATCACAAAATGTCCCTACGCAGGAATGCCAAGTCTAAACTCCTACCACGTCTATCGGCAATGTACCAGACTGTATCCTTGACTGAAGCACAGAGTAAGTATGTTATGGAGAACTCCAGTGCTGAAGTAGGCAAAACAGTGTGATATGAATAAAAAACAACACCGTAGAACTGGCTATTTGAAAAATAACAGTACAAAGCCTAATAAAAAGCATATAGAGCAAAGTGCACAGAGGCTCTAAGCTGTCAGCAAATGAATAAAATATATTCAGGGCAAAGTGCACAAAGGCCTAAAGCCTGAAGCTAAAGCGCAATGAATACGTAAAACTAACCACACTACACCCTCCCCTTGTCGGTAGCAAGTGGTTCCAATAATATAAAAGGATGCCCTAAATATAAACAATACCTAAAACAATTATTTCGACAAGGTGAGAAGACAACAAAGTCATAAATTTAGGTAACATGTGACCATAAAACCAAATTCAATATAGTGTCAATTTCGTAAAAATCCAATCGTCAGATAGAAGCAATAGAACGCAGGAGTTCCTCCACTTCGATATATGTCAATATCGGAAGATCCACGCCACAAAGTACCATGGAGCAGGTGTGATCCAAAGCCCATAAACCATTCAGGGCGGCACCCCGTGCAGGGCCTATGAAAGAGACAATACCATCTTCCTCCAGGAAGGGAATCTCATAAACTGCATCACGAAGCAAGCGCATCCGTAGTACACAAGTCTGGGAATGAGCCCTAATCGGGAACATCAACAGATCAGTATCGACCATCGGAGGGCGCTGCAATGAGAGACAGAGAGCCAGTGCATGTTCAAACGAGCACCAAAGGCATCGAAACACGGGTTGCACACAATCCAAAACCGGTGTGAATGACAGAGACCAGTCGCACACCAAATGTCCCAGGAGTGTCGCTCCAAAATGCTGCAGCATGCGTTCACGACACAGCTACACTGACGGGAGCAGCAATACAGGATCTCGTCGTGACGGGACAGCCATTGCGAAAAAATAGCAACAACAGCAAAACTCCAGCCAATAAAGCCAAAGTAATCGGGAAACCCCCAAAAATGCTTCAGAAAATAGAATGTATAGCCGAAGGTATCAAACCGAATATGGAAGAGAAGGTATGAGCAAAACCAACACCAACGACTTTGAAAAAATGTGCAATACCAGCAGTGCTGGATGCATTAAATATACGTCCCACAAGTTCACCGAAGTGATTCGGAAAGTTAGTATTCAAAAGGGACTGTATCTCCGCCGATGACCTTGCCACCTGAAGTGCGTAGGTCTCGCTAGCAGATGTAAGGGCCACATGCTTTTGAAACAATAAAGCTTTTAGCCGACTCAACTTGTCGAAATCAACCTTGGAAGTAGCAATATGAGGCCAGATGTCCGCTACCTCCCTAAATTGAGTGGGGACAAACAACACATTCCCGCAGCACGTAACAGCCTTGTTGACAACGACGATGTAAACTATTCCGGCACGCATGCCACAGCAGCGTTCGCTGTTAAGAACAATGTAACTGCCGTTAGAAAGCACCTGGAAAGTGTTTTTAATAACCGGGACTGGAACTCCCTTCAGACAACAAGCTAAGTTAGCAATCGAAGCGTTACACGCCCCGTGCAAGGACAGCTGTTTACAAACCATTGAATGGCTGACAGAAGCTTCGCATTCGCTGCCGCTAAGAAAAACCTCCTTCAAACCATTAACACATCTGTACTGAAAGGGAAGGTCCCACACCTCGTGTATGTAACTGTCTCCCAATAGTTCATATCTACCCACCGGAATGTGCTTCAAACACGAAGTAAATTGCAAAGTAGAGATAGGCAAATTAATAACCCCATGAATCAACCATTCAGCTGACGGAATCTCAGCTACCGTGAAAGGCAGTTTCTCTAAATTCTCAATATTTAACATAACATATGTCGCTTCCTTTTTAGCCATCAGTTGTTGTTGACGAGTCAAATTAAAAGAGATAAAGATCTCTCTGGCACGAACGTGTTGCCATGGAACGCGACCCGCCTTCAAGGTCTGAAGAGTCCAACCCAGCTGCATGATGGACCGCGTCTGACTCTGCCCATGATATAAAGAAGACATGTCCAATTTAATAATGTCAATGGCAGAGGAAACAATGCTGTCAATCGTGTAAACACCATTATCAACAACAGACAAAGTCTGCATCAGATTTTCCTGATCAATCTGCCTCAACCGGGCTGCAGCCTCTTGTTGTGAAAGCTTCCAAATCTCATTATAAACCTCGTATAAGAACCTTTTCTTCTGTGGTACTTTGGGACCTGACAAAAAATCTTGTAAGTCAGTATCATTGGACAGTAACGTGAGATGTGACTTAACTGCATCCAGCGTGGATGACTTCAACCATTGCTGACAAAGCTTCCCCACACTGTATGTAGTTATAATATCAACATGTTCTGGTGATACATAATGAGGGTCTGCCCTACTAGTCCTGAACCCTCCTGAAGAGGTGACAAAACGTTGATGACACACATTAGTGTCTACAGGCCATAATAACCACCCGCCTGGATGTAACAATGAAGTGTTAAGCGTACCATTTTGGACCCAATGTGTAAAGTCACTAAAAGTAGCATTTACATAGTGCTGCCAATTTATTAATTTAGAAGGGACAGGTACACTAGGCAAAGTCAACTCCTTAATTGTCGCTAAACCCAAACAGCTAGTCTGTTGTACTGTGTCATTGAGGAAAATCATTTGGACCGGGATAATACATGCTCTAAATAACGTGTCCCTGCCCCGCATATGCCAATTTTTCGAACCCCAAACACTTTTTAAGTCAACAGTTTTAAACCAGTATTCATATCCCTCGACTGAAAGTTTAGATACAAACAAATTGGAATACAGTAATTTAGTATCGGTCAATAACATTTGCTTATTAGAATACGGTGCAACTTTAAAATAGTAGGACTTAGCATTACGTTGATCATGCCCAGAAAAATATGCAAATTTATCATAATACGTTTTCGAACTACCTTGTGGAGGAGTCGAGCAATGTTCCCATTGTACATAATTAAACATGGGCTTAGGGCTACTAGCTTTATGAATAAAGTGGTGTCCATAATAGTGATAACTAAACATGTCACCATGATTATCTCTAAACTGGTAAGCATCTTCATCGTCATAGACAGTATAGTATTGCAATTCCGTAAGCATAGAATCTACTGTCTTCACATCCCAATAATCAGAAACAATGCCAGGTATAACAATATCATTCATTGATAATTTGAGGACATACGGTATTTGAATCAATTCAGTGGGACCATATATATCAAACATTACTTTATCCCACACAATTCCATCCGGAACTGGTATAGCAGAAATGTTCACTGTGGACAAGTCTCTTCGAACCATATGAGACGAAAAATGCGGTTTTAACACTGTCTCTACGTGCTCAATGTCAGATTGATCAGGAAGAAAATGACCATGTATTATCAGAAAAAAAGTAACCACAAATCCCAACCATAATAAAATAGTCATCATGGCCAAAAACAGCCAAAAATAGTTCCAAGGAAAAACAAAATATGTTCGTTTAAGCCATCCCAGCAGCCATCGTGGACTGTGGACAGAAGACATCGAGGACGAGGAGCCGGACCCATCATTATCAGCGTTGTTGAAGCAGCCAGAAGCAGTTCTAGCAAAAGGTGCAACTGTGAACGAAGAAGCAGATGGAGGCTCTCGCCGTGGCACGCTATAAACCACATGTTCAGAAACGTCAGTAGAACGTACAGCAATTTGATCACAAGATTCCATATTAATCATCGTCGGTGGAACAATCGCAAGATCATCATCCACCCTCCCCAAGCTCGGAGAGGAAACATTATCGGTGAAAATCACCTGCAGCGGGACATCTTCCCCAGTAGTGAGAGGGATTCCGGAACGTTGCCTAGTATACCTGTCCCTTCTAAATTAAAAAATTGGCAGCACTATGTAAATTCTACTTTTAGTGACTTTACACATTGGGTCCAAAATGGTACGCTTAACACTTCATCGTTACATCCAGGCGGGTGGTTATTATGGCCTGTAGACACATGTGTGTCATCAACGTTTTGTCACCTCTTCAGGGGGGTTCAGGACTAGTAGGGCAGACCCTCGTTATGTATCACCAGAACATGTTGATATTATAACTACATACAGTGTGGGGAAGCTTTGTCAGCAATGGTTGAAGTCATCCACGCTGGATGCAGTTAAGTCACATCTCACGTTACTGTTCAATGATACTGACTTACAAGATTTTTTGTCAGGTCCCAAAGTACCACGGAAGAAAAGGTTCTTATACGAGGTTTATAATGAGATTTGGAAGCTTTCACAACAAGAGGCTGCAGCCCGGTTGAGGCAGATTGGTCAGGAAAATCTGATGCAGACTTTGTCTGTTGTTGATAATGGCATGCATACCATGGTATTCCATCTCATATTGAAGAAATTCTTGAGTCTGCAGTTTAGGGTCAAATACATAATCTACATCAATGGCTGTCAAAGACGTAGCCCATTGTATCCATCGCGGGTGTAAAGCTTTCTAATTAGGAACACTCGCTTTTGTAACGGCCTCTAAAGCCGGAACTGGGGAAACCACAACAATGCGTTGACCCTGGGCCAGCGGTCTTTCTTTAATAACAGCCATCTGTACTGCAGTGAGAATTTTCTCAGTTTGTGCAAAACGCTGCTCTGCAGCAGAATACAAGTGAGACTTGTATGCAATCGGGACTGTCTCCCCTTCATTAAAGGTGACATAAGTAAACCCAACAGCCCCAGGTATCACCCTGATGACTAAATGTGTCTTATTGTCCCGTGTGTGTAAGTGTTTAACCGCTAAGAGATCACTCTGTAACTCTCGCAGTATGTGTGTATGATCAATCGTCCAAAATCTACTCGAAAAATTCGGGCGAATCAACTCATATAAGGGTTTTATACGCGTCGCATATTCAGGAATGTAAGTTCTGCCAAAATTCAGAAACCCCAGCAATGACTGGAGCTTCCGAACCGTATTAGGAGGCTGCAATAAAGCACATTTCTCCCAAAAATGTGGCGCTAGGCTCTTGCCCTCACTCGACAACTCATATCCCAGGAAAATGACGCTGAGGAAGGCAATCTTTGATTTCTTAAAATTAAACTTATAGCCAATATCAGCAAACCCCACAACAATGCACGATACACGCCTCAGATGTTGCAGAATCTCATCATCTGTCAGATATATGTCATCAACATATGATAATGCTTCAGGGTCGAACTGATGCAGCATTTCAGTTACACGAGCCGAAAACAGTCCTGGGCTATTCTTATACCCCTGAGGCAAACGACAAAACTTTTTCTGAGAGCCAAACGCACTGAAACAGGTATAGTCCCGACTCTCGGGCGCTATATTCTGGTAGAAAAATCCATTTGAGATATCTAATGTTGTCTTGTATTTTTTACGCACTATATTATTCATAAGCGCTGCACTGTGTGAATTCTGTATTGCATATGTGCGTGTATGACTATTCAAATGTCGGTAATCCACCACTATCCTATAGGAATGGTCCGGTTTAGCAACCGAAAACAAGGGATTATTCATCGGCGAGACACAGGGCTCAATTACACCCTGGTACTCCAATTGTGTAAGAATTTTCCTAACCGATGCCCTTGCTTCAAATTTGATAGGATACTGCGGTTGTGGCTGAGGTTTGCCCTTTATCGGAATTACATGATAAGGTGATTGTCTGTCCCACCCCACATTATTTCTATACAAGGCGGGAGCCTGTGCTAGAACCCATGATTTACTATAGGACTCCGCTAGTTCTCTCGGAACAAGTGGTGAGAAGGAAGGTGTAATAACCACCTCCCCAACCGGACAGTCGCGAACAAAGTCAGGTGGCCAATCTTGTTCGGCCAGCAGAACATCATATGATTTTACCACATGGTCCCAAAAAATGGCGTTTATAATACGGTCAATGTCCCCTTCCAATCGCAGAGTCACTTCATATACTCTATCAGGATCAGAGACTCGCATATCCGCCGTCTCGACTTGTATGAAGTCATCAGTTGCTTTCACCTCCAGATGCTCTAGAAGACTCCGGCGAACTATTGTGACCTCTGCCGCGCTGTCTAACAGTGCTAACGCCCATGTCTTGTTCGTCAAGAGAACTCTCTTCTTGAGCGGCATGTCTGACTGAGACTGCTGCCACTTTCTTCTTTTTAAATTGCTGTTTTTGTTGCAGCGGTTTCTCTTCCTGTTTAATAGAAACCTCCGCTGAGCATTGTGAATCCTGTATCGGTTTCACGTACTCCGTCCTCCGCTCTGACCGCCCACCTCTCTCACTTCTCTTTTCAGAGGAGTCCTAAAAGGAACGAGATTGGCGTGTATCAGTATATTGATATCTATCAGGCGTCTTCAAAGTATCCCTATTCCTGAGATTATACTTATTCTGTAGTGTCTCCGGTTGGGGAGACTGTCCACCATCTTTCTTAGGTGTTTGTTGTTTCTTTTCCCAGCGCTTTTTCGAACCTTCAGGTTGTTGCTGTTTAGCATTATCTTTATTATTTTTACCCTGTAACTGGGGTTTTTGTGGTCTAGCCCCTAGGCTATCACAACCAATACTAGAATATGTTTCCGCTATTATTCTCGGAAGCTCCCGCTCCTGATTAAGCAGCGGAACATCCCGAAGACGCATTCGCACTGCTAGTGCTACTGCCTCACCTTTGAGATTACTCAAAATAATAGAAGAAACTGTGGCAAAATTGCCCAGCAACTGCATGCCCAGATCTAAGGCAGGGGCCGCCCCATATTGATCCTGAATCTGTTTAAGCACGTCCGGTAAATTAGCTAATGTCGGTGTACCGTGTGCCGTAGTGTAGAGCGCGGCAAACACCGTGCCCCAGGTATTACAAAGGTCCACCGGAGGAACCATCCCGTACGGCAAACACATCGTCAAAATTCTATGTTTATCCTGAGGTCCCGTATGGGGAAATACTGCTTCCAGCGTATTAATTTTTTGCGCCAGCCAAAATGGAGTCTCCTCCCGTTTAGCCGGTACTTTACCCATAACTGAGTGCACAGTGGCCGGATTAATACCAGGAACCACAGCCTGTGGGTGCGCTGGAGCAGCACGCGCTGCATTTGTATTTAGTGTCTGCATGAAAAACTGAACTAATCGTCTATATGTATCCGTTAATTCCGTATATAAACGACAAACTTCAACCACTGCCAATTGAGCAACCGCAGGATGAGGTGTATATGTAGCCAATAAAGGCCAGGTAGGACCATCATTACTCAGTGGACCTAACCTAACTTGTGCTACTGTGTGTGGGAGGGCGCCATCAAGCCAATTATGGTGTTCTTGATAAGCTAGAGGTATTTCTAAATAAGCGTAAGCCCTGTATTGTCCAGGGACATTCGCAACAGTGTATTCGTGAAAAGTATTTGTTCCCCCATCCACTGCTGGAAATCCGACCCAAGAATAAAAAAGTTCAGTTCTATAGGCTGCATGGTCGTCCACCACAAAAGTGACTGGACCCCCCTGGACTGTCAGTCCATGTGTCAACAGATGTCCCGTGAGCGGATGACGCATATTAATTGCTATATTCACTACATTAGGATTCGCCATTTTATAAAAAATAGCTTCAGGTCAGAGAAGGCACACCAATATCGGGGTTTTTCCTTTCAAAGTTCAAGCTTGAACAACCAACCACTAAGCAACAGGAAGCACCTATGCCGTGGCGGCGGAAACCCTCAGCCCCACGGACGTCTCCGTATACAGAACCGAGGAGTCAAACTATATATGAGACCAAGAGAGTCAGTCGTACCTAATCATTAGAGCTAGACCAAACGTTGGCGGCGCCATGTCGCGTGGGCTCTCATTTTTCTAAATGAGACTACTGGATTTCTAGGTAGCAGGATCTATAACGGTGTGGGGGACTGAGTCTAACCCACGTGTAAAGAACTCTGTCACCCTAAATCCGTTTTTTGCTCCGGCTAACTAGCAGTGCCTCATTTCTCCCATGTGGAAGGAATGATTTGGCAGCCGAGCGCATGACATCTTTGGAACTTCTCAGGGAAATCGTGGTTACTCAGATCCAAACCAACTCTCTTATTTCCAATATGATCTCATATACAAATGACAAAGACAGTATAAGTTTTATATAATGTTTTAATAAAATGACTGTATTTTAGATATTAAGGCGTGAGCCGCAATAACCAGAACGATACAACACAGTAGGATTGAAATAGTCACCAGGAGAGTAAAACATAAGAACAAAGCTATCATATTGTCTAACAGTTTCTACTCTCCCTCTGCTTGTTCTATTTAGAGCACAGCATGTTAAGCTTCTAGCTTGCCTATTAGAATCACTGTGGAGACATCAGCCCTCATACCTGAGCAAAGACCTGTGATCTTGGTTCAGCATCTGCAACGAGGCAGTCAGCGTCTAGTTGTGGTTCCCTGGTCGGAATCTCCCTCTTGCGTGTATTGGGACAAGGAAGTGATTTTATAACTAACATGTCATCGTGATCACAAAATGTCCCTACGCAGGAATGCCAAGTCTAAACTCCTACCACGTCTATCGGCAATGTACCAGACTGTATCCTTGACTGAAGCACAGAGTAAGTATGTTATGGAGAACTCCAGTGCTGAAGTAGGCAAAACAGTGTGATATGAATAAAAAACAACACCGTAGAACTGGCTATTTGAAAAATAACAGTACGAAGCCTAATAAAAAGCATATAGAGCAAAGTGCACAGAGGCTCTAAGCTGTCAGCAAATTAATAAAATATATTCAGGGCAAAGTGCACAAAGGCCTAAAGCCTGAAGCTAAAGCGCAATGAATATGTAAAACTAACCACACTACAAGGGGTATAGATAGAGAACCTTCTCTCTGTAAACTCATTCATAATCCATATTCTGACAGGAGAGACACCTTTGTTCAGGGGTGAATTACTTATTAAGCCCTTTCACACCCAACTTATAACCTCAACAGACCCATTAGTAGAGAAGGAATGTTCTCATAGGAGTGGGCCACTCACTCTGTATACAATTTAATGCAAGCCTCTCATTTTAAATCAAACTTCACTATCCCTCATCTCCCTCTGGTAAAATATAGTAACACAGGGGCTAGTGTTTCTCTGAGTCTTTTTCAATTAAAGAGGCCATTACCTTCTACTGGCTACGCAGGAAGTCCATCATCCAAATGCTCCACCTCATTGCACCCAGACTGCAGGCTATGGTCGGCAGGGTTGCCAAAATACTGACACTGACCAAGCTCCTGGCTGTGCTACATATGGTTGTGTCAGGCTCCTTCCAGACAACTGCAGCACATGTGGGAGGAGTGTCGAAGACATTTTTATCAGCATTCCTCCCCTCCGTTCTGGATGCCATCATTCGCCTCACACGCCACCACATTATCTTCCCTAATACCCAGCAACTGCAGCTGGAAACTATTGCTGGATTTCTGCATGTTCTATGTACCATGGACTGCACACATGTGCAACTTGTTCCTCCTGCTGCAACTGAACACTTATACAGGAACCAGAAACATACCCACTCAATGAATGTACAGGCCATTGTTGACCATCATGGGTTGATCCAGAATGTGGTGGCCAAAAACCCGGGCAGTGTACATGATGCCTACATCTTCTGGAAGTCCATCATTAACCAGATATTCCAGAATGGACAATATGGAGTAGCCTCCTTGTAGGTAAGCAAACTGTAACTGACACAATAAGAAATAAATATGGGGGACAAAATACACAGATAACTGTCTGCCTACACAGATAGGGACTACAGTATGAGGCCTCTGGCACATATGTGCACTATGCTCTAGTTCACATTTGTAATGCAAAACATCCTGACATACAGGTGAACACATCTCAACCCAGATTTGCGCACTTTGCATGATGTAAAGCCACACAGCCATGCATGGTAGCTAGGACATCTGCCCAACATCTATGTGTGCAAGGGAGGTGTACCATGTACACTGTGGGTGGTCACATGCAACACACATGGGCCATCAGCTGTGGCATGTCTCACAGGTCAGGGACTAGGGGCCTCATGTACAATCCCCTACCAGCACAATGTTCCACTGGAGCAACATTTTACTCACGCTCCGGTGGCACAGTCTGCCAGTCCATATTTGCAAGGCCATGCAAAGCCACCTTGCATGGCTTTTCATGGCCTTGTAAATATGAACCCCTTTCAGGCATAACACTACTTGAAAGGGGCTTGAAGAGTACCCATTCAACACCTGTGGTAACTAAAGGTATGTGATGCATTCCCAGATTTTCAAGGCTAAGAGTGCAGCTGAATCTTACAACACCTCAAGGGTGGTATAAGAGTGATGCAAAGGGCAGAAATATATTTATTTCTCCCTGCATCATCCTCTTCTTATGTGTGCTGCAGCACACATTGAAAGAGGGAAACACCTCTTATGACTGCCTCTGGCCAGTAAGGTGTCCCTTCCTGCAAAAACAATCTTCACTACAATGCAGGCACCCATGAACCATGGTGCAAGGCTGCCTGCATTGGTGCTAGGCAGCAGATTGTGTGCCGCTGCAAGAATAGAGGACAGAAAGGTACTATGGTGGTCATTACAACCCTGGCGGACGGTGATAAAGCGGCGGTAAGACCGCCAACAGGCCGGCGGAAAAAAATGTGCTATTACGACCATGGCAGAAACCGCCAACAAAGACAGCCACTTTAACACTCCGACCGCCACGGCGGTACAAACAAACAGCTTGGCGGTCACCGCCAACAGACAGGCGGAGGACAATGTAACACCCACACTATTATGACAGGCCAATCCGCCACCTTTTCAGGGGCGGATTCACCGTGGATAAAAACACAGCGGAAACAGGAATACCAAAGGAAAAACACTCACCTCTAAACACCCCACGAGGAACGTGGACGCCATGGATCCGGAACTCCAAATTCTACCTGCAATAGTCTTCCTGCTCCTCTACCAGGAGCACGAACGCCGGCGGTGAAGACCACGGTGAGTACTGCACCTACGACACAGGGGAGGGGAGGGAAAAAACAGGGACACACACACGCAACACGCAACACCCCCACCCTCACCCACTACAACACACACACTAATGCATATCAATACATCACAGTTACACCCCCCAAGCCTCCCGGAAGAATGCAAAGACAATAGAAAATGAGTGTAACCATTGCAATCTATTAAAAGCAAGTAGGCAGAAATATATATATACACCATGTACAAAATATATACCAAGCATAGTAGTCCAGGTAGTGCTCTAATAAAGTCCGTGGAACACTGCGAGGTCCACACACAATCCCCGACCATGACGGAGAGAACACTGCAGGGGCATCAGAGAGCAACTAAACTGGCACCTCAGGGGGAGGGAAAGGGGGGCACCTCAGCCGGTTGAGTGCACGACGCCAAATCCACGAGGGGGCCACATGCCCACTGTTCCATCCTGGGGAGTGCAAAGCTACAGTCTCACAAGTCTCTACAGTGGGTGGTTTGCCCACTGTTCAATCCTGGGGAGTGCAAAGCCACAGTCTCACAAGTCTCTACAGTGGGTGGGTTGCCCACTGTTCAATCCTGGGGAGTGCAAAGCCACAGTCTCTCAAGTTTCTACAGATGGTGGGTTGCCCACTGTTCCATCCTGGGGAGTGCAAAGCCACAGTCTCTCAAGTTTCTACAGTGGGTGGTTTTCCCACTGTTCCATCCTGGGGAGTGCAAAGCCACAGTCTCTCAAGTGGATGACAGTCTCCACTCAGTCTGGAGGGGGCATGGTGCCCAGAGTGCTTCATGCTGCTAAGGACAGAGGTAGTGGATGCCTTTCTCCCCTGGTTCTGGAGGGGGCATTGTGCCCAGAGTGCTTCATCCTGCTAAGGACGGAGGTAGTGGATGCCTTTCTCCACTGGTTCTGGAGGGGGCTTTGTGCCCAGAGTGCTTCATCCTGCTAAGGACGGAGGTAGTGGATGACTTTCTCCACTGGTTCTGGAGGCGGCTTTGTGCCCAGAGTGCATCATTTACCCCGTGACGGACTCAGTTGCGTCAGTGCCTTTGCCCCTCATGGGCCAGCGGTGATTGAGACGGCGGTGCCCTCTTCAGCGGTGCTTGAGACAGCGGTGCCCTGTGCAGCGGTGCTTGAGATGGTAGTGCCCTGTGCAGCGGTGCTTGAGGCGGCGGTGCCCTGTGCAGCGGTGCTTGAGGCGGCGGTGCCCGGTTCAGCAGTGCTTGAGACGGCGGTGCCCTGTGCACCGGTGCTTGAGGCGGCGGTGCCCTGTTCAGCGGTGCTTGAGACGGCGGTGCCCTGTGCAGCGGTGCTTGAGGGGGCGGTCTCCATTGCAGGGACTCAGCTGATGGCGGTCCTTCATGACCCAGCGGGGCTGTTGCTGGTGGTCCTTCATGGCCCAGCGGGGCTTTTGCTGCCGGTCCTTCATGGCCCAGTGGGGCTTGTGCTGGTGGTCCTTTATGGCCCAGCGGGGCTTTTGCTGGTGGTCCTTCATGGCCCAGCGGGGCTTTTGCTGGCCAGCTGGGCCTGTGCTGGCGGTGGCCTCCTGGGCAGCTGGGCCTGTGCTGCCGGTGGACTCCTGGGCAGGTGGGCTTGTGCAGGCGGTGGCCTCCTGGGCAGGTGGGCTTGTGCTGGCGGTGGCCTCCTGGGCAGGTAGGCTGGTGCTGGCGGTCCTCTCCTGGGCAGGTGGGCTGGTGCTGGCGGTCCTGTCCTGGGTAGCTGGGCTGGTGCTGGCGGTCCTGTCCTGGGCAGCTGGGCTGGTGGTGGCGGTCCTGTCCTGGGCAGCTGGGCTGGTGCTTGCGGGCCTGTCCTGGGCAGCTGAGCTGGTGTTGGAGGTGGCCTCCTGGGCAGCGGGGATGATGGCGGTCTTCTCCGCCGTACTGCTCTTCCCAGATTTGCCGGGTTTCTTGTGGCCCTTCCCCACCTTGGAAGGTGTCACAGCTGACTCCACACTCCCACAGGGACCCCTGGGAGCGGCTTTGGTGGCTGGAGTCTTCCCCCTATCCCGCCGGGCACTGGCCAACTTCTGATGCTTCACAGGTGGGGGACTGTCTGTGCTGTGGCTCACTGCCACACTAGCTGCCCTGGTGGCTGGTGCACTCCAGATTCCCATGTCTACAGGCACCACTGGTCCCGGAGATGTTGTGGCTGAGGTGCTAGTTCGGGACCTATGAGACGGGCGGGGTGGGGGAGGTGTGGGAAAGAGGTCAAGGTTGGACAGGAAAACTTTTTTGGACACACTGGGACGGGTAGTTTGAGGGGGTTTGGGAGTTGAGGAAGTGGTGGTGGCTTTAGGAGGTGTTCGTTTGCTGACTTTGGGTGAAGGTGCATGCTCTGGAGGCTGTCGTGAGGTGGATGGCTGTTGGGTGGGTGTGCCTGCGTTTGTGTATCTTGGGAGGGGGCGTCACAGACACACTGGGAGAGGACACAGGGGACGTGTGAATGGTGGGTGTGCTGGAGAGGGACGTAGTGGCTGTAGAGGTAGTGCATGCAGGTGTGAGTGTAGACGAGACAGGGAGGGAGGAGCCTGCATGTGTGTGATGCTTGCGTGAGTGCCTGAGGGATGTGTGGTGCTTATGTTTGCCTGAGCTTCCCTTGTGTGTTGACGTGTGTGCATGCTGGTCTGTAGGTGTGCTTGGGATAAGCTGAGGTACAGGGGATTGGGTCGGGGTGCAGGAAGTTGGAGGGGGAGGCTAGACACAGGGACAATGGCTGCCATCAGTGCTGAGGCCAGAGTCTGAAAAGCTCACTGAAGGGCTGCCTGACCAGAATGAATGCCCTCCAGGAATGCATTTGTTTGTTGCAACTGCCTTTCTACACCCTGGATGGCATTCAAAATGGTAGACTGTCCAACAGTGAGGGACCTGAGGAGGTCAATGGCCTCCTCACTGAGGGCAGCAGGGCTCACTGGGGCAGGGCCTGAGGTGCCTGGGGCGAAGGTGATGCCCACCCTCCCGGGTGAGCGGGCACGGAGTGAAGGCAGAGGGGCTGCTGGGAGGGCAGTGCTGGAAGGGGTGGTGGCGGCTGTACCTGTAGATGGGGGTGGCATAGATGTTGCCGCCACCACAAAGGAGCTCCCATCAGAGGACGAGTCCGTGTCACTGGTCTCAGCTCCTGTCCCCGCCGTGGAGCTCCCTCGCACTCCGTCCCACTGGTGAAGTCAGAGTCCGTAGTGTGGCCCTCCATGGCCATGTGGGATGCAGCCCCCTGGTGCTCCGATGCCATTGCTCCTCCGCCTGATGATGCTAATGCACACAAGAACAGGGAGACCACAAAAAGGGGGGGGGCACAGAAGAAAGACATGTTGAGTGCATGCATTACGGTTACCGTTGGCGGACACGACAGACACAGAACCCCCTGCACTACTCCGTGCTCTTGGGATCCACTGTTCAATTCCTGGGAAATGGCCTACAAGGCTATGGACGACATTTGCACACATAGATGACACAGGGGCATGACTAGGTGTACTTGGCACTCTACAGAGGTGGGGTGGGGTGCCACATGGCCTGCCTTACGGAGGGACCTTGCCTACGGAACTCGCCTGGCCTAGGGAAACCCACAGCCCACCTCCCCCCCGACCCTTCCACTGCGTGCAAAGTCAGCAGAATGAAAGTGTACTCACCCCCTTGTTGCTGCTGTGATGCCTTCAAGCACCCATCCAACTCCGGGTAGGCCACCGCCAGGATCCTGAACATCAGGGGGGTCATGGTGCGACGGGCACCCCTCCCACGTTGGGAGGCCATCCCTAGCTGAGCCTCCGCTGTCTTCTTGCTCCAGCGGCAAATGTCCTCCCATCTTTTCCGGCAGTGGGTGCTCCGTCTGTGGTAGACCCCCAGGGTCCAGACGTCCTTGGCGATGGCACGCCAAATATGTTTTTTCTGGTGGGCGCTGACCTACATGAAATGTACAGGGAGAACAGTAAGTTATTACCAACTGCACCGTCAAAGTGATTGGCCCCCATCCCTACCCTTGCCATGTGACATGCATTCACCGTTGTTTCATGCACGCCGCACTCTCCCCCCTTCCTTCTTACATCCACCCCTCTCCACATAGGCATAGCCCATACATCATACTCCCTGTGTACTTACCTGTTTGTCTGGAGGACCGTAAAGTAGCGTGTAATCGGGGAGGACCCCATCCACAAGTTTCTCCAACTCCTCCGATGTGAAGGCAGGGGCCCTTTCCCCAGACACGCGAGCCATTGTCTCTTCCAGAGCGAGGTCACAGCAGCACTTGCAGTGTACGTCCTCTCCTGTTGAAGATCAGGTATCGAGTGATTCAACAGATCGAAAATGGCGGTCACGTCCGCGGTGGTGCGTACCGTCACCACCGGCGTACAACGTCATTGGCTCCTGGGACCCATAGGGTCCAATGTTAACCAATGCAACATTGGGCCGCGGTCTTCGACTGCCTTCCGCGACGGTGTACAACGCCAGCGCAGATACCTCACATCTTATTGTCCCACTTTAGAGGTCAGGCAGCCGCCATTTCAGGGGCCCACATGGCTTCATTTTCAACTGCGTCACACAAACTTAGGCCTAGACTCAACACACATACAGGTCACTTTTTGTGTATGAATGGTGTTCGGTGTAAACTATGGGTACTTACCTCTGAGTTGTTTGACTCTGTGCTCGCTGTTGTCCTTTATAGGCACCGTCCACTGGGACATGTGAGGAGATGGCGGCATCCTCCGGTGTACCGACCGTTGGTGGACCTGTCGACAATGGAGGAAAGACGTGTTTATCACATACAGGCTTGACCGTACCACAATCCAGGAACTGTGTACTCAGTTGGAGCCAGACCTGATGTCAGCAATCCGCCATCCCACAGGAATCCCCCCTCAAGTGCAGGTGCTGTCAGTGCTCCATTTCCTTACAAGTGGGTCATTTCAAACAACAGTGACCATAGCATCAGGGATGTCCCAGCCTATGTTTTCCAACGTGTTGTCCAGAGTGTTGTCTGCCCTTCTGAAGCACATGCGGAGCTACATCGTTTTCCCTCAGGTGGAGGATTTGCCTACAGTGAAAGGTGATTTCTATGCCCTGGGACATATCCCCAACATCATAGGTGCCATTGATGGGACCCATGTGGCTTTGGTACCCCCCACAGGAGTGAACAGGTGTACAGAAACCGGAAGAGTTATCATTCAATGAATGTACAGATGATATGTTTGGCAGACCAGTACATCTCCCATGTGAATGCCATGTTCCCTGGCTCAGTGCATGATGCCTACATCCTGCAGAATAGCAGCATCCCTTATGTGATGGGTCAACTCCAGAGGCACCGTGTGTGGCTATTAGGTGAGCACCTGGAAGCAAGACAGTGGGAATGGTTATCTGGGTCTGGAGATATCCCTACAGGTTAGTGCGTGTCTAACAGTTGTCACTCGCCATTTTCAGATGACTCTGGTTACCCCAACCTGTCATGGCTACTGACCCCAGTGAGGAATCCCAGGACAAGGGCAGAGGAATGCTACAATGAGGCCCATGGGCGAACTAGGAGAGTGATCGAGCGGACCTTCTGCCTCCTGAAGGCCAGGTTCCGGTGCCTCCATATGACAGGTGGATTCATATTCTACTCACCAAAGAAGGTGTGCCAGATCATTGTGGCCTGCTGTATGCTTCACAACTTGGCTTTGCGACGACAGGTGCCTTTTCTGAAGGAGGATGGTCCAGATGGCGGTGTTGTGGCAGCTGTGGAGCCTGTGGACAGTGAAGACGAGGAAGCAAAGGAAGAAGACATGAACAACAGGGACTCAGTGATCCAGCAATATTTCCAGTGAGACACAGGTAAGAGTACAGACCTGCCTACTACATGTACTTAAACACTACTGCATCTCTACTGTCTGTCGTTTTCACCCAGTGTATGGTCACTGAGTTGTCACTTTCCCTTATGATTTCACAGATGTGGGTCAAACTGTGTGACATCTGCTTAGATTCCTCATGGACTAGAGCTGTGTGACATAGGTATGTTGACATTACAATTGAAAGAGCATTTTGTCACTGTAATTGCTAATACACTATTTCGAAATTACAGACAGACTCCAGATTGTTTTGTGCTTTAGGTGTGTTTATTTAAGTGCTCAATATTGGAGGGGGTAGTAAAATGGTGAGGGGTAATGGCGGAGGAATGTCCATGGCAGAGTCCAATCTATTAGTCTCACAGGTGCATTACCCATATGGGCATAGGAAGTGGAGCTGGGGCAGTTTAAGTATGGACAGGGTGACAAAGTGGGACAGTAGGATGACAATCAGGGTGGTCTCATTTCTTGGTGGGGGTCTTGGCATCATGCTCTGTCTTGTTCCTGGATCTCAGGGACCATTTGCAGGGTGGTTCTCCCTCTGCAGGGGGTGGGGTGCTGGTGTGGTGGTCCTGTGGCGGGATGTCCTGTCCACTAGCGTCGGCGGAGGTGGTGGGCAGTTCATCGTCCATGCTAGTGTCAGGGGCCCCTTGTAGTGCCACAGTGTCCCTCCTGGTGTTGAGTACTTCCTTCAGCACCCCTACGATGGTGCCCAGGGTGGAGCTGATGGTTCTGAGTTCCTCCCTGAAGCCCATATACTGTTCCTCCTGCAGGTGCTGGGTCTCCTGAAACTTGGTCAGTACTGTTGCCATCGTCTCCTGGGAGTGGTGGTAGGCTCCCATGATGGAGGAGAGGGCCTCATGGAGAGTGGGTTCCCTTGGCCTGTCCGCCCCCTGTCGCACAGCAGCCCTCCCAGTTCCCCTGTGTTCCTGGGCCTCTGTCCCCTGGACCGTGTGCCCACTGCCCCCAGGTCCCTGTTGTTCTTGGGGTGGTGGGTTAGCCTGGGTTCCCTGTAGGCATGGACACACAGCTGATTGACGTGTCCTGGGGACGGAGGTATGGGCCCACTGGGTGGGTGCTGTGCTGGTGTTTCCAGAGGGTGGAAGCTCTGTAGTGGCCTGTGACTGTGTCAGGGGAACCAACTGCCCGAGGTCCCCGATGGGCCGGGCTGGTCATCTAGATCCAGTTGGACAGAGGTGCTGTCATCACTGTGGGCCTCTTCTGTTGGTGGTGTGGACATGTGTGGACCCTCCTGTCCGGTGACGTTGGGTAGGGGTCCTGCAGGGGTATAAAAGGATGTTTATTACATCTGTGTGTGTCATGGTGTGCAATGGGTGGGTGACCGTGTACCCCAGTGCTTGCATTCCTGTAAGGGACCTTGTGTGATGATGGTTTAGGGGGGTGTATGGGTATGTGCAGTGCACATGCTTTAGTGATGGGTGTCCATGCTTTGTTGTTGCATGCAGGGCTTGGTGTTGGGATGGGTGGTTTGTGATGTTGGGACATATGTGAGGAGTTGGAGTGCTGGGGGTGAGGATGAGGGTGGGGGTATGTGCTGGCATGCAGGTAGGGTGGGGGATGTAAAGTTAAGATTTGTCTTACGAGAGTCCATTCCTCCACCTACTCCTGCGAGGCCATCAGGATGCAGAATCGCCAAGACCTGCTCCTCCCATGTTGTTAGTTGTGGGGGAGGAGATGGGGGTCCACCTCCAGTCTGTTGAACCGCCAGGTGGTGTCTTGAGACCACGGAACGCACCTTCCCCCATAGGTCGTTCCACCTCTTCCTGATGTCATCCCTTGTTGTGGGGTGCTGTCCCACTGCGTTGACCCTGTCCACTATTCTTCGCCATAGCTCCATCTTCCTTGCAATGGAGGTGTGCTGCACCTGTGATCCGAATAGCTGTGGCTCTACCCGGACGATTTCCTCCACCATGACCCTGAGCTCATCGTCCGAGAACCTGGGGTGTCTTTGCGGTGCCATGGGGTGGTGTAGGTGATGTGTGGGGTGGAGTGTGGGGTGATACGTGTGCTGATATGTAGTGGGGTGTTGTGTGAGGTGCGTGGAAGTTCTGTGGGTGATGGTGTTGTGTGCCTGTGGATGCTGTTGTTCTTGCTGGTGCTGTCTCTCTCTGGCTTTCGTGATTTGTTGTCGTAAGGGTTTGTGGGTGATGTGGTTGTGTGTTTTATATTGTATTGAGTGTGTGGGAGTGGTGTGTGTATGTGTATCAGGTGTGTGTATTTCGATTTGTCAAATGTGGCTGTGTTTTGTAAATGTGTGTGTATTTTGAGTGCGGCGGTGTGTACCGCCAATGGACTACCGCAGTTGAAAGACCGCCGCGTGGATTCATGGGTCGTGATAGTGTGGGTGTATTTCTGTTGGCGTGACGGTGGTGGTTTTGTTATCGCCAGTTTATCACTGACCTTTGGTGTGGCGGACTTGTGTGGGTGTCTAGATTTTGGCGGATCCAGAACTGTGGGTCATAATTGCTGTGGCGGGATTCCGCGGCCGCGGCGGTGTGTTGGCGGTCTTCTGCACGTTGATAAGCGGCTTTTACCGCCAATGTTGTAATGACCGCCTATATCTTTTAGAGACAGTGCATTTATGCCCTTTACCGGTGGCGAATGGCAGCACAGCAAGGCACTTGTTGCGCTGTTCTGTGCCATGAGCCCATAAACGAGCCCCTACTTGCCAGATGACAAAACACTGCCCATCCGCAGGTGACATGTAACTGTACAAAGGTATATTGGTATGTAAAATAACTCCAATCTCACCATGCTTCTGATTCAGCTGCCTTGGCTGGAAGGTGCCCCCACACATACAAATTCTATCTTGAAAGCAAAAGAGAACACCTACAACCCCTGATTCAAGTGTGAATGTGTACTTGCTAGCCAACTTGTTTGTAAGTCTAGCTGCATGCATCCAAATCTGCATGAGGCCCGAGTATTGTGTACCAGTTCCCCATCTTAGAGAGTAGCACAGTGCAGGAAGTCGTGTAGCTGGACTGCAGATGCCCACCAACAAATTTGCAGGATACATGTGTTGTGTGCACAAATTGGGCATAATGCTATCACACGTGTACACAGTGTTTCATCACCATGACATGCAACCATGGATTAGGAAATGGCTGTTGTCACATCATTTCACTCAGTTGGGATATGGGAGTGCACACTGTGTGGATGGCATCATGTCAACTGTCATGCACAATGTAGGACAATCAAAGGCATGGACAAATATAATGTATGGGAACATCTGGTTATGAGCATTGACCTATACATGTGTCAGTATCAGCCATGTCTGGCATGTCATCAACAACCTAGCCTGCACCAAAAAAAAAAAATCACATCCACATTATGTCTCACCTCACATGTTTTGTAAAGACAAAACAATGAGTGGACTTGAGCAATGGGAATCAGCAACCATCTAAATCTGCTGCAGAAATATGACAGTCAGGAAGTTGAATTGTATGATGTATCTGCCTATGCACTGCTTTTGACATATCATACAGTGAATGAACATGTGCAAACTGCAGTACACTGGCTTGACCGACCTATCATGTGGTCATACTTTGGAGAAGAGCATCATAAACACAATACACATAACACACATGGGCAGGACATATACAAATACAATTATCTGAAACAATGACATTGCTTTTTTTTGCATTTCAGCTGAACAAGGATATGGCATCCAACAGTGGGTCATGGCACCATTTGGAAACCCAAAAATGGAGGCAAAAAAGTATTTTAACGAGGTGGACAGTCACATAAGGGACATCGATGAGCAGACATTTGGTCTACTCAAGGACTGGTTTTGATGCCTGGACATTTTGGGTGGGAGAGTCCTGTATTCCCCCTCTTTGTTCTGCAAGATTATATTGTCCTGTACAATACTGCACAATATTTGTGTCAGAACAATGCCCCATGGGATGAAGAACACGAGACTTCAAGTAAAGAAGAAAAGAATGAGCCACCACGTCATCCTGATCTCCAGAACACATCTGCAGGTGTACTGAGACGTGTGCACATTGCACAGAATATCTTCAGATAAGCACATGTGACTGAAGGCATGACTGTCAAACATGTAAATAAATGAGCCAATTTAACATATGTCATGGGGTGTCTGTCACAGTCCCACTTAAAAAATAACACACCCACATCCAGGAAACCATAAGCAGGACACCACAGTTGTCAACCGAGTGTGAACACTCAACATTCTCAAAGAACCAGACACAGTGCACTGATCTCTGAAAACTGTGGTATGTAATGTATGTATTGCCTGTCAAACAAACATGTTGAACTGAAAATGCTCATATCTGACAATGGATTGTCGGTACAAAAGGACAAATGGATAGAAACGAATCACCATTTTCTTCTTTGGGGCCAAACTGCATGGCAAGGTATGTTAATAGTAGACATAAACTACAACAGTGGATCTTTGTGATATGTGTCAACTCAATGGGTAAAAGAGTCAAGTCACTGGTGACAACTCACAACATGCACAACATTTGCACTCATGTGTATGACAAATATTAAGTCTATCACCGATGACAGTACACCTGCATGTGTAGCACTGTGTCTGACAAATGTGTGATCATTTTGCATGGATGCCAATGAGTGGCATAGCACATCTCATACTATCGACAATATTGTCACATTGCATCTCATTGTACCAATGAGGCTGTTGGATTTTGGCAGCAGCATCACCTGAATTGTAGGTAACTGAATTAAATCCCAAACCATGTGACAACTGTCGGCCTAATCTGTTTCCGGCTAGCTAGCATCACCTTACCTATGCCGAAGAGCAAGGGTGATTTGTGGTAGCCTGGCATATGACACTGTAGCCTCTCAGGGAAATCGTGGTGGATCAGATCTTATCCCTTTCTCCGAGTTAAGTTTGTCTCACATATGCCAAGAAAAACAGAAGCAGAAAATGGTTCAATATGTTTTATTGAATCAGCTGCATTCTAGAAAAAAATACATGGACTGCAACAATTTGGATGATAAAACATACTACAACCAGAAAGTGAAACACAAGAAAAGTCAAACCATACTGTCACTATTTGAGATGTATGATTCCTACCTACGCCTCTAATGTTCTATGTTAGAGCACAGTAGGATAAGTCCTAATCCACCCTTCAGTCCCCACCCCCGGGAAGGCATTATCCCCCATACCGGAGTATGGCAGTAGTGAAGAAGCCTGTTGTTTATTGAGACACCTTCCCCGAATAGGCCAGGGAACCAGCAGTATCAGCAAGCAGCTGTAGAGAAGTCAAACAGCATGCAATGGCAGTCATCTGCCTGGAACCTCCCTATAACATACAGGGGGGAGAGAGGTGTTTTAAAATAAAACAGCTAGGGGCAGATTTAAGAGCCCCTAGCGCCACCTTTGTAGCCCCTAATGCCACCATGTGTGCACCGTATTTAAATTGTGGTGCACCATGGTGGTAGTCAGGGGTACTAGCATCATAAGTTTTTTTACGCTATTACGGTGCTTTGCAGGATGAGCTTAAAAAAAGTTTGAAGCTAATCCTGCAAAGCACCCAGAGGCCTATTGAAATAATGGGGGCAATATTCCAGAAAAGTGGTGCTGCACACAGTGTAGCGCCACTATTCTTGCCCCCCTTAGTGCTCCCCTAATGCCACCATGTGTGCCACATCCTGGCGTTAGTTAGGGGACTAGCATCAGAAATGTTTACGCTAGTCCTGAGCTTTGCAGGATTGATGCTAATCCCACAAATCTCATTGAGGCCCTTTCATCGCCTGCTATGAGCAGACGTTAAAAGTGCTGAAAAAAATGGCACAAAGAAATCTGTTAGATTTCTTTGCAGAATTTTTCCAGCCCCCCCCCCTAATGGGGAAACACCCCCTTTGCATACATTATGCCTGACACAGGCGGTGGTGGTGCATTCATTGCGCCATTTTGTAAATATGGGGCTGGGATTTTGGCCTCGTTGGGCCACCTTAGGGTAAAAAAATAAAAACTCTAAAGTGGCACAATAAGGCCCTGGGGGCTCTTGCATATGCCCCCTGGGAGCCTCCCTTTTCCGCCTGCCCTTAGCAGGCATTAAAAATGCCGATATAAAGGACACAAAGAAATCTCCTAAATTTCTTTGCAACATTTTTTTGGGCCCCCTAGTGCCGGAATGGCCCCTTTGCATACATTATGCCCGGTGCAGGCAAAATGTGGCACAAGGGGTTACAAAGTGGCGCAATGCAAGCAATGTGCCACTTTGTAAATATGGTGCAACATTTGTGACCTTCCAACGCCACATTAGCAGCAAACAAATTACACTGATGTGGTTTTGGAATGGCACTAGGCCCACGTAAATCTGGGCCTTTTGTGTTAATGGAATGGCGCTAGTCCCTCTTAAATCTGGTCCTTTGTGTTTAAAAGGGATTGTATCTCTGCAGATGACCTCCCTACTTGGAGATCAAATGTCTCACATACAGGTGTCAGAGCTGCATGTTTTTGGAACAACAGAGCTTTTAGTCTGCTTAACTTGTCTAAATTCACATTTGAAATAGCAATTTTAAGGCCAAATATCTTCTACTTTTGCCTGTTGGGGGAAAAAAATACATTACCACAACAGGTTACAATTTGGGAGACCAAAACTACATAAGCAATTCCGTCTTGCATCCCACAACAGCTCTCACTATTAAGAAGCACATAACGTCCATTAGAGAGCACCTGGAATGCTGGTCTAATCAAGGGGACTGGAACTCCCTTCAGAAACCAAGCTCAGGACAGCTGCTTTTAAACCATTGAATGGCTTACAGAATTCTTGCATTAACTGCCTCTAAGAACAACCTCTTTTAAGCCTTCGAGACATTTGTGCAAAAAAGGTAGCTCCCACATCTAATGGATGCAGCTATCTCCTGGTCTTTCACATCTTTCATATCCGCCCCAGGGAATGTGTTTTAAGCAAAATATGATTTGCCGTGCTGAAATAGGCAGATTAATAACCCCATGTATTAACCATTCAGCAGATGGTACTTCTGATACAGTAAAAGGCAACTTTTCTAACTTTTTGATGTTTAACACGACATAAGTCTCTTCTTTCAAATGAAATGCTAAAAAAAGTCCCTTGTGCTAACGTATTGCCAGGGAACGCGACCAGACTTCAATGTTTGTAGTGTCCAATCTAACTTCATAATGGACCTAAGCTGGCTCTGTCCATGTTGTAAAACTGTAAAACTGACATGTCACTTTGTACAATGTCTTTTGCAGATGAAACATTATTATTTAAAGTGTAGATGCGGTCAGACAAGGTTCATCCCATCATTCACAACAACTAATGCTTTCTGTAAATTCTCCTGATCCATTTGCCTTAGCCAAGCAGTGTATTCATATTGGGAAAGTTTCTAAATTCCATTATAAATTGCATATAAGAGGCTCTTTTAACGTTGTCTTCTGAGGCCTAACAGGAAATCCTGCAAGTCTGTGTTGTTCGACAGGAGACTGAGGTGTCCTTTAACAGCATCTAGTGAAGAACAGTTTACCCATTGCTGGCATCATTTCCCTACAATGTATGTTGTTACTATACCCAAATGTTCTGATGACCCTTAGCAAGGGTCTGGTCTACTAGTTCTAAAACCCCCTGTGGAGTTTGCAAAAGGCGCATGACAACCGTTTGTGTCCATTGGCACCAATAACCACCCACCAGGACGTGAAAGCTATGGCCCTCATTACGAGCCTGGCGGTCTGTGACCGCCAGGCTCGCGGTTGGCGGGAGCACCGCTGACAGCCTGGCGGTGCCCGTTAGGGCATTCTGACCGCGGCGCTTTGGCCGCGGTCAGTGCAGGAAAACCGGCGGTCTCCTGCCGGTTTTCCGCTGCCCGTCAGAATCCTCCAAGGCGGCGCAAACAGAATATAAATATGCCCCTGTGTTTTTCCATTTTGGGCAATTAAAAATATTACAACTCAGCATTTTTAACATTGTGTCCAGTAAAATACACAAACTTTTCAGAGTATGTTTTTGAATTGCCACTGGCGGAGTTGGAAAATGTTCACATTGTGTAATAAAAACAGTCTTTGGGGTGCTTGCTTTGTGAATAAAATGGTATCCGTGATAATTGTAACAGAACACATCTCTAAAATTTTCTTTTGATTGATAAACTTCTTCATTTTCGAATACAGTGAAATATTGAAGCTCAGAGAGCATAGAGCAAACTGTTTTTACATCCCAATCATCAGAAAAAACTCCAGGTGTTCTTACATCATTCATATAAAGTTTAAATACATTTGAAATCTGAATAACCTCTGTCGGGCCATATATATATTTAAAGAAACGTTATCCCAAACAATCCCAACAATTAGTATGGGTGAAATGTCTACTAGGGACAAATCACTGCAGACCTTATGGAAGAAAAAATGTGGTTAAAAGACCTCATCCACCTGTTTAACTGCAGAGCATTCAGGATGGTAAGGACCATGTATCAATACGAAAAAAATTATGACAAATCAAATCCATAGAAGAAAGGCAAGTACAGTTAGTAAAACCCACAGATAGTTCCATGGTCGAATAAAATAGTTAATTTTGAGGCAAATTATCTGCTTAGGTGCTCTTGACGGTCTTGTTGCTGAAAAGGCAAATGGGTCAGTAAAAGAGTTATTGACGTTAGCAAAATATTCAGAAACAGTTTGTGAAAAAACTGGAACTGTGTTTGAAAGAGGAGAGCTGGCAGAAGTCTCCCTTGATGGTTCATTGTAAACGATTCCATCCTTTCGTTGAATTTGAGAACAATTGCTCATTGTTGTGAACACTTCTTGTCACAGAAGAAGATAGTGGTACGAATGAAAGATCATTTTCCGCCCTCCCCAAGCTCGGGTAAGGGTCAGCGTTGTTGTTCAAAACATGTGGAGGATCATCCTGTTCTGTAGTGAGAGGGAGCCATGAACTACTCAGGAGTCCTCTAGGTCTGCTGTGTAGGATTGGCCACATGATATAGCTTGACATTGTCAATGGGGATAAAGCGTTTTTCTTTTGAACCAGGCAGCAGTAGTACAAAAACATTTCTGGTACCCTGTATTCCCAAGACTGGAACCAGTGCACAATAAGAAGGACCAAACTCTTTTTCAAGTTATTTAAAGTAGCAAGTTTGAAACAAGGATTTGAATGTTGATTTAAGCCTCTATGTTTCCTGTTAGGTTGCCGATATTAGCAGCATTGGATTAATTCCAGATCGACACATATAAGCAGCTGGGCTCAGCGCTTATGTTAACTAAGGACAAGATCTTAGGCACTTGTCACTCGGGTTCTAATTAAGGTAAACACATCAGCCGGTTATTTTAGGTATAAGTAAAATAGAGTATATCTGGTTAAATAACTTAGTCCACTCTAGAAGTAGTGAAGTAGTTATCCACAGCAAGTGATAAAATTGGCTTATGCTGATTTACATAGATTTGTACACTACAAAATTTAGTGAATAAGGGTTCCAAATAAATTTAAGTTTTATGTAACATCATATATTCTGTAGGCATGTATCATACACTTTTAAACTGATTTATTTATGATATGGATGAATGTATATTCGTAAGTTCTGTCTACGTTTTTTCTTTTGTCTTCTCTAGAGCTATGATTGCCCTTTTTCAGTCCTGATGAGGCCTTAAATCAGCAGGCCAAAACGCGTCGACCTTTTTGTTTTTGCAAGTGTATTGGGTTGGTTAAATAATGGACTATTTTGAAAAAATCTAAGACGCATTGTATCATGCTTGTTGGAAAGAAATATACAACATGTTGATGATGATATAAAAAAAGCCTAATACCTTAGCACATAAAAGTGGATCACATGTGGAGTGATAACAAGTGACCACCATTTAAATATATAGGGCATTATTTTAAGATGTTTTTATAGTGGTAATTCTTTGATGTAAGCTATTATGTATGTCTTGTCAAGTGTCATTTGATGTATTGTTATTGTGATATTAGTTATAAGTGTTATATTACCATAAGTCCTTTTTTGCTATTTGAATAATTTAGTTAAAATAAATGTGAGAAATAAATAAATTCAGAAGTAACAGAATATAGGACTGTTCTTATAATTTAAGATGAAATTTGTCTCTACCTGCCATCCTTTTCTGTATTAATGTTATATTTACCCTAGGCAGAGTAGAGTTATAGGGTGCCCCCTGGTTTCTGTAGTTACAAACTCTTTTTCACAGCAATCTTTTCACAGATTAGATCTCCAACTTTTGGAATCCAGCCAGTAGGTCTTATCGGTGCATCCCTTTTTCTCAAGGAGGCGGCACTGGCAGTTGCGTTGGTGTAACAGAGCTGTTGTAAGTCCTGTAAGACAGTGACATGGACATTTATGTCAAAAGGTATATCTGCCGCCTCCGCTGCCAAGACCAAAAAGAACTGGAACATACATTTGCATTTGAAACAGGACTTCAGAAAGGGTTCAACCTCCCAGGGACCTTTGGGCAGATTATTAAGTGCTCACTGGACTCTATACCGGTGATTGAGCCAACTTCGAACTGTGCCTCATTCCTTTGCTGTTAAGGATTGCCTTAAGGTTCAGTTTCTTTGCTCCACAACACTATTTCCCTCTGACGAATACGGAGATGAATAACACAGTTGGGCCCCTAATGAAGCCATGGTGTCCCTGAGTGCCCTTGAAGCGAAAGCATGGCCCTGTTCCGCGTAGAAAGCTGCAACTGCATTTGTGCTGATTAAGATTTTAAAATCTTTAATAGCAGTTTGAGCATCAGCTGAGCGTTGTGACCATACCCATTGAAATCTGGAGCATGAGTCAACAGCGGCTTAAATATATTTGTATGCACCAACAGGTGTCAAAGGCCTCAATGGTCCAAGAACACACATTGTAGTGTTTTTTTTTTAATTAAGAGGGGTCTCTGCGGAGGACGTTTGATGGCGGACCCTTTTATTTGCTGACAGATTTCACAGCAAAAGACATACTACTTGGTCTGTTTATATAGAACTGGCCACTAGTAGTGTGTTTGTAGTAGAGAAACAGTAGCTGCCACACCAGCATGGGCAGAAACTACTCCCACATGGGCTGCTTTAATCAACTCTGGTCTTTGGTCTTGATTGGGCATCACACGATCACCCATCCTGGTATTGTTATTAGGGCAGTATTTAGGCTAGATATGTGGTAGGAATATTTGGCAGGATATGCCTTTGGCATGGGCTTCATTTCAGACAAAGCTTTTACAGCCGCCAGTGTTTCATCATCCAACATCGTCCATGAATGAGTTACTGCAAAGTATCTTTGTAAAAAAAAGTATATTTATACCTTCCAAATATAGTGGTGGCCATGGGAGGTGGTGTGATCCAGGGCTAAGGAACAGAGGCACGGAAGCTACGGCGGAGGAAGGTCTGCTTCCACATGCAGAGGATCTTCAATGTGGATAGGTCAACCCACCAGTTGAAACATCGATAGGTAGGCCTCATAAGCACAGAATGTGACCTCCTTAACTACCTTGGAATCAAGGTCAGAGGAGCTGTTGGTAAGTACCAATTTTTGTGGCTGATTCGTTCTATTGCATTTGCAGTTAGATGTTTGCTGGTCATATGGTCTCCTTTACTAAGTTAGGACACAAGGCAGGGCTGAAAGTAGTGTTGCTGTGCCAACATGCATCCCTGACAATTGCAGCAGTGCGCTGTAACTATGACAGATGGCACATTCCTGTCCTTGTCCCTTGTGCTTGCACACAAACTGCTGAACAGCACCAAAGCAGGCTCCCTTGTGTCATGGTGCAAGGGTACATATTTGACAGGGACAAGAGTTCATGTGCAGAAAGCGATACCTTCCTGCCTTACACAATCACCAATGGCATTTTTCTTCATCTATGTGTGATGTTGAAAGCAGCACACCTAGGAGGAGGAAAAGTGCAGAGTAATCATGTATTTCTTTCACATTGAGCCACTATGATGCTACCCCAGAGGTGCCATTTTAATCTGATGAATTTCCAGCCTTGGAATTACAGCCTGCAACACTGTGTCACAGACACTTAATAGAAATGTTGCTCTTGTGGTGCAGGGTGATACTTGGGCTTGTAAATGTGACCCATAGTCTCAGTGGTTCACATGTGTCAGGGCACAAATGTCATCACTCCCCAAAACAGTCATTTCATAGACAAAGCATGAAACAAAGGATTACAAATTCTAAGTTGTCATGTGCCCACACTGAGCAATGTCCCTAGCATACCTGTTGGATACTTTCCTAGTAGCACCATTGTGCACATGTCAGCTGATGTGCTGTAGGAAACCTGAGGAAATGTACACAATTCCTATTTGTGGCCTGCTGCTAGGGTGTAAGTCAATATGTGCCATCCTGGGAGATGTCCCTTACCATAGGAGATCCAAATTTGAAACACTTCAGTGGATCATGTTTCATGTAGATGAGGCATGATAAGTGTGACTATGAACATAGTCCTAACACGTTGATTGTCTGATTATGTCACACACGCTTGTACCGGAAAAGGTAATGTAGTGGTTTGGGGATGAAGAAAACATGTATGTTTGTTGTCTTTGACTATGCAGTTATGACATCTAGGGGCATATTTATACTCCGTTTGCGCCGATTGTGCGTCAAAAACTTTGACGCACAATCAGCGCAAACGTTGCCCGATATTTAAACTCTGATGCCCGAGCCCGCGGACGAAAAAAATCCGCTGTGTGCGTCATTTTTTGGATGCGGCAACCCGCCCTGCCTTAATGATATGCAGGGTAGGCGTTCCCGTCCAAAAAACAACGCAAACAACCGGGCGTCGTATTTATGCTTCCAGGCAAAAATGACTCTCGGCCGGGAGGCGGAGCAAAAAAATGATGCACAGCCCGATTTGCGTCAAAATGTAACGCCTGGGTCAGGGCAGGCGTTAAAATGGGGCAAATAACACCTGTATTTAATCAGAACCCACAGAACAAACAGCAGAGCAGCAGAGCAGCAGAGCAGCAACAGGGAGACATGGAGGTGATTTTTTTTTCAGCGTGCATGTAGGCGCAGAGCCCTGCAGCAACAACAACAGCTACAGCAACAACAGCAGGGACCCCAAAGGCAGCGCAGAAGGCAGGAGAGGATATTCCGCCCAAGAACAACCCTGCATGGCCTCAGGGAACACGACATCATACAGAGGTACAGGTTGAACTGGCAGGCCATTCAGCAGCAGCTGCGCAACATTGAACAGCAGTTGGCCCCCACTTTAGTGACACCCCGCACCATCCCAACAGAAACAAAGCTGCTTGCCGTACTTCACATGCTGGCAAGTGGCTCGTTTCAAACAACTGGTGCCCTGGTTGGCGGAATATCACAACCATCATTCTCCGCATTTCTGCCAAAAGTACTGGATGCCATCATTCAACTGACACCCCGTCACATCAGCTTCCCTAACACACTGCAGAAGCAGCAGGAAACAAAACAGGGGTTCTACGCCATCAGTGGCTTCCCACATGTCCTTGGTGCAATTGACTGCACACACGTACGCCTTGTGCCACCTGCTGCAACAGAACACCTCTACCGCAACAGGAAGCACACACATTCCATCAACGTGCAGGCCATAGTCGAGCACCAGGGATTGATCACCAACATCGTGGCTAAATATCCTGGGAGAGTACATGACTCATTCATCTTCCGTCACAGCACCATCAACCAACACTTCCAAGATGGACGGTATGGCAATGGCCTACTTGTTGGTAAGTACAAAAACCTACTTATATACACACTGCACAGCAACCCTCTAGGACACACAACACATACACCACAACAGCAACATCTAGACAGGAACACACTGAGGTCCTTACATCACTAGCCATGTTTCTTAAGTCACCATTGAACCTGTCACACATCGGAATTTACTGTACAGCCTAATGTTAAGACATCAATGAGTGTGGTTGCCTAAATGACACCTTGCAAATTGTAGGTGTCACAATGACCTTTACATTAATACATTGCATAAGTTTCAAGGTATGGGATGTACAGGGTAATTTGATTTAAACTGTTAACAACACTGACAATTTTAAATGTGCATGGAACTATCATCTCACCCTCACTGAAGACACATGGACACCTGTATCACAAGTCACAATGCTAGTGAGGGCCCACTGTACTGCAAAAGCTTAAACATATTGATGACAAACGGTTAGCAGACAAACACTTGTTCAGCCAAGGAAACAACACAATGCAGATGGTATAGCCTACAAGTATAGGATGTCACATCAGTACACAAAAGAGTCACAGACAACACAAGACAACTACTGCCATTAAAGGTCTTTTCGATAGTGCCAGCTACATCTACATTGACCCAATTCTGTGTTTTTCTTTCAGCTGATCAGGGGTATGGCATCCAGCCATGGCTAATGACACCATTTGGGAACCCGAGTACTGCTGCAGAGCGAGCATACAACGACGCCCATAAGAGGACACGCAGCAATGTCGAGCGCACCTTTGGGATCCTCAAGTCAAGGTTCCGCTGCCTTGACATCACTGGCGGTAGCCTACTATATTCCCCCGAGATGGTCTGTAGGATCATACTCACATGTGCAATATTGCACAACATTTGTGTAAAAAGGAACATTCCCCTCCTCGAACCAGACCCATACATGGCTGAAGACGACGAAGACGAGGATGCTGGCCTGCAACAGGAGGGGAAACAATCAAACACGGCTGCTGGAGTACGTAGGCGCCAACAGATTGTAAATAATTTCTTTGCATAATTATCACCATCACCACTTAATGCACTATTGTAAATAAACACTGATAACAAACACCACATCATGGTTTGGCCTATTCATTTCTGCCCACCTTTAGCTTGGAATATCTGAAGAAGAATGTCGTCTCATTGAGCAATAATTATATAACAATCATGACACAAAAATATACACCACAAATGTAATGGCCACCATGCAATGGTCAAATACACACACAATGTAAATGACAGACATCTTGTACAGTTCACCTTTGAAGGGCAATAGCTGAGGACCACACATATGACTCACATACATGTAGGAAACATGGCTCATCGCAGCAGATGGCACACAACTAAAACACCATCACTCAACTAGGGGAAAACAGGCCTCATACATCAGGCAGTTCACGTGCTAATGCTTCAGGAGCAGGAATGTAGGAATACACTCTTGCCAACAGTAATTCCAACTACTTACTATCATTGCAATGACTATCTGTCACTAGAGTTACACATAAGCAGAACATACACAGCACAAGTGCTACACCTACGACAAGCATCCAGCACATCACATCCCATCTACATGTCAGCCCTTTTCTAAAAACATTACACACACTTGCAGCTGCTTACACCCCACCTGTCTGAAGAGGTCCCTGGAATGCCGATTTGTGTACACTGAGATTCCCTCATCTACACACACACACTCACAAGAGTCATCCAGTGTGGCATACCCTTTACTATGCCTACCATTGTCATACTACCATCTCAATGCATGGAACTCAGCTCATATAATACACTGGCTTGCTTGGAGTTTATAAGGCCTGGTATCACCTGTAGATTGAATCTTCTGTGAAAGGTACTGTAGGCTATTTATCAGCAAATCCCAACTGATATGACTAGTGGGACACAGATGGAGGCCACACCAGTGATCCCCTCCAAGCACACCACTCAAGTGTACATGCCCCCTCCCTGCTGATACCTCCTATTGCATACATGTTGGAATTTGAGCTATTACATCATTAAGCTTTGACACTAATGTTGCCGTATAAAACTTTATCAGGGTTCATGTGTCACCTTCAAAACAACACAGGATATACACAGTGTGACATCTCAACTGTCTACTGCTCCCTCTGACCAGTCCTAGTCAGAACACGTGATCATGTAATTACTGAAAGAACTTGCTCCTCATTGACCCAGCATCCTGCCAGCCTGACTGGCACCTGTCCGTGGGTCACTCTACAGATACCTGGGGTCCACCTATGGACCACACGTGCTGTCCAAAACCTCTTGTACCTCAGACACTAATTTGTAATTAGCCTCATCAATGTATACTCAAATACATAGTATTGCATCATCTGACTGTTATTTGCATCCGATTTGTGACAGTGCCCTTGAATAGCCAAATGTTGGCCCTTCCGTTGTCTGGCCCTCATTAATGCCTAAACTACAAAGTGTGACAGTGGACCAGGACCATAGTGTATGATGGTGTAAATGGCCTCCATCAAAACCAGCAACCTCAGATAATGTCCATGAAAAGGTAACACATATGAGGACCCTGACTGTTCAAACGCTGAGTAACATTTTTCAAATGATAAAGATGAGTCGTGTGTTGAATACCAGCCATTTACTTCTGCACAGAGGCTATGATGTTTCCTGATACATTACCATCCACAGAGGCCAACTGGAGTAGAAATGTTGCAATGACACATGCCGGATCCAGACACCTGAGACATTCTCTCACTCAGCACACCAAGGTTGCCCAGTTGAAAGTCTCATTACATGTTTTCAGTGACAGGGTGGGACCATCCATGTGTAGGTGACCATGTCCTCAATGGCTTCTCTCAAATTTTGCTACAAACAATACCCTATTGAAACAAGATTAGCTGCCACTAACTCATGCGGAGACCTGGAAGTTACAGTGACAACATACACCCTGACAGTTGACACTGGATCAATATTTGACCACACACATACACATGTACCATCCAATCAACAAATTATTTGCAAGCAGCTGATCACAGTAGTGTCCCAGTTGTAACCTAGCAGGAAGAATGAAACATGCCACTAAACCAGGTAATGCATAAAGGGCCCCATACATCAACAACCTATTTGCCCTCAGGAAATAAGGAATGTTGAGATTTAGCCAAAAATATCAATGCAAAATGGTATGTCATATTTCTCCCAAGAATCAATAGGGCAAACGTCAAATGGGCAAATGGGATTACAGAATGGCAAACAGTGAATCATACCCTATTTGCTTCCATGAGCCTGCTGCTGCAGGTTTAGCATTACTGAATTTGGGAATCCCTTGCATAAATTTGCAAGTCTGGAAGAGCAAACCCTAGGGTGCTGGGGGCCTAAGTCCACCTCTACTGCCCCCCAAATAGACATTATATATGCACATGTGAATCACACACATGCATAAGGCGCATGTGTGCCCTACATGTCAAAAGCAAAACACATTGAAGATACATTAACTCGTAATTAGGACATGGTTACCCCCTTAAAAAGTGTTGGCGACAATTGCACTACCTATTTGGCCTTTATATAAGTTTGCTTACCGTGATAAATGTGGATACATTTTAGCTAAGGTATACATCCTGGTATACCATTCATATTTTGAAATTAGCCATCAGCAATTACCCACATATGTGTACAATTATGAGTAATATCCATTCTGACCAATCATTACTATTGCACTGTGAATACCTTCTATACATCCTATAAGGGTCATTTGCCATAGCTAACCCCAAATGTGTATTACTTAGCACCGTTTGGTCATGACAAAATTATTTTCACAATTTGACAAATGAAAGACATATTTGTCATAATGCGTCATATTTCCATGCATAAAGCTTGTACGTCATAATTTTTGACGCATAGGAGTGCAGATAAGGCTGAGTCAAAAAAATATTTGAAAAATAGATATAATACTATCCAGCATTACATGGCCACCATTTTTTACATAATGCGTCATATTTCCACGCATACAGCTTGTGCGTCATAATTTTTGACGCACAGGAGTGCAGATAATGCAGAGTCAAAATTAATTTTCATATTTAGATATCATAATTGCCAGCGGCTTAATTTTCAACTCTAGAACTGTAAAATAAGCCTCAAACAAATATAATGGTCCAATGATGAATTTTTTTTTGACTCAGCATTATGTGCACTCCTATGCGTCAAAAAATATGACGCACAATCCGTATGCGTGAAAAAATGACGCATAGCGGGGGAAAAACGGCAGCCATTTTATGCAGGATGTGATGTAATAGGATATCCTGTTTACAGAATCTGTACAGTGGGTGTACTTTCACTTTCACTTTGCAGTCTCAGATTATTATAGACTGTGTGGCTGTGTGGAAAGTGTTGTCCTGTGTATTAGTGCTTTTGTGTCCTGTTTAGCTTCTCAATTGCACTTTTGTCATCATTGTCTTGTTGTTGAATACTGTCAGAGTCTGTGTTGTATTTTTTTGTCAAGTCCAGTGTTTCTTTTATTGTCTGTGGGAGTCTGTTGTGGGTAGTGTAATATAGGGGTTAGTTGGGCTCTTCTTCTTAAGTTTTCTTTGTTTTTCACTACTCTACCTTTCCCCATTTCCCCCTTTCCTTTTTCTCCAACTTTTTCACCTTTGTCAGTGCTGACATGTCTGGTAGGCCACGGCTTGCCAGGATGGGTGAGGAGGAATTGGGGGGATTTATATGGCTTGTTTGCCATTTCCTCCCACTCATGCTGGAGGCTGGGGGTAGGGTGATACAGGGGTATCACACGGAGGCCTGTAAAGTCCGGTGGGGGAAGGTGCGCCATCACTTGGTCCGTGTCTATGGTAGCCTGAGGAATGAACATCAACTTAAGCACCGCTGGGCTGATCTGATATCCAGGGAGCAAGATCTGCTGGACCACCTGGGAATCAGGATTGGTGGCCATGTTGGTGAGTACACATCAATTACATGTGCACAATTTAAAGTTGTGTGGCGACATGTGATGATTGTTTCCCAATCTGCCAGATAAGTAGCTGACTGTGTGTAATGCTAGGGAAACCTACTGGGTAATTGATGCACAATGTGAAGGAAGACAAATGCTAGCAGTCAGGTAGCTCATGTTTTCTACACATACCGGTTGCCTGTAGCAGTATGTAATGTAGTGCTGCCTTTGTGTCAGACAAGCAACACGTTAATGACTCAATTAGAACTCTACAGGTCACAATAACCAGTGAAAATTGGATGTTGAAACATCATACCTACATATGTAGAGGCCATAGCTAAACTGACATTTGTAAACCCAATATGATGTTATAAATGAGTGCTGCCTTCACGTCAATTGAAGTTAGCAATGTTGTCCACACATATGTCACATGTGTGTCTGGTTGGTGTGTGGAGAAAATGACCACATAGGCTGTTTGAGTTTGAGAGGTCATGCAGTCCTCAAGTAACCAGCTTTTGGATGTCTCCCTTGGATGCACATGATGAGATGAATGCACTCCTATATTGTTGGGGAATACTAATGGAGGTGCATCTTTGACACCACATGACTGTCCGGGCCACTGCATGTGTGTAGTAGGGTGTGTAACTGTAGCAGGACACTCATCCAAAGTAACTGTTGCTCAAGAATAACTCCATGCAGTATGAGCATGTGTGAAAGTGTTTCATTACGCATGTCATATTCTCACATTGTCTTTGTAATTGCAATTGTTTGTCAGTGCATGGATTCTGAGTATATTCTACCTTCCATGCTTTACAGGTGGATCTGCACCGTACACTGTGGGAGAGGTGGCTCATTTTGTGGACCCCGACACCTACAGTGAGTGTTGCATGTGTCCTTTTTTTATTGTTTGCTGGTGATGCATGATGGACTACTGTGTGTTCAACAGAATTCAATGTTTGATGCGCTGCCCATTCATTGGTATTGTTCAATTAGTGGGATTTCAAATATCACTTCAGTTTGAGTAGACCTATGCTGATCCATTTCTCAGATTTTGGGTCTGTAGGCCATTCCAGTAGGGCCCGCTATGGGGAATGGGGTGAGTCATGTGGAATACACTGGTTAATGTAAGAGTTGTTCTGGGACTTGTCTCGGACTAAGTCTGCATTTCAGACTGACATTCTCCCAGATAGCTTCTGCAGAAGGCTTGCCTGAAATATGCAGCTTCCCTAGTTAACGATGGACTGAGTACACTGTAGGTTGGATCTTCCGGGGGCATGTACTTCCACAAGTTGAACTAGAAGTGTGTGGGACTAGAGTGCAATGGCCTAGGTGTACATTCTACTCATGATCATGGGTGTTCTTGCTCCTCTGTGTGTGTGGTAAAATATGTCTCACTGGTAGTATGTGATGTTGGCCTAAGTCAGTACATTTTGACATGTGTGGACCTTGGATAGGACAAGGTTTAGCTGACTCCAATTTGTTGCTAGGCCTTCACTGGTGTTGTGTGTGTGGAGGCAAAAACTTGTTGAGCTTTCAAGACACTCCTGGGTGTGCATTGAATATGGGATTGTTGGTTGTTCTTCCCACCCCACTCTCAAAGACTGCCATGTGTTTGGGAATAGGGTACCTAGGGCTGTAGCAACCAGTATGTTACACATACTTGTGTCCATTTGCAACTTTGTTTTGAACCTAGTGTACACACTCGGTTATGGCACATGAGTTCTATACTAGCAAAAACAATTACAAATGGCAGATATTGAGGGTTGTGATTGTTATCACATAGACTGACATATGTAGTGAAGGCAGTAGGCGGAGGAGGTGCAGCCATAATGTCAGCTGCATTACCAATTATTTGGATGAGAAGTTTAGGCTGAAGTCACCCATCATGTAGAGACATGGATATGCTAGGTGTGAGATACCCTTTTGTATGCAGACTTCCCATGTAATTCCTCTGAGTCTTACAATGATCTATGTGGTGAAATTAGCTGTTACAACAACAGTAAAAGTAATGTCCAATTGAGCCATTGTGCTATTCCACCCAATGCATTTCCTATGGTAAATAGTTGCCCTTTCTCTTCACAGCTGCAAACATGAGTGCCGCACAGAGGCATGATTTTGAAAGGCGGGCAATGAGATACCGGCACATTCTGCAGGTGCAGTCGGGGTTCCGACGGATGGCCCGAAAATACCAGGCGGATCGGGCCTCCGGAGCATGGTGGGCCTCACCACAGGGTGGCCCAACGTTGCCCACTACAGCCACCACCACCACATCCACCAGTTCTCCCCAAGTGGCCCCAGCAATGGCGGGGACAGTTGTCCCTGCATCAGCAGCACGACCTGGACCCAGCAATTTCAGAGCTGCAGGACAGTCCAGTGGGCTACCAACAACTCCCACACCGAGCACCTCTGCCAGCACACAGACAGCAGCAGCACCTCCTATTGACCCTGCGGCATTCCAGGCTTTAGAGATGAAAATGGACACGTTCATTTGTAAGGTGGACAAGCTGAGCCAGGATGTGGCGTACATTAAGAAGCGGGTTAGGTCCATCAGACGGACCCCTCGGAGGGCCAACCTCTAGGACTTATTTGATTCATTTAAATTTATCCTTCTCCTCTCTCCTCTTTCCTTTTTATCATGATAGGTGGGTTTTGGGGATTAGTGTTAGGTTAGTATAGGTTGTTAGCTTAGTTAGTGTTAGGGAGGAGGGTGGGGGGTCCTTATTCTTTCTATTTTTCTTTTTTGAGTGTGTGGGTGGGTGGGTGGATGTCAATGTTGGGATTCCTGTCTGTTTAGATAAAAAAAAAGAAAAAATATAAAAAAAAATAACTAAAAAAAATAACAAAAAAATATATGATTGTTTAGGATAGTATAGTACGTGTGTAGGTTAGTATGTGTTGTCCTGCATGTGTCCTGTCTCATAATGGTGGGTGGGGGGTTGATGTTTAGATCGATTCGTTATATGTGTAGAGTAAGTTTAGATTAGGTTAGTTAGGGACAGTTGTGGGTTAGGAGTAGTCAGGTTAGATTAGTGTAGGTATGACTTTTCCCTTAGTTGCCTCTGGTGTGAATACATATGAATAAATATATAGTTAACCCTTTGCATTATGTGTTAACTGCTACTTGATCATGGCCTTGACATCAGTGTAGGGGATTGTTTTTCTATGACATTTGTGTCCTATGCTACACACCGAAGAAAATAGAGGTTTAAAATGGCAGCTACCCCTGTGCTAACTTGGCAAGTATCCACCATTTGATAGAACCACCATTAGTAGTTTACATGGATCACCAAGGAGTTGTATTGATGAGTATGTATTCTATATCACAAAGTGTGCTTCCAGAATTGGTATTGTGGTTAATTTATTAGGTCGGACTGCAGTGTGATGTTCAGGGACATCTTTGTAGATGAGGTGTTGTTGACAGTCTTGTCTTGTTGTCTTCATTGCTGACATAGATCATGTGTGCAAAAATTCAGCATGACTTCCCTTCATGGAAGTATACTCTGAAAGGGTGATTGATGCTGTGTTTAGTTGTGTTTGCTTAGATTTTACTGCATAATTTCATGTTTTAGTATTGCATGGTGCCTACATTTATCAGCCACCATTAGTTGACTTTGATTGCTACAGATGGAGCATTATTCTGTCCAACACAGCATGATTGTGTGTGGTTTGTCCCTTCATCAGTTATTCTCCTCAGGATGGTCAGGCTATGATGCAATCCTGGACACTGCACAGATGTATCAGACTACATGATGTCAGGACAGTTGTATTGACAAGCTGCATGGTTGTCACACAGGCACTTTAGAGTTATCTACTGCACAGTTGATGTGTCAAATAACACAGAGACATATTAGGTGTGCAAGTGCAATTTATTGATAGGTTCTGTTGTGCAATTTGTACATTGTCCATGTTTGCTGAGTCCGTTCTGGTGCATTCTTACATGGTGATCCTACAGAAGGGGTGTGGACGATGCTCCTGACATGCTGGGGTGATGTAACAGACAGTGCAGAGGGACAGGATTTGCCGATTAGTAGGAGAGAGACATTCACTGGCAATGCTGACAAGTCATACAGTGGTTAGCAGAACAGTCACTGAGTATAGTTGTAGTGAGACTGGCATTTGACAAAACGTAGGACCTTGGTCAAAGTAGGCCATGGTGCAGGGACTAGTGCTTCCGGGTACTCTTCCGTGTGAATGTGATCTGTTCCATGTCTCCTTCTTCTGATGTGTGTGTTGCCTGCTTTATCCTTGTTGTTGTTGGTTGTGAAGGGGCAACACACACCTCAGTGTTAGAAGACGTGGAGTCAGACATCCCGGTGGCTGCTCCCTGTGAAGTTCTTAAGGGCAGTACTGCAGCAAGGAGGGCCTGCTGGTTTTTGAGAATAGCAGCTACATCACGATGGTAGGCAGCCAGGTCGGCCCTGAGGGAGTCATGATTGCATTTGTGCATGCAGTGGAAAGTTTGGGGTGCGAGGTGTTGTGGCAACTCCCTTACTGCAGTGGTGAATTCCTTTATAGTTTCTTGTAGTCCATGCAGTATGGATGTTAGTGCTTGCATAGCTGCTGCCTGATCTGCAGATGACATCATGCACGAGCGCACCCCCTCAAGGCTGGCTGCCATAGTTTGCATCCCCACCCGCACCTCCTTGGCCAGCTCCCGCTGTACTCCAACTACAGTTCTTTCAAAGCTGGTGCCAGTGTCGTCAGAGTCCTCAGCTGTGTAGGAGCTGGCAGGTCTTGCAATTGGGGTGGTGGGTGGTTCTTCTGTGATGGCTGCTTGTTCTGTGCTCCTCCTTGTGACTGAAGGTGGGGTCTGGAGGGTTTCAAGGCCCTTTTGGATGGTCTCCTGGGGAATGTTTATGGGCTCGTCATCCATGTCATCAGGGAAATCAGGGACAGGCATATCGGCAGGAGATCCATGTTCCTCTGCAATGAAACAGGGTACAATTAGTGTATCTGTGTTGTGACAATTTTGCCGTAACATGCCAGCCTTTTGATGACTTCACTTTGTGATCTTGTTTGGTATTGGTATCTGCTGTCCTTCATATGGGCATTGTTATAGGCCTATGGCCCACCTGTGTGTCACATGTATGATATAGAGTTATCAGACTTGTCTGCCTAATCGCCTCTAGGTGTTGCTTTGTACCAAATAGGGAATAGCCATCTTTTTGTCCTACTTGACCCTCTGTGTATATCTATTCTTATGATGAGACCTTTCACTGGCTGTGGGTGTTCTGATTGCCCTGGCAGCACACTTGCCTCTCAGGACCTGCCCCAATCCCTGATTGTTCACATTGACTTAATTGTAAATGACATGTGGCATATCTTATGCATGGCAATGTTATGATTTGATATGGATGTAGACATTGTTCATGTGTCCAGCTGATGTTGGGTAATGTGTGTTACATTGGATTGCCTGTTTATCGTATCAATGTCCTATATGGTCCTCTGACTGTGCAGGTGTATTTAAGTGACCAGTTGCATGTGTCCCCTCCTCAATGCTGTTGTCTGAGCAGTCTGACATTTGTGATGTTGCCTTGTTAGACAGGCACGTGAAGGACCCTGACATATGCAGCATGTGTGTGTCCTTAGTGCTGTGTGGCTCCTATTGCTGTTTACTTTGGCTGATGTATGTGACAACTATGGGCATTGACATATGAGTGTACTGGGGCCTTTGTCTTGTTTCAGGAGATTGTTGCAGATGTCATCCTCACCCCCTAATTTAGGTATGTATGTTCCATGGGGAGGTTACTGCCATTGGCTACTTGTGCTGCACAGAGATCAGAGGTGGTAGTGTCAACTGTTGTGGCAGTTACATTGCAGTTGTTGTTTTGGCTACTGGATTACTGATAGGGACCTAGTTGATGTAGGAGATATTTTGGCTGACGACTGCCAGGATGTAAGTTTGAGGTAGTGGCCTTCCCACCTGTCGAGGCTTTCCCTTAGCTCCATTGTTGTCATGACAGGATGCCCCCATGGGACTGTTGTTGGTGTTGTGTAATGTCGTGCCCCATCTTCTGTATGTGCAGGGCATGCCCCCATACCGTGCCCCTTTACCCATGCCACTCCATGTATATGGTGACTTACATGCAATGTGTAGTGGTATTTCCCCCCCCTGCTTACAGTCCACATTATTTCATTATAATTCCCCATGCGACTTACCCTGCATGTGCGTTGTTTCCTGGTAGTCTGCGCTGTCCTGTCCTTGAATCCCTGTGACGATCTCCTCAGGGATGACGGCTGTGACCATCTCCTCCATGTGGTCCAGGGCCTCCTGGTGTGCTGGACTACCACCTCCAGTCTGCAGTGCTGCCTTCCTGTTCCTGGCCATTTTTTCCTTTGTCCTACGTTTGCGGTCATGCCAGCGTTTCTTACACTCGTGACTGTTCTGCGTACTTCAGCCACACTGTTGATCTTGTCAACAATTTGTTGCCATATGGCCTCTCTCCTGCTGATTGGCAACTTAGAGGTGATGAACAGTTGGTGCTGGTGTTCCGTTAGCTCTTTAACCAGGATTTCCTGCTCCTCTGCACTGAAGCGACACTTTCTTTTTTTTCTATATATGTCCTGGTTCCTGTATGGATCATCCTGGCTGGTTCCTGGTCTGCTGTCATCTTCCAGGGGTCTGTAGTGGCATCTGGGATCCATTTTGGCTCTCCTCTGCTGAAAGGGCAGTGTTCGCGGGTAATTTTGACGCTATTGCGTCAGAAAAAACGGCGCTTTCCGGGTTGCGCTGTCGTAAATCGACCCACAGTCATTTACGTCGCTTTACGACTTGACGCCGCGATGTGCTAAAAAAAAAAATGACACCCACCTGGTGGTTGCGCTGCCGTGCGTCAAAGTATAAATTTGACGCCCGCACGGCGCATCGAAATGGCGTTAGCCGGCGGTAAAATTTTGGACGCAAAACTGCGCCGGCACAGCTTTGCGTCAAAAAGTATAAATATGGCTCCTAATGTTGTCTGTTAAATGAGAGGGCAAGGATGTCTAACTACTGTTGTATGTTGCATAGTCATGTACTTGTGATGACAAGGGTGAGGCAGTAGTATTGCTAGTCAAGGATGAGTGTGTTCTGTGAGTCATGTAGGTGCAGAGTGTCACTACACTCAGCAAGCCTTGAGAAAACGTGGGCTAGTTAGTCATTTGAAAGCCTCACTTTATGTTCCTTGAGACATGTATATACTGGACCATCACGTATCAGTACATATTATCCTGGCCTAACAATGTATGACATTGAGAAATGCCCAGTAGCCCATCTGAGTTGTCACAACTATAAAGCTGTGTTGGGCATTTGCAAGCAATGTATAATGTGCAAGATTTGTCCAGAGTGTATATTCAATATTTACAGTGCTATGTCTCTTGTTATGTCTTGCAGGTGGATCTGAGCCATACATGGCAGGAAAGGTTGAACGCTTCCATGACCCTGATTCTACCAGTGTCATACTTTATGTTTACGGGCTAGTGCAAGGATTATGTGTGATGTTGTATGTTGTGTGCAATGCCATGTACAAAGTGTGTGCATACAAAGTGAAACTCCATAGGCTATACATGTGTATGATACAAGGAGAGGGACAGGGAGATTAATGGTCCAGTGTACAGTCTCCCAGGTATAATCTCAAAAATAGGGTACACTGTCCCAAACGGAAACAGCAAGGAAACCTAAATAATAGGAGCAAGAGCCCTCACACATCCAATCGGATGTCATGCTTCGTCATCGGGGATGCTCCTCGTCAGACTGGCGCTGCAATGTCTGACAGGCTCCCCAAAAAAGGGGCTCTTTGCCGGAGATCTTTCACAGTGACTGCCATATAACACGATATAAGCAGGAGAGATAGGGGATAAAATTTACTCAAAACCTAGAACTTCATTGAAAATTTATTATCAGCACAAGGTCTCGGCCAAGATTAAAAAACACAAATGAAGAGTGATTAATGAGTATTCATGCTTGTTAACTCTCTCAAAAGAAAGCAAGCAGAGGGCAGGAAAATATCATATACCCTCTAATCATGGGTCAACATGTTTCGCGTCTCAGTGGTCCCGAAGGTTCCAATGATGCTTCATCAGGACCAAAACTGAAAACTTCTCCTTTATTAAACACACAGACAACACTAAATTGTCAGTCAACTAAGAATCAGTCACTTACTTAAGTGGTCTGCCCATCAGGTAAGTTTAGAAAAGAGGTCGCCCATCCCAAATTTTGGAAACAGCTCCTTAGGTAAACACATGCCAGGAGACTGGTGCAAGAAGTCAAGCAGCCAGGTCCTCGACTTTGGACCTACCCCTTTGGCCGTGTTTATAGACAATAAGTTGGAGGTTGGGTCCAGGTTGTGCCTTTGCATCTGACTAATGTCAAGGTGGTTCTAATTGCTATAACTGAGGGCCCAAAAATATGCTGGTATAACCAAAGAGCAATGACCACAATGCCAGGAGCTAAGAACATATGTGGTAGTGGAATCGCAACTGAACATGGCACAGCAATATATACCTGAGTAAAGCTTCTCATATGAACAGATAGGCTGTTGTTACTCATGGTGCAATCTATGTGTGATGTGTCTGACTAGCCCACACATGGGGTACAAGTAAAAACACAGTGATGACAGAAAGGACATGTGCCAGAAGTACAGAGTCCTACACATCTATGCAGGGTAGCAATATGTGGTTTGCATAATATATTCCTGCTATGTGTGCCACAGGAACATCAAGTAAATTGTGTACTACCAGGACTGAGGACCATGTGAATAGGACCCTAAGATTAGCAGGACAGTGGTCAACATACCAAACTTGAATTTGCAGCTGAGTTGCCACCTCCTGTGGTGTGATGCCCCATTCTCTATGTTGTGTATGACACCATTGCTATTCCCTGTCATCTTCAAAGATCTGGTAATGTGTGTTAGACTAGAGGAATGTCCATAAAACAATGTCATACCACATGCCAGTCCCAAATTCAGCTTCAGATAGTGCTGACCCTGATAGTCTACAGGATGAAATGGAAACTGGCACTTACAATGATCAGCATTAGCCATTGCTGTTCCAAGATCCCTTTGCAGATGAGATGTAGTGCATGCACGCATCCACTTATTAAATGGCTGTACTGTGTGCTGGTGTGCAGCAAGATGCCATGAACTGTGCACCCATATGTACAGGCAATGGGCTGCATAGTGAGACACAGTTACCCAGTAGTGTGCTTGTAATCATGGCATGGTCCACCATGTATGTACATGAGTGGATAGGGGAGTAGTTCTGTGTATCTCCATGTGGTGTGAGTGAGCTATCCATACTCCATTCTCACATATGATACCTGGCACATGTATTTTCTATGTGTCCAGATATATGTCCTTGCCATATCACACTCATAATGTTGTGAGTCATCCCACCTAACCTACAGTCTTTGCTCAGATGACTTTGCTAACTTTCGATGGATCCAGGGGAATTTGAGCATGCAGAAGGGACATTGATGAGCAATGCAACAATACGAGCGTGTCATACCATGATCATAAAACAGTATTTTTCATAGCCATTGTCAATGATGACAAGGTCATTCAAAGACTTCTCAAGATGGGGAATTGCTATTGTGTAACATTTGCTTGGCCTTGGTATCTTGACCATAATCCATGTGGAGATGATGGCTATTGGGCAGATGTCTAGTCACATTGTCCTCCAAGATGTTATTGTGATTTGTGATGTGTATTATGTGATGTATGCAGATAGTATTTACATGGGATGCTTGATGTTCATTTGTCCAAGGGACCTTTGAATTACATGTATTTATCCTGTTTGCTCAGGCAACATGACAGCAACCCAGAAGAGAAATTTAAAAAAAAGGGTGGTTGGTATTGCCACATCAGCCATGTGAGAAAGATGTTCGAGAGGATGGGGAAGACCTATGAGCGTGAGAGAACATTGTGGTCCTGGAGTGCCTTTATCCAAGGGCCTCAAGTCATGGAAACTGCCACCTCCACCCACCATCTACAGGGCAAATCTCAGGCAACAGACAGGCGTACGCCTACAAGGACAGGTCCATCTGCCTCCATGCCACCACAACTGCCCCAACCATACCACAGGCCCCACCACAAGTACTTTGGATGGACTTTGAGCACAGCATCAGGACTGAAATAGCAGACATGAAGCTGCGCCTCTCAAACCTGGAGCACAGACATGACCAGCTGCCTATCATCCTTGTGAAATCAAGGCAGCTGTCATAAAGAAATGAGGAGCAGGATAGCCCAAACAAAGACTTACCTCCCTTCCCCTTGTATATAGTTTGTAAAGTTGAAGATTTAGATAATTAGTGGTAGGTGAGTTAGTGTAATGTGGGCAGCTTCAGCCTGTAGTAGTTTTATTACGGGTGTGCACTTTATTTGGAGTTTCTTATGATTGGTTGTTAGTAGGTGGTTGATGTTTTAGGTCAGTGTACTTCATAAAACATTTTGTTTGTTATTTTTTTTAAATGCAAAAATATATATCTTTGCTTAGGTCTAGATGTTTAGTTAGTTTAGGTATACCTGTAGTTACAGTTGTCCTTGTCTACAGATGTGTTTTGGGGGGGTTAAGGTTGATGTCTATCTTGTGGTGTTAAAAGTATAAGCTAAGTTAGTTGTAGTTATAATGTATTTTAGGGTAGCGTAGGATAGGTAAGAATGGTTAGGTTAGGTAGTTTAGGTGGTTTTTAGTGTAAGATTACAAGTTTATATAAATGTCATTGTTTCATACATTATGGTCTCAAACATGATTTACTGTATAGGATTTAGGCCCACATTACAAGTTTGGCAGGAGGCCTCTGCTGCCAGCCAAACTCATTCTACCCTCAGACCGTCTGTGCGGCTTGAACCCTGCCGGCCATATTAAGGGTTCACAGCAGGGATGGCGGGTGAAAAACAGCGTTTCCGCCTGCCAGCCCTTCGGTGAACAGGGCCTTAACATTGAGGAAGGATCCTAATGGAGCCGGCGCCAATGTGGCGGTGCGGCAGGTGCAGCCGTACCCGTTGCACTTTCCACTGCCTGTAATTCGGGCAGTGGAATCCAAGACAGGGCTGTGCATGGGCGCCAAAGCAGTGCCCATGCAAAGTGCATGGGCTGTGCAGGGGCCTTCAGTGGCATCCCCCAACATTCCCATTCCACCAGCCTTCCATTAGCAGTGTAAACCACAATGAACAGGCTAGCGGATGGGGACTTGTAATCCCCAGGGCAGCACTGCCTGGGCAGATTACATCCCCCGGGACCGCAAGGCTGCCGGCTGGCATCAGCCTGGCAATGTTGGTGGTTCGACCATGGCGGCTCAGCCACAGTCATAATGTGGCGGTCCCACTGCCAGACTGTTGGAGACCACCAGACTCGTAATGAGGGCCTAAGTGTGGGCCTTAGTGTGTCTGTACACGTTAGGCTTGGTACATGCATTTGGCATTCCAAACAGTGGGGCATATTTAAGAGCCCATAGCGCCTCCTTGTGACACATTAGCGTTATTTTGTTTCTGCAAGTGTGGCCCAACGAGGCCAAAATCCTCACGCTATATTTACAAAATGGTGCAATGCATGCATTGTGCCACTTTGTAACCCTTTGCACTACACAGACTTATAATAGCATCATTTGGTTGGCACATCAGTGTGACTTTTTTACTACTGTCCTTGCTTAGACAGCTACCTGTGGTGTTAGTTACATTAGCTATCAGAATGACTGCATGATACCTGTTACATTACATGCTTAGGTAGCCCAAAAACTGTTTATTCATCAGGTTACATATCATATTCTTCAAGTATGTTTACTCAGTCTGTGTGGTTTTGTCTGCAATCCACACATATCCCTTTGGTAAGCAGTCACTCTATAAGCTTCACACAATGCACAATGTTCATGTTGTTCCTGCTTCAGATACACATACAACACAAAGGTTGTAGTAAGTGATTGTATTTCATCAGTTAATGTATGTGCAGTACTGATGTACATTCCATGGGATAACAATCACAACAGATTTATTTAGCCAATCAATGTGCAGACAGATTCCATGGGGGTGAACATGTCATGGGACATGTGTAGGAAATAAGGACCATATTTAAGAAGTTAGCACCCCCTTTGCGCCCTTTTTTACGTAAAAGCGGTGCTAACCTACCACTTTATTTATATGTTGACACTTTACCCGTCTAGAACAACATTTCTTAGTTAGTGTCATTTTTTCAGAGCGCCAACCCACCTTGCATTGTTTTGCGATGATGGTATGCAAGGTAGGCGTTCACTTCCAAAAAATGACACGAGCCTCCAGTGCCATATTTACAGCCTGATGCTAAAACGACACACATTAAGGAACCAGTACAAAAAAATAACGCAAAGCCCGATTAGCATCAAATTTTAACGCCTTGTCAGACCAGGCATTAAAATGATGCCCACACACTACTACCTGAGGAAAACACACAGAAGGAGCATTGGCATCCTCCGAGACAACATGGAACTGTTAATGCTCCAGCTTGTCACACAACACAGGTGACAATGAGACAACAGGTTCCTCCAGCACCACTGCTGCAACCCCAAACACCACCACAGCAGCCACAAAGGCAGCTCAGAAGGTGGGAGAGGATATTTAGACAGCACACAACCATCCTTTGGCGCGGGGAACAAGATGACATCTGAAGCTGGATTCCATTGTGCACCTGCTGCACCACATAGCGCCAGACATCAATGCAAGGGTGGAAACTCCAACAACTATTCCACCCAGGCCTAAACATCTAGCTGTCCTCCATATGCTGGTGTCAGGATCATTCCAGACAATGGGTGCACAAGTGGGTGGTATCTCCCAGCCATTAATCTCATCCTTACCACCAAAGGTTCTGGATGCAATGATCTGCCTCACACCCCACCTTATCTGCTTACCCAAAACCCATCAACGGCAGCAGAAGACCACGCAAGGTTTCTACCTAATTGCAGTGTTCCCACATGTGCTGGGTGCAATGGACTGCACCCATGTCCAACTTGTGCCACCTGCTGCAACATACAGAAATTGCAAACACACCCACTCGATAAACGTGCAGGCCATTGTGGAACACTACTGGGCTCTTCACAAACATCCTAGCCAAATATCCCGACAGCATCCATGATCCCTACAAATTCCGGCATTCCACCATCAATGAAAGGCTACAGGATGGGCAATATGGCAATGGGCTACTCGTAGGAGTGCCACCATAACAATCATTATGCAGACAACACACCAACCTTGTAGGACAAACAATACATACACCACACTAAACACACATGGACAGAGGAACACAGATGTTCAGACAACAACACATATGCCACGACATACTACACTGCATTCATTGTGCATCACACACACACATACATACATATCTACATGATACAGCCGCAACCTGAATAGCACTCCACATGAAGGACAGGTGAAGCTATATTCCCTTCGCCTAGAGAAGCTGGCCCCAAACCACTACAAGTGTCAACTGGTTGACAACTAAATACAGATTCCACACACATAACACCAAACAATGAATTGCTCAGCTATGTGAATGGCATTGGCATTGGCCATTTCAATGTAAAATAAGTCACACGTATGCACAGCCCCACATTTATCATGGTGTTGAATCCTCTGGTGGCACCAATATCAAATGCCATCTGTGTTGCCATTACCAACTACATGTTACCAAAACATACCTGACATACCTGTTGAGTGCACTTTCACCTGTCTGCTGTATTGTGCCACACACATAGGAATACAACATCACCAGCCATTAAGGACCATTGGGCAATTTAATGTAAAGTGGCGCAGCACCTAGTCCAGTGCCACTTTACATACGCTCCTAAGTGCCCCCTAACTCCACCATGTGTTCTCCGTTTACAAAAATCGGCCCACCATGGTGCAGAGTGTGTTCAATATTGTCAAGATAAAAGGGGCGAGATTTATACTTTTTGACGCAAAACTGCACAAACGCAATTTTGCGTCAAAGATTTTTGCGCTGGCAAACAGCATTTCTTAACGCCACCCGGGCGTCAAATTTATACTTTAATGCTGGATGGCACTAAGGACAGGTTAGAGTCATTTTTCCTGACCCTAACCATTGCGCCTTGTTGTAAGGCAAAATGACGTTAACACAGGAAAAATGACTTTAATTCCGTATGCAACATGGAAAAACATCGCAAAACGGATATGCGCCATTTTTCACTGCAATAGCATCCAAAAGAGACTCAAACGCAGCAAACAGTGCTAAGGAGCCCCAAGATTTATCCTAGAAGCCAGGAGAGACCCCAGGGAGACATCACACAATCTGGAACCAGCCATGAGGACACAGACAAGACCCAGGAGAGAGACAAGAAGAAAAGGAAGTGTCGTTTCCGCACAGAGGAACATGAAATCCTGGTCAGAGAGGTGACAGAGCACCAGCATCAACTCTTCATCATCTTTAAATTGACAATTGGGAGGAGAGAGGCAATTTGGCAACAGACTGTGGATGATTAACAGTGTGGCAGAGGTCAGGAGAACTGTCACAGAGTGCAAGAAATGCTGGTGTGACTGCAAGCGCAGGACAAAGGAGAAAATGGCAAGGAACAGGGAGGCAGCACTGCAGACCCGAGGTGGTAGTCCAGCACCGCAACAGGACCTGGACGAGATGAAGGAGATGGTTGCCACCCTCATCCTGGAGGAACTTTTCACTGGTATCGCAGGACAGGACAGTACAGACCATCCGGAAACAACACATATACAGGGTAAGTTGCATGGCGGACCAAAATGCCTAAATGTCAAGCGCAAGAAGGCGGAGGCACATACCTACTAAACAATGCATGTAAGCCCTGAAAATCAGGCAGTGGAAAGGGCAAAGGGGCACGGACGGGACTCCCTGCACTGCCCATGGCAGGTGTATGGGCTGTGCAGGGGCATACAGGGGCACAGCACAGCACACCACCCACAACCTTTGCATGGGGATGCACCAACATGTCAAGGCTGCTGGAAATGCTGACACAGACCAGGAGGGTAGGGTAGAGAGTAAAACTGGTCTGCTGTCACAGGACAGCTGGTATTGTCAGGATTTAAACTAGAGGACAATGCTCAGTCTCAGGCCATTGGCTCAAATGGCATTTACCATTGACAACACTTGCCACCACTACCTGTGCTGTGTGCGCTGGTCAATTAGGAAATGGCAGTTAGGTGCCCATAGCACAAACACACTCGCAATGAGGGTTCAGTATGACTACATGATTAATCCCCATCAATCCCTATCCAAGTGCCACTCCTGTCAACTGCTCATATCCATAGACTCAATAAACATCAGGCACTGTCATATACATTAAGATGTACACAGCAGTAATCTCATACCCTTGCTACCCATTCCAGGGTATACCCCTGTGCCTGTGTCACAATAGCTGCAATGCCATCATGCAGCATCTCAGGTGTCATAGTGCCAAGACAACAGCATTGAGGGGGAGGGCATATGTGTGTAGCTAGGCATACACACCAGCACAGTCATAAGTGGAAATGGAACTCTGATAGGCCCATTAGTGCAATGCAATGTAGCACACATACGCAAACATCAACATGAGAAAGTACCAATGGTGACCCCTGTCTCGTTTCATGGAAATGCAATAAATTGTATGGTGCTAGGTCTCAGCACCGTATAGGTGTATGTGAAAAAGGATAGACTGGGACAGGGCCATATTGTTATGTGTGGTGCATCTGACATCAGCACTCCAACAATCATTGCAAGGCCTCACCATGCTAATGGAAACAGAGGGAGGGTTGATTATGACAAGAATGTGGCAAGCCACAATTTGGACAGAACCTAGAAGATGTGACGCAGGCAGTTCCCCAAACTGCCCACACTATATGTGACATGCTGGTGGGGCATAGGGCTAAGAGACTGCAAACATTAATGACAGGAGCAGTGCATGGGAACCAAGATAACAATGTACTACCAATAGGAAGTCAGAGACGTCACAGTACAACTGCCACAAAACAGACACACTAATTGTACAATATCTCATTGCAGAGGACGACGGCTCTCCTATGGATCTGTCTTTCCTGGACTTCCCTGATGACCTGTATGACTAGCAGACAACCATCAGCCAGGAAACCCTCCAAGATGTACTAGGAACCCTCCAGACACCACCTCCAGTCCCAAGGAGGAGCACACATGTAGCAGCCATCCCAGAGGACCCACCTGCCACCCCAATAGTACGACCTGCCAGCTCAAACACAGCTGAGGACTCTGATGACACAGGGACCACCTTTGAGAGGACAGTAGTGGGAGTACAATGGGAGCTGGCCAAGGAGGTGTGGGTGGGGATGCAAACTATGGCAGTTAGCCTTGAGGGGATGTGCATGTGCACAATGACGCCCGCAGAACAGTCAGCAGCCATACAAGTCACACAATCCCGCTGCGAGGAGTCCAACAGTATGTGAGCGACCTCACCACTGCTGTGAGGGAGTTGCCACAACACCTGCCCTCCCAATCCTGCAGCTGCATGCATGACAACAAGCTGGACTCCCTCAGGGCAGATATGGCTGTCTAACACAGGGATGTTGCTGCCATACTCATAATCAGCAGCTCCTCCTTGCTGCAGTTATGCCATATGTAGTTCCACAGATGGCAGCTACTGGAAATTTGGAGTCCACTTCTCCAACCACAGAAGTGTGTGTTGCCCCCTCAAACCCACCACCACCACCATCAAGGGCAGAGGAGATGACACACACATTAGAGGATGAAGATGTGGAACAGATCATTTTCACCCGTAGGAATACCCAGTAGCACCAGCCCATGCCACGTTAGCACTGATTTTCCTGTGCTTGACAGCATGCCAGTGTTGCAACAGTTGGTGATGCACTCTTCACCGACACACTGTTAACCTTACCACTATGGACTGCAATTGTTTCTCATTACTCAATTGCCAAATCATGTTCCTCTGCACTGAATGACACTTCATGTCAGCATGTCCAATGACATGTCCCTCAACCTTGCACTTGTGTTGCATCACAATAGAATGCTTTACACTAATAGGCTCACAAACCTGGACTATGTAAATATTGCACTCCAGCACTCTAAAATAAACAGCACCTACACAATCACTTTGCCTCTGTGTAATGTGACACATCTACTGTGCTGGAGATTTGTGATGCATGTAACATGTATATGGTCACAGAGTGTCAATACCAGAGTGCAGAAATAATGTAGGCAGATATTTATGCACAAGGGCCATAACTTATAATTCTTCAGAACTGCATTTGCGTCATTTTTGAAGCAAACGCAGCACAAACGTACTAAACATCATTGTAATTTATAGGTTTGCACTGCTTTTGCATCAAAAAATGAGGCAAATGCAGTGCAATTATAGTATATCATCATCATATACTTTATTCGACCATAGGTCATAAAAGTTACATATTAAATTGTACAAAAAAGGTACGTTTTCTTCATTATACTTTTACACTGGCTGAAAATAGTAAGGTTTAGAATAGGAAAAGCTTCTATAGGCAATGGCCTACTATAATCCACCATTAATCCCGATACATAACTTAACATTTAGATACCAGGGTTTCTGAGACAATTGCTTCATAACGTTAAAATAGTACAAATATTTAAAACTCTTAAAACAATATGGGGTGATTTCAAAATACATATTTCCCAGATGGTATCATCATCAAGATAAATACAAACTATCCGACCCAAGATGTAAAAATTTAAAGTGCTGATTTGATGTTACATAATAATATAATTCCTTAATAATTTAGATGGCATACTTAAACAAAGAGAGCCTACTACCGGCACAATCATTTGGCAAATTTAAGCACTGTCAAGTCGTTAAGACACAAGCACAGTGTGATAAAAAGCTTATATATTAACTTAAAATGGTTATCGGATTCATGTTAAAATGGCACGAGTACCAGACAGATGCATAAAAAATAGCTCTTTATGGCTAAAACTAGTGTTAAAATGGCAGAAACACATAATGATTACCTACATAATGTCTGAAAAATCTATTCCAAGCCCTATCCAACCCACTTCATCCAGATCATCTTCATCATCAACTTAGTTCATCAATGACCATAGGAGCACATAAAACAGAATATAATAATTCTTAAGTAAATAAATAAATACATGTCTGTAAATAGGTGTAAAACATTAAAACAATAACTTGATTTGCACATATGGCTCTAAATCTTACCTATATAGAGGTAAGACCTTAAATAACTTTTTGAAGATGGCAACGTATGCGCCAAGCTGTTGCTAAATACTTACTTATTGAAAGAATTACGTCAGCTGAATTATGGCTTTTTAGAACCCGTAGAGCCAAGGAGCAATTCTTGAATCCCATGTCCCTGCAAATCTTGCGGATCCATTTTGTTCGCGGAATCGCATAGGCTGGGCAGAAGAACATAAAATGCTCAATGGTTTCAAAAATACTGCCACAGGCAGGGCATGTATCGGGAAGATTAATCGACCCCCACCTATGAATCAATGACATCAGGGGCAGTGAGCCAAAATGAAACCTTGCGTATAAGCTCTTGCCTTGCAAGTCCGGTATCACATCCAAATAGGATTCAAACTTTGGGGACCATTTAATATCAGTAAAGGAATTAGTTAAGCGACCATGGGATTTATGGATTATGTAGTTGTCCTTAACGTAAGACCAATAGGTTAACTTTAAAACATTTTTGTGCCGTCTCTCTAATTTGTGGGGATTTTCCCAATAGTCGCCTAAGCCCAAAAGCCGAAGCCAATGGGCCACATGGCGAATCCAGGGAAGAGTATTAGCATTTTGGCATTTCAGTAAATCGAGTAATGCGGTCTTATATATATCTAGTTCGGGGGTTGTCCATAATCTAATCCAATAAAGGAGAGGTCTTAGAGTAGCTAGATCTGCTACTCGGCTTAACCCCAGATCTAGAAATAATGGAAGCAAGGGTGTAGTGCGTGGACATGCAATTAAAGCCCTTGCAAAGTTGTTTTCCCCCACACTGATCTTATTGCAGTTAGCGTAACCCCATACCTCCGCTCCGTACAGGGCTGCACTTTGAGCCTTAGCCGTGTAAATTTTTATTGCTGGGGAAACAACCTTTGTAAAGGAGCTTTGATAAAAACGCAATATGGATGAGGCTCTATGTTGAAGGAGCCCTGCACTTTTCGTAATCTGCTCTTCCCATAGTAGTTTACTGGTTAACCTAACTCCCAAGTAATCTATAGAGCTTACTTCCTTCAGCGGTACTCCCTCAATGTGGATGGAACATCTTTTCCTAGGTCCCTTGGATAAGACCATCAATTTTGTTTTGTTAATGTTAACCTCCAGCCCATAATCGCTACAGAATTGGTTAAACCGGTCAAAAAGGGTCTGCAACCCCATTGGTGTCTTAGAAATGAGGAGTGAATCATCGGCAAAGAGCAAGATAGGGATTTTTTGTGTATTCAGGGAAGGGGCATCATTCTGGCCTGTGGACACAGCCTTTACTACTTCGTTGATAAATATAGTAAACAGTAGGGGGGCTAACACGCAACCTTGGCGAACTCCTCTTCTGATTGGAATCCGTTCTGTCAGTTCGCCTTGTTCACCCCACCTCACTTGGGCATAAGTGTTCTCATGCAGTCGTTTTAACAGGAGTAATAGATCCTCTGGGATTCCCAATCTACCCAGCACTTCCCACAGTTTGGCTCTTGGGACCAAATCAAAAGCCGATCGCAGGTCTATAAATACCACATACAGGCATTGTTTGGCCACAAGTACATATTTCCAGTGCAATATGGCCAATCGAAAAACCTGGTCTATCGTGCTTGTTTTTGCACGAAACCCTGCCTGTAGATGGGAAAGGATTTGGTACTCCTCAACCCAATTGATTAACCTCTGTAAAATTTGTTTTGCAAAAATCTTTTGTAGGTTGTCTATAAGGCTAATTGGCCTGTAGTTGGCTGGGAGATTAGCATTCCCTTTTTTATAAATGGGTATGATCTCTGCCCCCTTCCATGTACCTGGAAATTGCCCCCCTGTCGCTATACTATTTGAAATGGCATTTATATACCAGGACCAGATATGTGGTTCTGATCTATAAAGATCTCCAGGAAGCTTATCTGGTCCAGGTGCTTTGCCAGGTTTTAGGCTATTTATAGCCTCAAGGGTCTCTTCTATTTTAAAAATGAGGCAACGCTCAGGGACACACTGAGACTCCCCTTGGGGGGCCATACGGGAATTTGGTTCCAACAATTCTGTTGGAGAGTGGACCACATTGGTGTCCATTGGGCCCTCTGGTAGGGCATAGAGAGTAGTAAAATGCTCTACCCAGCTTTCTGGTTGGATATGGTTGCTGGGACAACTCCTACCTCCATTTTCTCTTTTAGACAGAAGCTCCCAGAAACGCTTATTGTTCTTCTCTCTGGAAGCATCTAATAATTCCTGCCACAGGGAATCCTCCCACTGCTTTTTAGCATTAGACAAAGTTGCTTTGTATAGGGACCTGGCTTGTTTAATTTCCCCCTGGGAACCAGACATTACTGCAACTCTTAACCCAGACTTAGCCTTTGAGCACCTCTCATCAAACCATCCCTTGCGTGCCCCTTTCCCTTCATGTGGCTTTGACCGCCTTGTTTTATATAAAAAAGACCGTAGTTGGGTATACATGTTGTCATGTATTTTGAGAATCGGAATATTCCCCACTGCCTGGTCTTCATACTCTGCCAAATTATTTAAAAAAATCTGATATATTGCTCTGATATGATGAGGGTTGGACACCACTTTTGGCCATGTAATCTTGGTGAATTTGTTATTCCAACAAGATGGCGGAATGATTGTGACATGGTTATTAAGTGTTCTCCTGAACGTTTCTCCAGAAAGAGTAAGGAGCAAGGGGAAATGGTCACTGTCACATCTTACTTCTATTTTCATATCTACCAATTGGGGCCACAACCTAACATCGACCAAGAAGTAATCAATAGTGCTTGTCGACATGCCCCTTTTAAAAGTAGGTGCGCTGTTCATATCAGATGGAGTTCTACCGTTACTGGCCCTAAGGCCATGATTTAAACATAATGTGGCTAATTGCATGGCCACCCGAGATTTTTTGCAAGGCTGGGTAATAGATAGTTGTGGGATCCCCCACTGCTCATCTTCTTCATCAGTTAAACCACTTGTGAGAATAGAAGGCTCGAAGGTACAGTTAAAATCTCCAGCTATGATTAGAATAGTTGAGGGGTGGAGGCTGCCTTCAAATTCAGACAGAATAGCCAGGGTATGGGACTCGGAGCCATTTGGGACCGATCGTATATAAGCATTAACAATAACAATTGATAATCTTCTGTTAAACGTAATACACATGGCTTTTAGATCTACAGAATCAATTCCCAAAAGCTTGTAGTCACACTGCAAATTCTTGTTAACAAGTAATAAGAGCCCACCTTTTGCCCGGCCCCTCCCCTTCTCTGGAGGTATAGCAGGTGCACTAAATGAGAGAAATCCATCTATATTGGTGGCATCCTCCGCCCAAGTTTCCTGAAACAAACATATGTCTGTTTTTTTAATAAAAGAGGCCCATTCACCATCATCTAGTTTCTTTGCCAGGCCGGCAACATTCCATGACATAAGTTCTAATGTACATTTATCTTGGTTTGTCGCCACGGGTGTGCATCCAGCGTCTACCACACTCGAGTCAGTACTACAAGTGTTTGGTGATAATGTTTTGTCATCCCCCGTAAAATGTAAGGCCTTGGAGCAGGCCGTCACATTAGTTACTAGTTCAGTAGTCAGTCATACAGGATTGGGCAACAGCCTGGGATTAACTTCCTTTCGTGCAGCACCTCCGCGGGAATTAGTTAAACCATCAGATCCTGCCAGTCCCATGGCTTGTCCAGTATTTTGTGGGTGTAACATGAGTCTAATTCCCTCCCTGGTTGTTGCATATTCCAAGTGGGTACGACGATCAAAATCCATTAATTGTGTCACCATATACTTGTCTTCAAAATAGATAGTTATTATGTCAAGATTGGTCCCTGTGATGCTGCTTCTCTTGGCCGATATTATGTCAGAACGAATAACAGAGAGACAACTTCGTCGGGAACGTATCCAATGTATGACTTTGTTGATCAAGGAAGCTTGATTCTCAGCTAACCCTGGCGATAGTTTTGGAACATTAGTCAAATAGATTTTATTTGTTCCCTGACTTATAAACAGGTCCTGTTCTTTATTAACTATACTCTCAGTATTGTATCGGGAGAGAGTGATGTTGTTAGAGGGAGTCTTATGTGACTTGTTGGGGGGTTGTGTAAGGCTGGAATCTTGGACAGTTTCCGGTGGGTCGGATTTGCTAGTCCTACCTCTGGCCCTGTCACTAGTAAGATTACTTGACCAACTACCTTGACGGTCTCTGTGCCTAGGTACATTTGTAGACCTCCTGGGTCTCATGTTGTCGATATTGGGATCACAACGGTAGTCTTCCCTCCCTAGAAGAGCTGTCCCCCTTCTAGTGGGGAGACAACAATTGTCCCTTAGCTCCGTCCCCATTGGTGGGGCAGATAATGGGAAGGCTTCTTCCCCCCTGACCTCCCCACAGACTTTACAAAGTCCAGCACAAGCACGATTGCTCTTCATAAGATCTATTAATACTAAAACCAGTCCCTTAACTTCATCAACTCTCTGAAGAACTGTAGCCAGGTTGTCTCTACTAGCTGCTGGTTCTTTGCCTTCTGGCTCGAGCTGGGGGATCGGTGAAATAACACTAGGGTTGGGTTTTCCAACTACTGACTTGCACTTGGGCACACTCGTGGGCACGGGCGAGTCCTCTATTACCAATAGAGGTTCAAAACGATTAGTACAGAATAGGCTAGGGACCACCTTGATCACCGGAGTCAATGGTAGAAGGGTTGGTGTATGTGGTACGTGTGGGAGACCCAGCTGGGATACTGGAGAACTCGCTATGTTATAAGTGGGTAACGGTAGGGGGCCCTTGCAATTATGCGGGCCCCCGTCTCCATCTACCCCTATTATAGTATCTGTAGGATCCCTTGACCCCTTCTTTTTAAATAACTCTGGGATTTTCCTATCGTTAGGGGGGCCTCTCTTTAAATTAGTTGCCCCTAGAGTTGTTTGTGTACCTAACATAGACTCAACTTCTTTAACTAGGAGATCTATTTCATCCAATGGGTTTAACCCATTGGGTATAGCTGGATTCAAAGGTCTACTTGGGCGTTTTTTTGCGATTTTAGTACCCTTGGATTGTGCTGGTAAATCTATAGCCTTCCTTTTCCCCATATTGGGAAGATGCCCGCAACGGGGTAGCTTAGAGGAGGAATTAATGGGGGAAGGGCTGAGTGAAGAATAGGCTTCTCAATTTAAGAATAGTAGGATGGTGCTATAATCTGCACTCTCTTAAACAACTCTTAGATAACAAGTAATTCTCTTACTACAGGTGAAAGAGATGGGGCCCAGCCCAGCCTCCTCCGGTCTCGGACGGGCTAAGGACGGGCCCGCCCTTGGCCCGGGCGCCGCCCGGGCGCCGCCCGCGCGCGGCCTGCGCTGCGGGAGCGCGAAGATAATTTAAAGGGCTCCTGCCCTATTGCGTGACTCTCCTCCCGGCCTCCCGGCTGTGACAGCGCTACCCGCGACGGCGGGAGCGCGAAGATAATTTAAAGGGCTCCTGCCCTATTGCGTGACTCTCCTCCCGGCCTCCCGGCTGTGACAGCGCTACCCGCGACGGCGGGAGCGCGAAGATAATTTAAAGGGCTCCTGCCCTATTGCGTGACTCTCCTCCCGGCCTCCCGGCTGCGACAGCGCTACCCGCGAGGCGGGAGCGCGAAGATAATTTAAAGGGCTCCTGCCCTATTGCGTGACTCTCCTCCCGGCCTCCCGGCTGTGACAGCGCTACCCGCGACGGCGGGAGCGCGAAGATAATTTAAAGGGCAATTATAGTATATTTGTGGGCCAAGGTATCTACAAGATAAAACTCAATACTGGCCACATTCACTACAAGAAAGTCATTGTGTACGTGACATTTGCTTTAAAACATACGTGTCACACCCACAACATATGCAAAAACACCAGATGATGGACGGAATGGAGAGCAAATCAAATATTCACCCCCAATCACAGATCTAGGTTTAATCTATCAGTTTTTTGCCTTCCATGCCATTCCAGTTTGGACCTAGCCATATGCAAATCAGTCTTGACCCTGTTCCCCATGGGACAGTCCAGCCCGAACTGCCAGAGCAGGTCCTCCCTGGATCAGAAACAAGCACCCTGGGACCGGTTTCAGGGTATCACCCTTCATCAGCCAGGATAGCTTGAATCTGGTGGCAGAGCAAGCACGAGACCCAGGTCTAGGCATACCCTTCCCACTCGGGCAACAAATGCAAAAACAACAGATGATGGACAGAATGCAGAGCAAATCAAACATTCACCCGTCTCCATCATTTTTTTGCCTGCCATGCCATTCCAATTTGGACCCAGCCATATGCAAATCAGTCATGACCCTGTTCCCCATGGGAACAGTCCAGCCCGAACTGCCAGACCAGGTCCTCCCTGGACCAAAAACAAGCACCCTGGGACCAGTTTCATGTTATCACCCTTCATCACCTAGGCTAGCTTGAATCTGGTGGCATTGAAAGCACGGGACCCACATCTGGGCATACACTTGTCGCGTAGACTCTCATTATTCTAATGAGACTACCGGATTTTGAGCAGCAGGATCGTCCACGGTGTGGGAGACTGAGTCTAACCCACTGTGGGTGACACCTGTCGCTCTATATCCGGGTTTCCCTCCGGCCAACTAGCAGTGCCTCATCTCTACCAGATGATAGTGATGATTGGGCAGCCGAGCGCATGACATATTAGGCTTCTCAAGGAAGTTGTGGTCACTCAGGTTGCATTCGGTTCTCTCATTTGCAATTCAGTATCATATATAAATGACAAACAGAAGCAGTATATGGTTCAATGATTAGCTTAAGAAAACGACTACACCTTAGATAGCAAAGCGTGAGCTGCAATAACCAGGACGATACAACATGACAGTATTAAAGTGGTGACGAGAAGAGTGAAGCATAAAAATAACGCTGTCATATTGTCACTATGATCGATGTATTATTTCCTATCTAAATCATAATCTGAGCACAGCATGTTAAGCTCTAATTCTGCCTTTCAGGTTCCCCCGGGAAGGCATCAACCCTCATACCTTAGCAAAGGCCTGTGGTCTGCATTAGCATCTGTAGCAAAGCATTCGGCAATCAGCATACAGTAGTGGTTTCCTGGCTGGAATCTCCCTCTTAACATGTAATGGGACTAGGCAGTGTTTTTATAATAACACAGCTGATGTTCTGAGAAAATGTCACTATGTAAGGATGTGTATTTCCTACAAATGTTGGAGACTTAACTTCTACCACGTTCACCGGCAATGTACCAAACTGTAGCCTTGAATGAAGCACAAAGTGATCAAGAATGTCTTGTTTGAGAACACAGTACTAGGCTAAGCAAAAACAGCTAGATAGATGAAAATAAAACAAGACCGTAAAAATGGTTATTGTAAGAATAACAATGCAAAGCCGAATAAAATACATCTAGGTTAAGGTGCACAGCAGCCTAGTGTGTTAAAATAACGTGCATGGAGCTATAACTAAAATGGCTACACAACACCCTTCCCACTCGGGGCAACAAATGCAAAAACCACAGATGATGGACGGAATGCAGAGCAAATCAAACATTCACCCCCAGTCACAGATCTGGGTTTAATCCATCAATTTTTTTGTCTGCCATGCCATTCCAGTTTGGACCCAGCTATATGCAAATCAGTCTTGAGCCTGTTCCCCATGGGAACAGTCCAGCCCGAACTGCCAGGCCAGGTCTTCCCAGGACCGGAAACAAGCATCCTGGGACCGGTTTCAGGGTATCACCCTTCATCAGCCAGGATAGCTTGAATCTGGTGGCAGAGCAAGCACGAGACCCACGTCTAGGCATACCCTTCCCACTCGGGCAACAAATGCAAAAACAACAGATGATGGACAGAATGCAGAGCAAATCAAACATTCACCCCCCAGTCACAGATCTGGGCTTAATCCATCGTTTTTCTGCCTACCATGCCATTCCTGTTTGGACCCAGCCATAAACTGATGAATAAAACCCAGATCTGTGACTGGGGGTAAATGTTTCCATCCATCATCTGTTGTTTTTGCATTTGTCACCCCAAGTGGGAAGGGTATGTCCAGACATAGGTCCAGTGCATGCTATGCCACCATGTTCAAACTAGTCTGGCTTATGAAGGGTGAAACCATGAAACCAGTTCTAGGATACTTGTCTTTGGTCCGGGGGGACCTGGTATGCCAGTTCTGGCTGGACGGTTCCCATGGGGAACAGGGTCAGGACTGATTTGCATATGGCTGGGGGCAAACTGGAATGACATGGCAATCAAAAAAAACGGATGGATTAAACCCACATCTGTGACTGGGGGTGAATGTTTGATTGGTTCCGCATTACGTCCATCATTTGTGTTTGTTTGCTTTTGTCACAGTAAGTGTGCCGGCTATGCCCAGACGTAGGTCCTGGGCTCACTGTGCCACTGGATTCAAGCTAGCCTGGCTGATGAAGGGTTATACCCTGAAATTGGTCCCAGGATGCTTGTTACCGGTCCAGGGAGGACCTGGTCTGGGAGTTCAGGCTAGACTGCTCCCATGGGGAGCAGGGTCAAGACTGACTTGCATATGGCTGGGTCCAAACTGAAGTGGCATGGTGAGCAAAAGAATTGATGGATTAAACCCAGATCTGTGACTGGGGTGAATGTTTGATTGGTTCCGCATTCCGTCCATCATTTGTGTTTGTTTGCTTTTGTCACCATAAGTGAGCCGGGTATGCCCAGACGTGGGTCCCAGGCTCACTGTGCCACTGGTTTCAAGCTAGCCTGGCAGATGAAGGGTGATACCCTAAAACCAGTCCCAGGATGCTTGTTTCTGGTCCAGGGAGGACCTGGCCTGACAGTTCGGGCTAGACTGTTCTCCTGGGGAACAGGGTCAAGACTGATTTGCATATGGTTGGGTCCAAACTGGGGTGGCATGGTGAGCAAAAGAATTGATGGATGAAACCGAGATCTGTGACTGGGGCTGAATGTTTGATTGGTTCCGCATTCCATCCATCATTTGTGTTTGTTTACTTTTGTCCCCACAAAGTACAGCAGGAATGGCTGTGTTTGAGTGTTTGGCCAATAACGTCAGCTGAGGGTATAATTAAAAAACATAGGTGTGAAATTTGTATACTTGACCTCATCTGAAATTGACACTACTCAGTTTAGCGGTGTTCACATGAACATCGAGCTGCAGGCAGACGTCCCACAGTGCCCAACATTCCGACACAGGACCCAAACGATGACAGCTTTAAAATCGTACATACATGTCCAATACATGGGAACCATAGTCACGTTGAGTGGTGGGTACAATGGATCGCAGATGCATAGAGATTTAGATTTGGTGTAGCTGCCAATGTGCAGCTCAGTTGGAAGTGAGAATTAACATTTCAAGAGAGGGATGTGGATGCAGGAAGGAATACACAGGCCAACAGACAATTGGCACTGTACACTCATGCAAAGACCCAGAGCCCCAAGCATATGACACATGCAGTGAGGGAGTACCTAAATCTTTAATAACTATGTAGAAAACAGAACGTAAAACTATGTAACACACCTATACTAACCTAATCTAGCCTAACTATACATTACGCACAACTGGCCCTAACTACCCTATACTAAGCTTACTTACCACATTTAACAACACACTCTAAACATTTGCCCCCCACCCCTCTTATATGATAAGACACATGTAGGACAACATATACTAACCTTAAACAGATTCTAACTAATATTAACCAAATATATATATTTTTGTATTTTTTAAATTTTTTATAATTTTGTTTCATACACAAAAGCCCCAACATTAACATCACCCACCCACCCACAAATTAACATGTAATAATATGAAAACCCCTCCCGTCCACCTACTTATCCTATCTAAACTACTACCCTACTCTGACCTATCACTAAACCACCTAAACCCACAAAAAAAAACTGGATAAGGAATGAGGAGGGAGGGGACAGAATCAGGGGTGAGGGGAGGCAGGAGTTCAGAGGTTTGCCCTCCTCAGAGTTTTCTTTATGGATTTTAGCCTTTGGCTATTTTTGTCCACGGCCGGCTGGATAGTGTCAAGCTTTTTTATTACTTTACGCATCTCCCTCTGGAGACGGGAAATGGTGGCCATTTCCAAAGCAGCAGATGTGGTGGTCTGTGTTGCTGAGGTTGTTGCTCCTACAGGTGTGGTGGTACTAAAGTGGAAGGTGCACCAGGTTTGGTGGTTGTTGGTCCAGAGGTTGACGGTGCAGAGGGTGGGGCTGATGTTATGGTGGCCGCTGTGCTACTGGGTGCAGTTGTGTTGGTGGCTCCACCTGTTGTGGCCAATGCTGGTCCCCCTTTGCTGAAAGCCCACCATTCTCCTGTGGCTCTCTCTCTCTGATAGCGTTTTGCCATCCTCCGGTACCCAGACTTGACATCCAAGATGTGTCTGCACCTCACTGGCCGCTTCTGGAAATCCCTGATCTCCTCTGAATTCATGTTGGCAGCTGTAAAAATTAGACAGGCAACCATCAGTGTGATCATTGTGTTATGCATGTACAGATGATAATCTAACAATCTCCCTCAAATTGCAAATGCAGTCCAAATTACAGTACAAATGATATAATGTCCCTGACGAATGAAATGGCAATGCTGTCTACTCATCAAGTATTTAACAGCATAGCAAAGCACAAAAAGAGCTGTACCAAATAAAGTGATCTGTGCATTGATGTAGTGCAATGTGTCACAATGCAAGAGCAGCAAGTACTTCACATGGGCCAGGCCGGCTAATCTTTATTATCTGAGTAAACTTCAAGGCACACAAGCCCAGTGATTTGTAGATGTAATTGTCAGGATGGTATGCAGTTGCTAATTATAAGGGGTCAGTGTTGTTTGAGACACATGCATGCTTCAATGAGATGACTGTCATCTAAACTGTGACCATCACATCTACCTATATATATGTTCTTCCTCTACCCCGTGCCTCAGGCGGGATGGGCATGCAATACATCATCACAACTGTCGAGTACAACCACAAAGCCGTGTCCACTTGGACATGGATTTAGTGAGTGGAACACATGTGAGGAGGGCTGCCACCTAGGAATGAGGTATCCATAGGTCAATCACATCTACATTCATGTGTCCAGTTGTGGACAACCATCAACACCTGATCTGGCAACACAATTCAATAATCACACACATTGATGTCAGCGCATGTCTGGCCTTGACCGGCATGCACACCTATTACATACTACATAAGTGTCATGTAAATGGAGTACAACTTATGGGGCGAGAAGCTGGGGAATAGTTACCCATGCAGTCCTATGTGTACATTACAATACAGGGATGCACAATTTTGTGTTGAAAAATGATGCATCATTGTCTTGTGAAAATGAGGGTATGACTCGGTGACAATATTCTGACACTGGAACACTTCCAAGTCACATGTGGGCCTACTTGTGGCTACTAATCACTTTGTTCACATGCTGCTGACTATTGCACAGCACAAGGCTCTCAAGATATGACTCTCTGCCTGTGAATGTTGAACCCTTGCATTGAACACTATGTCAACATCCAGTCAAGTAATATATCAGATCACGTGCCAGCTCATCATATCTTGCAATGAGTGCAACACACAAGAGTCACTCACACAATAGCTGCAATAACTACACAGGCCAGACATTATCGCACTTACTGGATACGTCTGGGTCCTCAACTCTAGCCACTACCCAGATAGTGTAGGGGTCAGGTCCACCATTAAGGCATGGAAAGGAAATATATGCTCAATGTCAGATCGCTGTACAAACGTGTGGACCACATATCACAGTGTGTAACATTTTATATGAGTGAGCTGCTGATCCTGCATGTAGACACTCCAACAGACATACCACTGCCAACTCACATTGACACTTACACTACATGCACTGGGCCCAACAATCATGTGGTGCCAAACCTGTCTACAAACATTTGTGGGTAATCCATTTCAGATGGTACTCCATGTCATGATTTGTAATTGGGTGACAATTTCAATGGCACATCCCTGGTGCACTGCAATACAAGTGACATTGGTATTGTGGCTTGTGCATCAAGGGAAACTGAGTTACTGTGTGATGGACATGTGGATCAATTTTCTGTCAGCAATTGTCATGCATTCAGGGCTCCATATCAGATGTGGCACAGTTGTATGTAGGTAACACATGTCCCATTGGCAGTGTCCCCTAAGCCGTATATGTTCCCTTTGCCAACATAATGGCAGGGATCATGTGTGTGTGTGTAATGACGAAAATGTAGCACTAAGCATGGATAGCCCACTTTGCTGTCCCAATACAGTGAAATGTGGTATGCTGACAGTGTCTTATCTGATCATCATTGACAGAATGCATGGGCACAGGTGTTGTTGTTGTACCTGAAATGTGTTACTCAGGGACACATGTACCAAGATCATGTTTTGTGAGTCACACATTGGGAGACTTAGCAACTCACAATTTGCAAGTAGGATGATCTGAGGTACAACATTGCCAATGACACTGTTTGCAAATCACAAATGGGGTAGCAAATGACTTACGTCATGAATTTTGATGAGGTAGGTCTCATTTTGCAAACCCCTTGGGAATGGCGCCACTCACAGGGATGCTGGCCTGCTGGGCTCAGCAGACCACCATGTCTGTGACTGCTTTCAAATAGTATATTTTTGTTTAAATGCAGCCTTATTTCATCAGGGGTAAACAGAAAGCATTTCAAAAAACAATATTATTACTGAAATATTTTTTTTGAAGCAGTCAGTGGTCCGTGGGACAACTTTCTGCTCAGAAACAGTTTTTAGGCATGCATTCACAAAGGGAAAGGAATCCCACAGGGACCCCTCCCCTTTTGTAAATGGGTTAGCACAAACGTGAAACGGATTGTAACTGCAATTGTTTAGTGTCAACAAAGAATCAATCAGCGGACTACGACTCGCTAATAGGAAAGTAACGTCCCTTCCTAAATGCCACTAGTAAACCCTGTTTTGTGATTGGGAAATGTGATAGCAGAATGGCAAAAATGGGGGTGTGCATTTGAATGAACATTTTTCCTGATGTAAACACAGGAAATCTGAAAACGAAGCCGTTTGTGAGAATTAAAAATAGCTTGGTACATGTGGCCCTAAGTAATAGTCGGACATGACTCAACAAAGTTCAGGACTGCATTGCTAACATGTATAGACATGTGGAATACATCTTGGTACTGGGACACTAACAGTTTTTTCTACTTGCAGTCAACATGGCCACAAACATTGCATGCAGCACGTCAAGACATCTGCTATTGTTGCTCAGGAGCGTTCAATTGTACAGATTTGTCAATGTGATACTCAACAACAGGGCTACCAATCACCACACCCAGGTGGTCCAGCAGGTCCTGTTCTCGGGCCACCAGGTCAGCTCAGGGATGCTTCAGCTGGTGCTCATTCCTTGTTGTGTTGAATACATATTTGAGGTGGTAGAGTACCTTGCTCCACTCCAGCCGCCTTGCCACTGTGTGATACCCCTGTATCACACACCCACCCATCTCCAGCATCAACGGCAGAAAGTGGCACACCAGCCACACAAAGGCCCTAAGCTCCTGCTCACCCATGCGGGTCAGCCTCACCCTTCCCGACATGTCTGTGCACAACAATTTAAACAGAAAAAGAGAAAAAGGAAGGAACTATAATTTGAAAGAAGCCAAACTACGAACCTCAACTAACCCAACTAATGTAACTCCCAAACAGACACCTGACAGTACAAATACAGGTCAAAAAACACTAAACTACACAAAAGCACTTAAACAGGTACAATATACAGATAGAATATGCAAAAAGACACAAGAGAGGCACCACAAGATACAAGAAATGCAATCCAGACACGAGCAACACCAAGACACAGACACACAGTCAAGAAAAAGCGCAGACTGTAAAGTGAAAGTGAAAGTACACCCACTGTACCAGGTCTGTAAATGAGATTTCTTATTACATCACTTCCTGTACCCTTTGCGGCCCGCTCTCCGTTTTGAGTACAATTTGTTTGACGTATAAAATGTTTGTGTGAATATTTTCAACGCATAACCAACATGTGCGGCCAAATACCACACATCACTGGGAAACTTCTATTTTAATGGATATCCGCATGTGGGTGGTGCGCTGGTGGAATTAACACTAAGGGCCCACATATATTTAGTTAGTGTTTGTGTTGTTTTTCGATGCATTTGCGTCAACATTTTTGACTCAAACTGTCTTTGCGTGATTTTCGATTATTTACCATGCATGCACCCTGCATCAAGATGGAGAGAGGATGGTATGGCCTGCTGTGTGTGATATAGTAGTTGGACTTGTGGTAGAGCATGCAACTGTGGTCCAGATTTATACTTTTTTTGTGCCTCATTTCCTTCATTTTCTGACATGAAAGCGGGGCAAAATTATTTGAAAAAAATCTATTGTGTAAGTTTGCATCGCTCTTGTGGCAATAAATGACAGCAATGCGGCGCAACAAAAGTATAAATCATGGCCTGTGTGTTTTGTGTGTGAATGATCTGTAACAGCAATATGTGTGCTTCTGAAGGGACGGCATGCAATACATTTGTCATAATGCTCATGTATGAATGTGTTACAAATGGGTATCTACATCAGATGGCAATCAGTGATGTACAACAGTCATGATATGTGTTTGTAATATGTGTTGACTCATTAGATGTGTGTAGTTGATTGACTTTGGGGACATTACATTTTACAGGACAAACAAAACTCTGGGGTGATTGAGGATGGCCAATGAGTGCTAGGTCGGATATTTTAGCCCTCTTATGTCATTAATTATTGGCTACGACTTCATGGTGATTTGTGTGTGGGCTACCCATATGTTGGCCATGTGTACATGTTTAGTACGTACAGTGTTTGAGACACTGTGCCTTAATCCCACCCATAAAAATGTTATGTACACGTCAGTTTGACTCATGAAAATTACCCATGTTACTCATGTTGCTGTGGTGGAACTGCTGCTCTGGCTGCATGTGGCCACATATTTTCAGATCTGCATTACACAGAAGTGTCCAGTTCAAGTGTGTGGGCATGTGTACCCTGTGTCAGGATTGGCCTTCGTGGTGTTACAGTTGTTAGGTGCACCCCTTGAATTCACAGAGTATCTTGCAAGGAAGAAGTGTACCAATGCAGAAGAGAAGCTGAAGGCATACAAGGTGATAAGGCAGCTATGATAAGGCAGATAAAGCAGAAAAGTGAATACAGAGCAACCTTACTATGGACAAATATGGAACGGGTCAGTAATGGACAAACACGCAGGGCTTATCACTAAGATTGTACACAGGGTTGGGCTAAGAACTTCCCACAGCAACAGGGAACGTCAGTGCCTCTGTGGAGATTATTCTCACAGCTAGTCACCATGCTCGCCCCATAGAAAGGTGGCAGCAGAAGTGAATCTGTGTCTGGACCCTTAGGGCACAAACAAGGATTGTACTTACATACACGAGACTAGCCCTTGTTGGTCAGGCTGGAGACACAGTAACAATTCCTGGAATACAGCCATATCACACTGTCACTGTTAGGCACTAATGACTACATGCAAAACTAGACAAAGGATGGGGACTGGATTAGCCTCCTGGAAACCAGTTGCCAGACCAAAAAAAAGTAAAACACTTCTAGACAGATGAGGACTGATAGTACACTTACCAGACACGATACCCCAAGAGGAAACAGAAAGCAAGGGAACGAACTAGGAGGCAAAGGCAGGCTCTGGAAGAAACAAACATGAGCAAGGCTAAGAAACATGGAGCAGAGTCTGACTGGGACAAGCAGGAGCAGCACAGGGTAAACAGAGAGCAGGTTCAGGCTGAATCGGGACTGTCACACAATCCAACAAAGGGTATGGTACACAAAGGAATCGTATTCCAATGCACAATGAGGCGCTTCAGGTAATGGCAGCTTCTAAGCAGTTCCAGGCAGCAGCAAGGCCAGGGCAGAGTCACATGGTGGGGCTGCACAAGAGAGGACACAGTTGTGTGCAGCTTCAATCTCTCACAAGTCCTGGAGGAGAGAATCCAGTATAAAGGGACAACTATACTTTTCATACAGGAAGCAATGGACAGAAGATTACAGGTCTTACCAACCACCAGGCAGTGCATTATGGGGCCTGAAGTCCATGCAGGCTAATGTAGTTCTTCTATAGCATGCCTTACGGAAAAGGGAAGCAAACAGGAGTCAGAAAGGGAGTCTGGGTGAGTGTTAATGATGATTCCCAGGGTACAGATAGTCCATTTACAGTGCCCCCTAGAGATGGGAGAGCAGAGACTTAACACATGGCAGTGGCAGGACTTATTTCCAGGGATGGACTGCACAGGGTATGTGTTGTGCATTGCTTGTCATACCTGAGACACTCATGCTATCCATTTTCAGAAATGATGCACCTCTTGTCACACAAGCTCCTTGCAGAGATAGCAAATGTCACACTTACTAATGTCAGGGGTCTGTTGATACATTCCTGTTTCCACTGATATTTCACATCCACTGCCTCAAGTATGGTGCGCTTATTGACCTTATGATTGGAGATGTCATAGTTGTGTGTCATGTGCTACAGTAGACCATGTTGGCAACGTTGATGTGTGTCATATGCTGTGGTCCATTGATTTTGTCCTTCATATGTGTAATTCAAAAGATGAGTATTATTATATGTTTGTGATGTTTGCTGTACAATCATGCACATCACATGTGATGTTGCATCAGAAGTAGTCTGATTTGTCTTTGTGACATGCTCCCTGAGGTAATACTCACATTCCTAAAGAACATGTGTTGGAGAAATAAGTAACCAGAGCAGGATTGTGTGATAAAGTAAGGTGTTTAATTACATATCCTAATATGGTGTTTAGAATGACTATTTATGAAAAAAGTTTTGAACAATCTGCTGTCTGTGTCACATTCCTGCAGCTGTGTTTTGATGTTCCCCATCATTTTCCCTGGCACCATCCTCAGGCAGTTCTTGCTCGGGCTCATATAGGGCGATGATCCTCCTCACACAAATGTTGTAGCACATGTAAGTATTATTTTACGCACAATTTGTGGGGCACATAGGAGGCTGCCTCCTGTGATGTCCAGGCACCTGAATTTAGATTTCATGGTGCCAAAGGTCCTTTCTACAATGGTACGTGTCCTCCGATGTGCCTCATTATAGGCACGCTCTTCTGCTGTGCTTGGGTTGGGCAATGGGGTTGTGATCCAAGGCTGGATCCCGTAACCCTGATCAGCTGAAAAGGAAAATAGGAGTGAGTATTTTGTTAGTGCTTGCAACAGGAATGTCATGTAGCATGGCTGTTGTTATCTTGTGTCGTTTGTGACTCATATGTGTTTGTGGTATTGTGTGAGATCCTGGGCTTCTGTGAGGTTTTTTCAGAAGTGGGTTGTTTGACTTGACAACTTGTGTTTGGCTCATTGACCTGGTATCTATAATTTTGTTTCCGAACTGCTTGTCAGTATGCATGTACCATGTGCTGTATAGTGAGCAACATGTTTTAGTGTGCTTTCACTGGAGATGACATGATACTTCCACACACACAATAGATTCCAATGTGGTGGTAACATAGTTGCACTACATGGCCTGCACATCCCATCCAATTAGACATATGTCATGGCAGATGAAATGCAACAGTGAGGCCCTTTGATTAGGCTTGGTGACAATGCACAACACATCTCCATGAGTTGGCAGCACTGAGGTGTTCAGTATTGACAATGTAAAATTGTCCCATGTGTGACTTGGTTCTATGTAAACATTTGTAGTCCCCTCTGCCAGTGGCTCATGTGCAACCGTGCACCTACACTACCAAACTTGCTCCAGCTAACCTGGCTAACTGCCTTGTGGAGGTGGATGTATCTGTGCAGGAAAGGCCATCTCCCTGTACATCTGTTGTTTTGATGGACAATTGGCTCTTTCAGTGTGTGCAGCAGTGTGCAGTTTGCATTAGTGGCACATTAATATGTATTCATAGCACAGTCCACTTCCTTATTGCTACTTGGCAACAGCACCCAGAGAGTGATGTGTGATGATGGGACTGCCTCAGTATTTCCGTGTCACCTACATGTGGGTCGACATCATCATGCTATGTCATGGTGTTAGACCTGCATCAACACACATTGCACACCCCTTCCACGGTACATATTGCTTGGGAGGGTGTTGGATTGACTATGTGGCTTAATGTAATAGAAAATGGTTCATCTTCCAAGTTGTACTTCTAGTGCAGGCCATGTCATTGTCTCTGTGTGCTTTGACATTGGTCCCCTGTAGCTCTAGAGTGGCAGCTAATGTTATTGGCAGCCGTCATTTGTCTATAGGTGTGTATCCCATTGGGTCAGGGTGTACAACATAACTAACTGTGTCACACCTCAGTGTCTTCCTGCCCATGTGTCAAAGCAGTGGTCTATGTGTTGTGTGTCCTACAGGGTTGCTGTGCCACGTGTATATTGCTAGGTTTATGGACTAACTGACAAGAAGGCCCTTGCCATATCGTCTGTCCTGGAAGTGCTTATTGATGGTACTGTGGCGACAGATGAAGGAATCATGTGCACTCCCAGGATACTTGGCCAAGATGTTGGTAGACAATCCCTGGTGTTCAACTATGGCCTGCACATTTATGGAGTGGGTGTGCTTTCGGTTCCGGTATTGCAGCAGGTGGTACAATCCGGACATGGGTGTAGTCAATTCCACCAAGCACATCCGTGAAGCCATCCATTTGATAAAACCCCTGTTTGATCTCCTGCTGCTTCTGCTGGGTGTTGGGGAAGCTGATGTGACAGGGTATGAGGGAGATGATGGCATCTACGACCTTGGGAAGGAAGGCGGAGAATGAGGGCTGTGATACCCCAGTGACCAGGGCACCCGTTATTTAGAAAGAGCCACTTGCCAACATATGCAGGACAGCCAGCAGCTTGGTCACTGGTGGTATATTGTGTGGTGTCTGCAGGCTGGCTGTTATATATGGCTCAATTTGGCGCAGCAGCGGCTGGATGGCTTGCAAGTTGAGTCTATACCTCTGGATGATGTCCTGTTCCCTGAGGCTCTGGAGGGTTGTCGTGGTCCTGAAGACTCTCTCCTGCCTTCTGCATTACCTTTGGGGGCACATTGGGGAGGTTGTGGCTACTGCTGTTGGTCCTGTGCTCTGCATCGTCTAGCATGCTGCATCAGAAGCACCTCCATGTGGTCTTTTTTGAGCAATGATGTTGCTTGTGTGTGTTTCCTTAAGTAGTGGTGTGTTTGCCTCTTTTTAACCCCTGTCCTGACCCAGGCATTAAAATTTGACGTAAACCGGGTTTACCGTAATTTTTCGAGTCCACCTCCCACCTGTGCGTCATTTTTGCCCTGTTGGTTTATAGCGCTAAGGTGTATGAGTCATTTTTGGGACGGGAACACCTGTCATGCATTTCATTGATGCAAGGTGGTTTTACGTATCCTTAAAATGACGTTAACTCCATATTTTTGACACTACTTGGGTTCTAGTGTCAAAATATAAATATGGAGTTAAGTTTGCACTGGATTTGCAAAAAATAAAATGTCGCAAATCCAGCGCAAACAGAATATAAATATGGGCCTAGATGCCATAGTAGGACTATGTGGGACAACTGAGAACATAGCTGACCTTTCATGCACCAAACATAGGGACCCATACAAAACTATGGTTGTGCCCTCTCCTAACATCTGCACTGTGCAGGTGTTGAATGTGTCTGTGATAAATCATGTCCAAGAACCTTGGAGATTCCTCTGCACCAATTTTGCTACTTCTCCAATTGTGTGAATCTCTCCCTTATACACATGATGGCTGGCACAGGCATAATCTGACACAAAGGACCACTAAGTGTTGCACTGCATGCGTAGTGCCACAAGGTAACATGGAGGCCTGAGTTAGGCTTTGTAGGGCTACCATGGTGTCAATACAAATGACACCATTGTGATGCAAGGAGGTGGTAGGTCCCACTAAATATAGGACACAGCCTCAAATATGGACAACACAAGACATATTTGGCATGATTGAACTGTTATTTCAGATTTATTTTGACAATCAACAGGTCCCTGAGCCACAACCCATGATAGTAATGTCGATCACCGCACACCATTGCAACCATTCTGGAAAACAAGAACACAGACAATACCAGAAGCAAGTCTGAGTTACCACTCCACCTAAAACTAACATCTGCCATGGCACATACGAAACTACAAATATGCATGATCGACACATGTTCTCCCATTCCTTTGCAGCTGACTAAGGTTACGGCATCCATGATGACCCCTTTGGCACCCCGAAAACGGTGAAAGAGCGGTCATACAATGAAGGGCACAGAAGGACACAAAGGCCCTCATTACGACCCTGGCAGTTGGTGGAGAAGTGGCGATTTTACCGCCAACAGGCTGGTGGTAAAAAAAATTGAACTATGACCAGGGCTGTTACTGCCATGGTCATCCGCCACTTCTCCGATCAAACCGCCAGGGCGGAGACGACCGCTGGGCTGGAGACTTGGGTCTCCAGTCCGGCGGCCGTCACAATACCGCTGGCGGTATCATGACCCGGCTCACTGTCATGGATTTCATGGGGTTGGAAACCGCCATGAGATCCATGGTGGTGAGCACTATTAGTGCCAGGGAATTCCTTCTCTGGCACTGGTAGGGGTCTCTGACGCCCCCCACACCCACCGCTGAGTCCTTCCCCGACACCCCCCACCCTCCTGCCACCACCCAAAGGTAGCAGGACCCCCCTCCCCCACCCTGCCCCCAACATCACAATACAGATTCACACCCGACACGCACGCAGGCACCACCAACACACATACTCAACAAACATGCCAACAGCCACACACACACACAGTCATACACACACACTCACATTCAGACATACACGCACACATCCATACAGACATACATACAGACAGCTACGCACACATTTCCAAACACACAACACCCCCTGCATGCATACACCCACTCACACACCCCATCTACATACCCACACGCACACCCCCATGCACACACACAACACACAACCCCCCCCCCTACCCCCTCCCCCAACGGACGATCAACTTATCTGGTCCGTTGATCCTCCGGGAGGGGACGGGATCCATGGGGGCTGCTCCGTCGCCAGCACCCCGTCAACAGAACACTGCCACGCCGAATCACAGAACGTGATTCAGTGGGCGGTGTTCTGTTGACATGGCGGTGGAGGTGGAGCAACCTCCACTTCCCCGCCGACCGCCAGTATGGCTGCTGGTGGCTCTCCGTCTGGAAAAGGATGGAGGGCTGCCAGCAGTCATAATGCGCGAGCGGAAAACCGCCTGCACTGGCGGTCTTCAGCACGGCGGTCCCTCGGCGGTCTTGTAAAAAGACCGCTGAGGTTGTAATGACCCCCAAAATGTGGTGGAGAGGACATTTGGGCTCCTGAAGTCAAGATTCAGGTGCCTGGCTCTAACAGGAGAAATCCTGTTGTATGCACCACCCCTCGTATGCAAGATGATTGTTGTATGTGCTATCTTGCATAACTTATGTATATGGACTAATGTCCCTTGGGATGAACTGGTAGATATCCCCAGTGAGGTGGAGGATGACAATGGTGCAGCACAGGTGGTGGGGAACTACAAAACACTGCTGCTGAAGTTCTCAGGAGACAGCAAAATATATAGAACTTCTACACCTAGACACTGTACAACTAATATCACTTTGTAAATATCACAAATAAATCACTTTGCACGAGAATGTCCATGGTGTACTCATTCTCAGCTAAATATATCATTTGAATGCAATTCAGACCACAGACCAGGAAACAACAGTTACAAAGATGGTTGGAACATAGGCTGTGATGTAAGAGGGTCCAGCACCACCATGCAACACATCTGCATCACATAACTCATGGCCATGTGGCTCTCGAAGGCCTAGTTCCATGCACCAAAACAAATATGTGGTGTTAAGTAGGCATAGTGCAAATTCCTATCCTTTCCCCACATAATGCCCACACCAGGCAAGATGTATGCAAGGGTGTGTACATATGGTAGGGGCTGTTTTCAAATGGTGCATTTGAAAATACGGAACTAAACTATGTCACATCTCAGGTGGGTAGCTGTTACACCAGCACTGATCACATGTGATTAAAAGTGGGAACACCAATTCTATCAATGGACCTTCTTTGACTGTTCAGGGTTAGGAAAAAAAGGTTGAGCTAAACCCTGCACTGTATATCAATAGTATTACGCACCAGCACCGCCATAGGCCCCACCTCTGCCACGTTATGCTGTACCTCAAATATAAAACACGCATGTTGCCTATGGAGTGCGCTAAGGGTTGCTAGACAAGTAAATCAGCAATGGGTGCTGATCCACTCTCTATACATATGCTCCAAAGCCAGGGATTGTCAATAAAATGGGAGAATGCACCACCAAATTAATGTGTGGGTGGAATGTAGGCAGAGACTGCTGCACTCCCTATATACATTCTAACACACTTGTCACACAAATCTGCTATCTTGACAGAGCCCTGCTGCTAATCCGGATATTCATATGAAGACTGATGTACAAGTGTATGGCCTAGGTAAGAAAGGGTTTGCCATTACCTACAATGGTTGACATCTGTCAGCAAGGTAACCTAGTATAGTCTGTATGATACCATCACACACCATATATGAAAACACACCTCTCATGCCTGACCAAAAGAAAGTTACCAACTGTGAAAAAATTCCTAAAATGTCTATGTCTCCAACATGCCAATCAGGTTTGGGATGTGCATGTACTGTATGTCTAGCAATGTCCAAACATGTCACAGGCCCATCCTAAATTGAATGGGTGAAGAAGGAGACAGATATATTGCATGTGGCAAATCAAAAATCCAGAGCTGAGATGATTTCACACACTACCAAGATACACTCATGGTGACAGTGACGTAGGTTGTGGAATGCAGATGTGAGTGCATCTTCCTGTACACCACATGCATGCAATGACTGATTCCATTTGCATATGTGTATGTGTTAGTAGACTTTGTCCACATTTGCAAACGGTATCAGTCATTGCATGCATCACACACACATACAAACGTAACACATACCAATGTTACCCTTAAAATCTGGGTGCAATGTCAGCCTTTCCAACAAAATCCTCGCATTCCTGTTACGCATCATAAATTCTGACAAAAACAGCAATATTTCATACTCTGCTACTCCCAAAAATGACATCTGGCTCCTGCACGTCAATCACAAGCCCACATGCCTTGTCTTCCTTCATGGGAAGGAATACCATGCATGACCATCATACGTCATTTTTTTTGATGCAAATGCCAATACTCCATACTTGACTAATCAAAAAAATGATGCCTGGCCCCAGTGCAAGTCATGAGGCCTTGTCAGCCTCCATGGGAAAAAATTGACGCATGACCGTCACGTGTAAAAAAAATGACGCATATCAGAAAAAGTAACACACTTGCCCAGGAAGTGAAGAAACAGGATTTTCTGGCTGCATACGTGGTACAGTGATTTCACTTTTACTTCACACTCTTTTTGTCTGTGACTGTGAGAGGGTTTGTGGAGCTGGTGCTGGTCGAAAGTGATGGTTTTGGAGAGTTTTGTGCTGTGTCCTGTTTATGTTGTGTGATTTTTGTCTTTTTCCTCAGTGTTGTGTTGTCTTTTTGTCCTGTTATTGTTATTGTATTGTGGGAGGGTTGTCTTGGGGTAGTATAGTGTGTTGGAGTATTTGGGAATAGGTGGGGTAGTTTATAATGATTTTTTGTGACTCTTTCATTTGCAGTTACCTGATACTGCAACATGTCTGGGAAAGGGAAAGCAACTAAGATGAGTGGGAGGATTCATCTGGCTGGTGCAACATTACCTCCTCATGATGCTAACTTTGGGTGGCCGGGTACTATACGGCTACCAAACAGAGGCACGGAAGTTGCAGTGAGGCAAGGTTCTCCATCACCCATGCAGAATTTCTAGAGTTGTGTGCACTGTACACCAGACAAAACACTGTTGGGCAGACCTAATTGCACGTGTCTGGATGGACTGGATCACCTGGGGATTCAGATTGGTGGACCTGTTGTAAGTACCCCATTTGCATTGCAACATCCTCATTTGCATGTGCATGACAGGTGAACATAAGTTTGACTGCAGCATAATTTGTCAAGGGGGAAGACAGGTTGTTTTGAGCCTCATTGAAGAGACCCTAGCACCACCTTAGCGCTGCCATTGCAAAATATATTTTGACATTAAGGCAGCGCTAAAGTGGTGTGATGCATGCATAGCGGCACTTTGTTAACCCTTGAGCAAAATTAGGCCTGCGCCAGGCATAATGTATGCAAAGACTGCATTACCCTATTAGGGGGCAAAAAAATGGTGCATGGAAATTTTAAAGATTTCTTTGCACCATTTGATCCCTCACTTTTAACGCCTGATCAGAGCAGGCATTAAAAGAGGGCATACCATTAAATAATATGGACCCCTATGTACTCTGCAGGAGTTGTGTCAAAATCTTGGTGCTACTCCTTCAGAGTACATCAGTAGCATGTAGAGGGCACTAAGGGACGCAAGGAAAATTGGGCTGCACTAGGTGCTGCACCACTTTTCTTAAATCTGCCCCTTTGTGTCTTTAACCAACGGCATTCAATGGAGCTTAGCTATGCATCGGATCCAGACTACTTGCACATTCCTCTTTGTGTACATTGTGTATCACATACACCCCATAATGCATCAAATATCAGGCACACATTTGCTGATTTTATACCACAGGCCTGCCCCATATTACCAACAGTACATGGCAGGCCTGCTTCAGCACCAGCACTGGCGCATTACTCAGCAGCCTGCGCCAGAGCAGGCATACAAGGTCCACAGTGCAAGGTTGTCTGTGTTGAGGGGAGTGTCTATGCACAGGGTCGTATCCCTTCCTGTACATAAATAGTCTACTATGGCGACAATGGCTGGCCACATAACAGTGGCAAAACATCAGTAATGTTATTCTGTTAATTTGCAGGAATGGACAACTACGTGCACATAAGGAAACTGTCATGGCATTTTAGCTCTACTGTGTGTGTCTTCAAATGGCACGGACATATAAGAAGCAAGAAACTAGGATGTATCAATGGATTCCTCAAAACTTTGCTATGCTCACACTACCCCTTGGGAATTGTTTGTCTTTTGGTAATTGATAATTAGTAAGATCTCTTTAATATCTGGGGCAGGGTCAAAATTAATGAGTGTTACAATGGGACGGCCACTGCAACAACCATTGCATGCCCCTATGATGCAGAATACTGTGTCATGCTGCCCCGCATGTACATGGAGGTGTAACGCAACAAAAGCTGTACAGCAAAACCATGTACATATGATGCAGTGAAATGCACCACAGGAACATCAGGGAAAGGGATGCTTTTGTGGTGCCAGGGTCTCCATTATCTGACCATCTGTCTTAAAGACAGATTTATAATGTTTGGCAGTTGTTCTGACCTACCACTAAGTTGACTTGCCTACTCAGCTTAACAAGTTGAATGTGTAACTTGTGTCCATGCACAGAAATGTTCAAAATTTACTATGCTATGTTTTCCTATCATTCATTGCAGGTGGGCCTCCACCCTATACCATTAGAGAAGTTACCCAATTTGAAGACCCCAATGCAGAAAGTAAGTGCCACCTTCTGTGTCACATGTGTCATTCAGGGGTTTTGTGTGAGTGGGTATGATGTGTGCAATGCAATGATGAAATATAATGTGTGACCAATGAGATGACAATATCTGAGTTAGGATATGGATATCATGTCTGATGCTATGTTGAGGATGGAGAATGAGTTGAATGTTTCACAAGCGCCAACATGTTCTGCTATGGAATTGTGGGTCTTAGGAAAAGGAAAGCATGCCCACATAAACAGCAATGTCAGTTAAGATATGTGTCAGAGGTTCTGTATAGCAGAATAGCATGCATGCTGGCAACATATTAGTCACAGCACTTTTTACAGCACTGTGTGCCAGACATAGCTTTCAGTTACTCAGGAAATGGTACAGCTGTTGTTCATGTGTTGAGGTCTCTAGGGGGCTTACGTAGGAGACACTTGCACCACCTGTGCCTCACTACTCTTCAAAATTTGAGTGATGCAGCACTCGTCCATGGATCCTTTATGTGCTGGCAACAGTCAGTTGCGTACACAATGAGAATACAACTCCGCTCCAGATGGACGTGGGACATGTCTACAGATTGTAGCAAACTAGATGTGTGCAGATTTACCAACATGGTCTACCCATCATGATATTTGTCAGTGATCTTGGTCACATCATGTGTGCACAGAATGTGAATGCTGAATGTATAGCTGGTACTTAGGAGATGTTTGACATGCATGTGCACATGTAGTTCAATAATAGGCATACTGTAGCTGCAGCCAGTGCAGTGCCAATTGGCCTGGGCCCCTTACGGCACCCATAATGCCACTATGTGTGTGTCGCATTATGCAATTTGCACACTGTACCACAGGGTAGGGGGCAATAGGTGCACAATCTATAAACAATATAGATGTACTGTTCAGGCTTTGGGAAAACTTTATGGGCACTAACCCTGAACTGTACACTGGGCCCATTTTGAGCAATGGTGTGCCCCATTGTAACACATGTCCTAAGCAGGTTTTAACTCAAGGACACATGAATGATGCAGTGTCAAACCTTAGAATTGCCGATGGAATGTTTTCTGTCCCCCTACAAGATGACCCCCACCTTGCATCCATGAAGCCTGGCCAAGGCTTGATGTAACACTAGGGGTGTCAAAGTGGTTGATTACATTCATTGCACTGCTTATTGACAATGGCACAGGGATTTGGGACTTGTTGGACCTCTTGATCTTCACTAATATGATGACACAAATGTTGTGCAAGGACGCAGTACTCCACTTACCTCTGGGCCCTGATGGTCAACAATGGATAGCCGTTACCCCAGTGACATGTACATGATACTGTAGATGGCTGGTAGGAAGTGTAGTGTTGATTTGGAGATTGACAGTGTTGTGGAATGTGTGGTGGACAGCATGTTTCATCTGAGGGATGCTGTGTATATTGCATGTTTGCTTTATCGCTACCCAATGCTGTATTTTATGCCATGTTCTCCTCATGTTTTAGCTGCCAATATGGCCACAGCACAGAAACATGCATTTGAGAAGAGGGCTGAACATTACAGACACATCTAGGAGGTACAGGCCGGGAACCAAAGGATGGCAAAGAAATATCCTGGGGCTTGGCTTGTCTTTTCACATGGGGGACTGCTGATACAGGCCACAACTTTGCAAGCCACATTGGTCAGAAAATCTGGGGTCAGAGGGTCCTCCGCTGGTCCTACTGCCTCCACATCAGCTGGGCCTATCCACATTCAGGAACCGCAACAGCCACCTGCACCAGCCACAACCTCAACCTTTGAGGCAGACATGAGATAGGACTTGAAAGCCCTGATGGCAAGATTGGACAGAATGGAAAAGGACAATGCCAGGAGCTACAAGATGCTGCAGTACTGCAAAAAGAAACTTAAGATGATGTACATATTTTGAAGCAAAGCCTCCCAGTTCCTTCCCTTCTCCCTTTTTCTATTGTTATCTGTTTTAGTGGGTTTTAGGTGGGTAGTGATAGGGTAGGGAAATAGCTTAGGGTAGTTGTAGGTTAGTGTAAATATGGTTGGGTTGGCTTTTAGTATATTATTTATTTTTGGAGGGGTTGGGTGGGGGTTATGTTGGGGTTTCTATTATTTAAAAATATATATAAAAAAATATATATATTTATATATAATTGTGTAGGATATAGGTTATGTTTGTACATGTGTAGCTTTTGTTTATGCTGTCCTACTTGTATCTTGTCTCTTAAGGGGGCGGTGGAGACAATATTTAGAGTGTGGTGTTACATGTTTAAGTTAAGTTTAGATTAGGATAGATAGTTGTACGGTAAGTTAAGATAAGTTAGTTTAGGTTAGTTAGATGTAGGGTAGTGTCTATGTTAGGTTTCAATATGATGTTATTTTAATTTTTTTATGAATCCTGTTGGTTTTAGACAGTTATCTCTCCATGTTGATTGAGTGTCTAGGTGTTATCATGTGTGGATTGGCCAAGTAGGAGGAATGCCTTAGGGTATGCTTTTTGTATTTTTTTACATGTATGAGCATGTGTATCCCCTATGACCAAGGAACTGTCAGGGTGGCTACAATATATCAGCTACTCAAAATATTTGTTGTCCCCAGTTCCAGCCATTTACATTGTGTAGGTATATGGAATCTTAGACAGGTAAGTATGGAACATCAACTGTCATTGCTGAAGTCTGTCGAAAATATTTGTGGAAAGTGTGGCACAAATTATATCAGCCATTTTAGGGTATGTATCCTGGCACACTGACAGCTGCCCGCAGTGATGAAATTTGCCTCTTCTGTCCTACATATATTTGTTGTACTGGTACTCTCATCTTGAAAACAATTCCAGAAAATTGGTTCTGACCCATACCTGCCATATGTCAACTTGCATGGATAACTGTTCAATACATGTATTTAAGACTCTGGCCCTCATTCTGACCTTGGCGGGCGGCGGAGGCCGCCCGCCAAAGTCCCGCCGTCAGGTTACCGTTCCGCGGTCGAAAGACCGCGGTGGTAATTCTGACTTTCCCGCTGGGCTGGCGGGCGGTCGCCTTCAGACCGCCAGCCAGCCCAGCGGGAAAGAGGCTTCCACGATGAAGCCGGCTCGGAATCGAGCCGGCGGAGTGGAAGCTGTGCGACGGGTGCAGTTGCACCCGTCGCGTATTTCACTGTCTGCGCAGCAGACAGTGAAATACATGTAGGGGCCCTCTTACGGGGGCCCCTGCAATGCCCATGCCAGTGGCATGGGCACTGCAGGGGCCCCCAGGGGCCCCGCGACCCCCCCTACCGCCATCCGGATCCCGGCGGTCGGACCGCCGGGATCTGGATGGCGGTAGGGGGGGTCGGAATCCCCGCGGCGGTGCAGCAAGCTGCGCCGCCGTGGAGGATTCAATGGGGCGGCGGTACACTGGCGGGAGCCCGCCAGTGGTGCCGGTCCGACCGCGGCTTTACCGCCGCGGTCGGAATCCCCATTGGAGCACCGCCGGCCTGTCGGCGGTGCTCCCGCGGTCCTCCGCCCTGGCGGTCTTTGACCGCCAGGGTCAGAATGAGGGCCTCTGTAAGTTGTGTGCAGTCCACAACACCATCTGTCACCTATTTCATGTTAGGATCCTAGCGTGTGGCTTTGTGTCTGCAGGCAGGCACACATGTAATTAGGTTATGTTCTCATTGACATAGCTTCACACAATGCATACATATAGCTGAGTTGATGGATCACAGTAAACGTTGACATGATACATGTGAACATGGAGATTTATCAATAGGTGCAAGTGTATTTTCCAATGCAATACATTGGCCAGTTCACAGACCCCATGAGAGATCCAGAGCCTTTTGTTCTACAGTCAGAGTCCAAGGATGAGAAACATGTCATAAGACACCGATATGAGAAGTGTGGATTACTGAGGAGGTGTCCAAATTGACGATAGGTAGGATTCGAGATAATGAGAGTCTATAGCAGATAAGTCAACAGTAGTTGTGTGAAGAGGGCACATAGCCAGATGTCACAACACTGGCATGATGTAAAGTCCAGAACAAAGGAGATACTGTTCATGTGTTACAGACTAGTTCTGCCAGGTAGTTTTCTGTGTGAATGTTATTCCTTCCACAACTTCATCCTCTGATGTGTGTGGTGCCTCTTGTGCCATGGTCGGTGCTGTTGTTGAAGTTGAGGGGGCCACACACACACATCAGGGGTTAGAAATGTGGAACCTAAGGTTCCAGCAGCGGCCATTTGTGGGAGCACATAAGGCATCACTGCAGCAAGGAGGAACTGCTGTTTTCTCAACACTGTAGCTACATCACAGTGGTAGGCAGCACTGGTTTCCCTGAGGAAGGCCACTTCCCACTGTATGGACTCCAGGGTTGCTACCACTTTGGGAGGGAAATTGTTGAAGCTTTTACCTCATGACAGCAGCTATCTCGGGCAAGGACTGCTGGAGTCCACGTAGTGGGGAGTGAGTGCCTATGATGGCTTCTGTGTTGCCCTTTGATGGACTGAAGCAACTCCTTCTAGGCTGCCTGCCATGGTCTCCATCCCCACCCGCACCCGCTGTGCCTGCTCCTGCCAGGGCTGTGGCAGGACTGGTTGGTTCTGTGTGTTGGTAGTTGGGTGGTTCATGTGGAGACCATGCAACGCTGTGTGTCCTCCCTGCATCTGGAGGTGGGGTTTGGAGGGAACCTATGACATCCTGGAGAGTCTCTTCATTGATGGTCGGAAGCTGGTCATCCATGTCATCTGTAAAATCCAGGACAGGCAGGTCGGCAGGAGGTAAGCCATCATCCTCTGCAAACGAGATAGTGAAATGTCAGTCTTTGACTGTAGTGGCTGTTGACATGGCTCATCATTTACTTGCTATTGGAGGATCAGTGACATGTTACAGACTCCAGTTTGTAGTTGTAAATTATGTGTTACATTGTGCATCACACATGGGGCAACCTCTCATGGTATTTTATGCATTGATCCCACACCACCATATTTCTTGCAGACACCTTGCCCCAGCCACTCACACCACAGTAGTAGGTAATTTATCTTCCAATTCACCTTGATGGACATTCCCACAGTGGTATAATGAATGTTGTCACACTTTTGGTACTTTACTGCACTGAAACCATGAATGATGGCACTAGTGCAACAAAGCACAGAGGGGTCCATTGCTAATACTACTTGTGTTAATTTGTCTTCTGCCTTTAGCTGGCCCCACACATGTGCAATTTGTGTGGCACAGTCCAACCATTATAGATTGTCAGCCCCATTAGTTTGTCCCTCCCTACATTAGGAACATTTCCTTGAAGATAGCATATCTGCCACAGGCATGTTGGTGTAAGTGTGTATAATGGTGTATAATGTGGATCAATGCATACAATTTGAGACATTGTTAATGTAGCATAGGGGAATGGGCAGCTTGGATCCACATGGTCAAAATATTGCATGATGGTACAGTTGCTTTACCGGCTAGTGACATTGTGCCTGTAGTGCAACAATGATGCCACTTGTGTCAGTTCTTACGCATTGAGGTATCCCTTTATGCACAACACTAATCATTTACGCAACACAGATAACCTTGTTACATGGTGAAATTGGAGCAACTTGTACTGCAGCACAAATGATGATCACAGACGTGCTCCATATGTTATATGAGTTCACTTTTGTGGCCATTCTGTAATGGTACATGAAGGTGTGTAGAAGTTCTTGTTGGGCCACCCTGTGCGGCTTTCATCCCACATGTTGCAGTGAGGACCTGAGTTTTTCATATGTGGTGCAGCTCGGTGCAGTTGGATTAATCGTTGCACCACGCTGCACCACTATTAAAACACAGGGATGCGCTATGTTTTCTGGAAGATGGCACACCCCTGGGTTTCCCCTAACCCCTGTGCAGACCTGTTCTCCCTGCACCAATGCAGGCATCGTTGCACCATAGTGCAAGGATGCCTGCATTGTGGGGATAGATTGTTGATATGCAGGATGCAGCACACATGAGCAGGGCCTGGACACAAGGAGTATGGGTAGCCTTTTGCCTTGTTGTGACATCTTGACATCACCCCAGGAGAGTCTCTGATGAACATGATGGAATGGATCTAGGGCAACACCATTATGCACTGGGTGTTGTTGTGGCACTGATTGCATTCCCCTTCCAGGCAAAGTGCTGCGTGTGTGAACAGCCCTATGTACAAGGTTTCTCAGAGGAAAGTACAAGAATGCCTGTAATTTGAGTTCATACAACACATCCCTACAGTTTCTACATGACATAGCACAGCACAGCATTCTGGCAGGCTGTACTGCTCTGCATCCTTTCCTTTTTTATGAGGCACACTGGGCCGCATATATGTGGCAGGTGGTGCAGGGAGGCACAGCAAGTACCTTGCTGGACCACCCTGCACCACTGGGAAAAGGCAGAAATGGGCTGTATTTACAAAACACAGTGCATTTCTTTCCTCTCTCCCTGCACAAAACCAATCACAAGAGGTGTTTTCTTCTTTATATGTGTGCAGCATTCTGCCTGTCCTGTCCTGAGACTCCTGCCACAAACTCCTCAGGGATGACTGGTGCCACCATCACCATCCAGCTGCTCCTGGGGGGTTGGACTTCCACCTCCAGTCTTCAATGCTGCCTTGCGGGTGCTGGCCAGTTTCCCCTTTGTTCTGCACTTGCAATGATGCCTTCGCTTCTTACAATCAGTGACTTTACTCTTGACCTCTGTCACACTTTTGACTTCTTCCACTGTGGCTGCCTTATGACCTCTTTTTTTTCTAATGGCAATTTTAAGGTGACAAATAGCTGTTGTTGATGCTGAGTCACCTCACTGATCAAGATGTTGTTCTCCTCACTGAACCTACACTTCCTCTTCCCCTAATTCTGGGAGTGTGTCTGGAAATCCTGGATGGTACTTGGGTTGTTGGGGTTGTCCTGGGGTCTCTAGTATCCAGGGGTCTCAATTTCTGGTTCTACAGTGTCTCCTGTTTGTATTTTTGTATGAAGCAGCATTTTGTGGGTGTTTTTTGACACTCTTTGAGCTAGGCTGGCTAGCATCAGATTACGTTCCGCAAATTAGGCGTCACTGTTGCAGCACTAGCATCATTTTGGTTTCAATGTGGCACACAGGCTAGCGCTATTTTTTAACTCTGCCTGGATACTAATGCCATGTAGTTCCGTTTTGTAAATAGGGCGCAAGCATGGCGTTTGGATCTGTTGTTATATGGTGTTAAAAATGTTGATACAATGTTACACTGCAGGAGAGTTGCATCATTTTTTGTAAATAAGGCCCATAGATTTTTTTAGACTTCATGATCCTCTTTTTATAGATTTTTTAGGGTAGGACTCTTGAGCTTCTTGTGGAAGATCTTGTGCTAGCTTTAGGCTTCCTTTTAAGGGAGATTGTGCTTGTTCAGTATTTCAAACCTTGTAACATAGCATCAGTTGACAAGCAGCAGCAAACAGGGAATGCAGACAGATAGTTTGTACCTGAGCTCCAGAGGGAAAGACACATACACTAGGAAAGGAAATTGGTGCTTGGAGGTACAGTGCTTTGAGACATTTGCAGGAGATAAATTGAGTGAGACACAGCAATGGGGCTTTTGCGGAATTGGAAAGTAAGCAATGCATGTAGCTGATTAACAGGAGCAGTTCACTTTGCTGCCTGTGAATAAACATACTTTTGTCATACTATTCACCCATCAAAGTGGGTTTTAGGCATAGATGTGTATTGGTCTAATACAAATTAGGATTATCCTTTTAGCGTTCAAGCTTGAACAACCTACAGCGTTAGTTAAGTACTTCCTACTTAGCTGAGGAGAAAAATCCTCAATACCACAGACGTCTCTGTATATAGTACTGAGATGTCTTTGCATGTAGTGAGACAGAGATGCTCTGGAGGACCCGAAAATTAGTGCCTGACCAAACGTAGGCAGCGTCATGTCGCGTAGGCTCTCATTATCCTAATGAGACTACTAGATTTGGGCGGCGGAGTCACTTGTGCTGTGGGGGACTTAGTCTGAACCCACTACAGGTGACACCTGTCAGCCTAATCCGGGTTTTGGTCTAGCTAACTAGCAGTGCCTCATCTCCACCCAAGAGTAGGGATGATTGGGCAACCGAGCACATGACACAATTGACTCCTCATGGAAATATTGTTCACTCAGATCTCATCCATTTCTCTCAGTTAAATTAGTCTCATTTATGCAAGGACAATCAGAGGCAGAATATAGTTCAATAAGGTTTTATTGAAGTAACTGCATCTTAGATAAAAAGGCATGTATTGCAATAACTAGGACGATAAAACGTAAACGTAAATGTAAACTTCGTACTTGTATAGCGCACTACTCACCTGTTAGGGTCTCAAGGCACTGTACGCATACCGCTGTGGAACCCCTCCTGGCTTTTCCCTGTGAGGCACCCATTCCTGGGAAACCCCAGGGTGAAGCCAGGCATCCAAGCGCTGTCAGGGCCGTTGTGGAGATTAAGCAAGCTATTGCCCAGAGTTACAGAGTGGGACCTATTAATTAGATTAGGCACTCTGGCCATGACAGAGTGGCCATAGTAACTCAAAAGGGCTAAATCCAAGACCATTTTGAGGCACCTCCCTGTAGGCGAACAAAATGTATGGCAAGAGGACATCCCACTAAGGCCTCAAGGGCTCTAACAGGCCCATGATCATGCCCTCCAGGGTGTGGCTGAATCTCTCAACCAGACCATTACTTTAGGGGTGGTAATGAGTGGTGAACTTATATGTGACCCCACGCTCCTTCCACGGAGACTTCATATAAGTTAATATGAAGTTGGTACCCCATCAGATACCACCTCCTTGGCAAACCCCATGCGGGTAAAACCCCCCATCAAAGCATGTCCCACCACAGGGGAGATGATTGAACTCAAAGGAATGGCTTCTGGGTACCGGGCGGCATAGTCCACCAAGACCAGGATGAACCTCTTGCCCCTGGCTGTCTTGGGATCCAGAGGCTCCACAATGTCAATACCAACCCTTTCAAAGGGGGGGATGACAACAGGAAAAGGTTGGAGGGGAGCCCTACATTGTCCCAACTCTTGCCACTTGCTTGACAAGACCTACAGAGTACATTTGAGTGCCTGTGCATTTGGGGCCAGTAGAAGTGGTTACAAGCCGCTCAAAGGTCTTGTCTTGCCCCAAATGTCTACCTAAAGGCACATCATAATCCAGACCCAATAAGAAGGCTCTGAAACACTGGGGTACCCCCAGCACACAGACTGCCCCAGGCTCAGCAACCTTAGCCTCATTATCAAACGAGGCCGTCCTCCCAGTAGATAAAGTGTGATCCAGGCTCCTTGCCAGATGCCTGGTATGCAGCCTACTGCCACAGACCCTCCAGAGTAGGGCATGTCTTCTGTGCCTCACAGAATGCCTCCCTGGTGGGTACCCCTTCCTTCTGCCACTGAGTCAGCTCAGGGACCTTCCCCAGTTCAGCAACTTGTTCCCCTGTAGGATCCAGGGCATTCTCCTCAGGTTCAGCCGCCTCCTGGACCATGGAAACTTCTGGAGTGGGTTTCCTGTGCCCCTTTCCCTTCCTCCTTCTGGAAGACACCTGGGTACCTCTTTCTGGATCCAGGGTCTCCTTATCACCCTGACAGGCTGCAATTGACTGGGTAGACACACACACCCACTCAGGCAGAACCAATATGTCCAAGTGCGACAAGTGTTCCACCTCCTTCCAAGGGGAATCCTCCAAGTCATTGCCTAGCGGACAATCTACAGGCAGGGTTAGACTCACAGCTACTCTCAAGGCACGTGAAACCCCCCCATTCAAAGTGAACCTGTGCCACTATGCAAAGGTGCTCTGAGTTGTCTACCGCAACTACTTGGTGAAGTACATGAGGATCTATCTGCTCTTCAGACACCAGGTGACTTCTCACAGTAGTCACACTGGCTCTGTGTCTCTAAGAGCCCCCACCCTATGTCCATTGATGGTCATCCACTGCCTGTACTTCATAGTGTTCTCAGGCACAAGGGTTCTCACCAACAATCTGACTGTTCCCTACTGAGACAAGGGTCATCTCAGCTGGCTCCCATCCACCTGCAACCAACTCCTTTTCAAGTGCTACACTGGCCAAAATCTGTGACTGAGCACCAGTAGGTGCCGGTGTCCACTTGGGATATTTGGGAACCCCTCACATGATCTACCTGGTCACATGCATAACATTTGCTGAAACCCCCGTTTGCAGGTTTCCCTTTAGAAAACCAAGGCTTCTTTTCAAATGGGGGCTGGGAATCCTTACCCTGGGAAGTAAGTTGGGGCCCTTTAGAGAACTTCCCCTGTTTACCCGTACCATCCTTGGCGTGGTCTCCCCCACACCTCCTCTGGACCCTGGTGTGCTCCCAACTGTCCGCTTCCTGTGCAAGCTTCCTGAGGTCAGTCAGCTTGCTGTTAATCAGGGGCTGGCGCAGCCCTGGAAAACAAAGACTATACAAATGCTCCCAAGCAATGAAATTGTACAGCCCCTCAAACGTTACTTTATTGCCTTTCACCCAACCATCCAGTGACCTGCAAAGAGAGTCAACACATTCCAACCATGTTTGGGATTCCTTCTTTTTGTAGGACCTAAACTTGTCCTTTTACTACTCTGGAGTGAGACCATACCTTGTGAGAAGGGCTTCCTTCATCATAGAGGAAGTGAGCCCCTGAGGATCCCCTAAGGATGTCAGAGTATCCCTTCTTTCTCTCTTAAATTGCTTCCAAAGACCTTCCCCCCAATGTGCTTCAGGGACCAGATTCATGTGGAGAGCACACTCATACCCCTTAAACCACATATATATGTCAACCTCCCACTTGTAATTTTTCACTACGTCTTTAGGAATATGTACCCTCCTCTAAGGCTCTACTGAGGTACTACTTGCTTCTCTGTTCTAATTTTCTTAAACTAAGCTCATGAGCCAGCAGTATCTTCTTCTCTTCAATGGCCAGCCTCCTTTCTTCCATCTCCCTTTGCATCCTAATCCTATATAACTCCAAATGGTGAGCCCTCTATGCCTGTCTGTCCCTGCAACTCTTCAGGAGTCAAACCCTTGGATGACACACTGCTACCTGCCCTGGAGACCGCCCCTCCAGGCATAACATGTACATCCACTACCCGGTTATGAATACTCTGCACCTCTTCTTCCGCATCCTCCTCCTCTATGTGTCCCCCCAGCCTCTTTGGCTGTCACTCAGGCCCTCAGTGTTTTTTGTAGCTCCTCCTTCCTGGTGAAACTCTTAACAGGACAGGCAAGATCTTTATAGAACTGTTTCAGTTGAGCAACTGTGTAACTTTCCAGTTTCCTTCACTCAAAAACAGCTCCAGCTGGTGCATATCCAGATTGAGACATGATGGCAAGTCAAAAGTGCAAAGTTCCAAGACAGAAAAAAAGAGTTCCCAGTGAGAAATTCAAAAATCCACAAAAAGATCACCAGCAATAAGGAAGCAGGAAAAAAGTCCAAAAGAGAAAAAGCAAAACAAGTAGTATGGGGTCACGTAATGGTCTGCACTGAAAACAGTAGTGTTCAATTAATCACTGTGGGCCATATTTATACTCCGGTTGCGCCGAATGTGCGTCAAAAATTTTGACGCACATTCAGCGCAAACGATGCCCCATATTTATACCCTGACGCCCGATGCGGCGCACAAGGGGAATGGCGCTATGTGCGTGAGTTTTTGGAAGCGGCACCCCGCCCTGCGTTAATGACATGCAGGGTAGGCGTTCCCGTCCAAAAACCCACGCATACAGCGGTGCGTCGTATTTATGCTTCCGGGCAAAAATGTCTCCCGGGCCGTAGGCGGCGCAAAAAAATGACGCAAAGCACGAATAGCGTTAAATTTTAACGCCTGGGTCAGGGCAGGCGTTAAAATGGGGCAAACACACCTGTACTTAAGCAGAACACACAGAACAAACAACAGAGCAGCAGAGCAGCAACAGGGAGCTATGGAGGTGCTTTTTCTTCAACGTGCACGTAGACGCAGAGCCCTGCAGCAACAACAGCAGCTACAACAACAACAGCAGGGACCCCAAAGACAGCGCAGAAGGCAGGACAGGATATTCCGCCCAAGAACAACCCTGCATGGCCTCAGGGAACGGGACATCATCCAGAGGTACCGGTTGAACTGGCAGGCCATTCAGCAGCTGCTGGCAAATATCGAACAACAGTTGGCCCCCACTTTAGTGACACCCCGCACTATCCCAACTGAAACAAAGCTGCTTGCCGTACTACACCTGCTGGCAAGTGGCTCCTTTCAGACAACTGGTGCCCTGGTTGGTGGAATATCCCAACCATCATTCTCTGCATTCCTGCCTAAAGTCCTGGATGCCATCATTCGCCTGACACCCCGCCATATCTGCTTCCCTAACACACTGCAGAAGCAGCAGGAAATTAAACAGGGGTTCTACGCCATCAGTGGCTTCCCGCACGTCCTTGGTGCAATCGACTGCACACACGTACGCCTTGTGCCACCTGCTGATTCAGAACACCTCTACCGCAACAGGAAGCACACACATTCAATCAACGTGCAGGCCATAGTCGATCACCAAGGACTGATCACCAACATCGTGGCCAAATATCCTGGGAGTGTACATGACGCATTCATCTTCCGTCACTCCACCATCAACCAACACTTCCAGGATGGACGCTATGGCAATGGACTACTTGTTGGTAAGGACAAAAAACAAACCCATACACACACCGCACACAAACCCTCTAGGACAAACAACACATACACCACAATAGCAACACCTAGCCAGGAACACACTGAGGTACTCACATCACTAGCCATGTGTCAGAAGTCAACATTTAACCTGTCACACATTGGAATTTAATCCACAGCCTAATGTGAAGACATCAATGAGTGTGGTTGGCCAAATGTCACTTTACAGATTGGAAGTCTCAAAATAACCTGTACACTAATACAATGCATAAGTCAAAAGGTATGGGATGGCCTGGGCTCATACACATGAAGGTGTCAAATACACTTTCACGTTTTAACTCGGCATGGAACTAACATCACACCCCCAGTGAGGACACACAGACAACTGTATCACTAGTCACAATGCTAGGGAGGGAACACTCTACTGCAACAACAAAAACAGTCCTTCTGACAAACGGTTAGCCAACAAACACTTGCTCAGCCAAGGGAAAATATATCAAAGCAAAGTTTTCAATAACAACCATAGGTTGGAACATTAGTACACAAAAGAGTCACAGACAACACAAGACAACTACAGCCATCAAAGATCCGTACAACACTGCCTCCTACATCTAATTCAATCCATTCTCTTTCTCTTTCAGCTGATCAGGGGTATGGCATCCAGCCTTGGGTGATGACACCATTCGGGAACCCAATCACTGCTGCAGAGCGGGCATACAATGACGCCCACAAGAGGACCCGCAGCATTGTGGAGAGGACCTTTGGGATCCTAAAGTCTAGGTTCCGCTGCCTTGACATCACTGGCGGGAGCCTACTCTATTCCCCAGAGATGGTGTGCAAAATCATCCTCACTTGTGCCATATTGCACAATATATGTGTCCAGAGGAACATTCCCCTCCTTGAACTGGACCCAGGCATGCCTGAGGATGACGAAGAGGAGGATGCTGGGCCGCAACAGGAGGGGGGACAACCCAACACGGCAGCAGGACAGCGTAGGCGCCAGCAGCTTGTAAATAATTTTTTTGCTTAATGTATAATAATCACCTGTATTACACTATTGTAAATAAACACAGATATCAAACACCACATCATGCTTTGGTCCATGCATTACTGAGCACCTTTACTTATAAAATGCTGACGAAGAATGTGGTCTCCTTGACCAACAATGCCATAACAATCATCACAACAAAAAAGAACATTTCAATTGTATGCACAGAGGGTAGGATGTGACATGATACATTGCCATACACAGAGGCCCACATGAGTACAAATGTGGCAAATCCACATGCTACATCAAAACACCTGAGACAGTCTTGCACCCAGACAAAAAAAGTAGATCATGTGAAAGTCACATCACATGTGGTCAGAGACAGGGTGGGACCATCCATGTGTACGTCACCATGTCATCAATGGCTTCTCTCCAGTGGGTGATATGAGCAAAACACAATTGGGACAACATTAGCTGCCACTAACTCAGGAGGAGACCTGGATGTCACAGTGACAACATACACCCAGACAGGTGATAGTGGATCCACATACCAACACACATGTACACATATGTCATACAATCAACCAAATTATTGAAAGTAGACCATCACAGTCGGGTCCCAGTTTGAACCTAGCAGGAAGAATGTGACATGCCACTTAACCAGTTAATGCAGAAAGGGACACAGACACCCACTAAAGAATATTCCCCAGAACATCAGGAACGCTCAGAGTCTTCCAAACATAGTCATTGGGAAATGGTAGGCATGTCAGCTCAAAATCATCATTACTGCAAACTTCTAATGGGCTAATGAGATGAATGAATGGTCAACAGTCATACATACCATATGGCCTTACATTAGCCTGCTGCTGCAGGTTTCCCATAAAATATTAAGCCAAGCCATGGATACTGTAACTAATCAGGATGGTCAAATCCTAGGGTGCTGGGGGCCTAAGTCCACTTCTACGGTCCCACAAACATACACAAATCCTGTACTTGTGAGCCAAACACATGCATAAGGTACATGTGTGGCCTACATGTCAAGAGTAGAACACAAAGCACAAACACAAAATGAGGCTAGGACATGGTTAGCCCCATAATAACTGTAAGTGACCATTGCACTCCCTGTTAGGACTCCAGATAAAAGCATCACCATCATAAGTGTGGACCAAATTTGGAGAAGGAATACATCATGGTATCCCATCCATCATTTCCAAACAGCCATCAGCAATTGCCACAAATATGTTGACAAATATGGAAAAGACATTATGTAACGTATCCACACCATTACTGTGTGAATGCCTGCCATACATACAACAATGGACATGTGGCATATCCAAACACAAATGTGTATCACATTGCCCCGTTTGACCCTGACAAATCACCTTCCCCAAGTTAAAAACATGAAGACGTAACAAAAAGATTTGATCATAATTCTACGCATACAGCATGGGTGTCATATTTTGGTCACGTACATGAGTGCACAGAATGCAGAGTCAAATCTGAATGTATACAAAAATTTCACAGATTTAGACAGCAAAATATAAGTTACATCATATTTCAGATTTGACTCAGCAGCATGTGCATTCCTGTACGTTTCAAAAATATGACGCCCATCATGTATGCGTCGGAAAAAATGACGCAACATGCACATATTTTCGTACATCTCGTACAGTAAATGAATATTAATATTCATATCATATTTTTTCACTCAGCAGCATTAGCACTCCTGTAGGTGGATAAAATATGACGCCCATCATGTATGCGTCGGAAAAAATGACGCAACATGCACATATTTTCGGACATCTCGTACAGTAAATGAATATTAATATTCATATCATATTTTTTCACTCAGCAGCATTAGCACTCCTGTAGGTGGATAAAATATGACGCCCATCATGTATGCGTCGGAAAAAATGACGCAACATGCACATATTTTCGGACATCTCGTACAGTAAATGAATATTAATATTCATATCATATTTTTTCACTCAGCAGCATTAGCACTCCTGTAGGTGGATAAAATATGACGCCCATCATGTATGCGTCGGAAAAAATGACGCAACATGCACATATTTTGGGACATCTCGTACAGTAAATAAATATTAATATTCATATCATATTTTTACACTCAGCAGCATGTGCAATATTATGCGTCATAAAAAATGACGCGAAATTATGTATGCGTGAAAATACGACGCAAACCGCGATTAAAAAACAGCGGCCATTTTATGCAGGAAGTGATGTAATAGGATATCCTGTTTGCCAAATCTGTATTGGAAGTTGACTTTCACTTTCACTTTTCAGTCTCAGATTTTTCTAGACTGTGTGGTTCAGTGAAGAGTGTTGTCCTGTGAATTACTGCTTTGTTGTCCTGTGTAGCTTGTCTTTTGTACTTTGTTCAGTCTAATATTGTTGTGTATCATTGTCTCAGTCTGTTAAGTCTAGTTTTGTCCATTCCTGTATTTGTTTGTATTGTCTGTGGGAGTCTGTTGTGGCTAGGGTAGTTATTGGGGTTAGTTGGGCTATTTTCTCCTTTTCTTAACTTCACACCTCTACCTTTCCCCATTTCCTACTTTATTTTTTCTGTTAGTCATCAGTCATAATGTCAGGGAGGCCTCGCCTGTCCAGGATGGGCGAAGATGAATTGGGGGGATTTATCTGGCTAGTGTGCCATTTCCTCCCGCTGATGCTGGAGGCTGGGGGCCGTGTGATACAGGGGTATCACACGGAGGCCCGGAAAATTCGCTGGGAGAAGGTGCGCCATCACATGGTCCGGGTCCATGGGACCATGCGGAATGTCCATCAGTTGAAACACCGCTGGGCCGATCTGATCACGAGGGAACAGGACCTGCTGGACCACCTGGGAGTCAGGATTGGTGGCCCTGTTGGTGAGTAGCAATCAATTACATGGACATGATAGTAATCTGTGTGTGAACATGTGATGAATGTTACCCAATCTGCTAGATAAGGAGCTGCCTATGTGTAATGCTAGGGAAACCTAGGCCCTTGTCAATATATATTGATATCCCCAAATTGGCTACACTTTTTCTCCCTCAAACAGCAGAAACTTAATACATATATCTGTATTTGGCAGGTGTGGCCCATCTCTGCGTGATGCAATGATGCAAATGCTGCCTTACTAATGTTTACATATGTGCCCTAATGTGTACGTGTTGCACAATGTGTATGAAGACCTATGCTAGCAGTCAGATGGCTCAGTTGTTCTACACATACCAGATGGCTGTAGCTGTATGTAATGTAGTGTAGCATTTGTGTCAGACAAGCAACACGTTAATGGCTCTATTTGTACTCTACATGTCATAATGGGCAATGAGTAAGTCATGTCGAAACAACATACCTACATATGTAGACCCCATCGCTCGAAATCTGATTTGAATCCCATGATGATGATATACATGTGTGTTTTATACACGTCACATGAAGTCAGATATGTTTTCCACAGATATGTCACATGTGTGTGTGGTTGCTGTGTGTTGAACATGTCCACATAGGCTGTTTGACTGTGAGTGGTCATGCAGTCCTCATGGAACAAGTGTCTGGATGTCTCTCTGGAATGCACATGCTGAGATGTTTGGATAACAATATTGGCGGGGCATAATTATTGTGAGTAAACTTGGACGACACCTGACTGTCCTGGCCACTGCATGTGTGTAGTAGGGTGTGTAACTGTAGCAGGAGAATCATCCAATGTTAATGTTGAATACAAACTCATCCATGCAGTATGAGCATGTGTGAAAGTGTATCATTACCATGTCATATTCTCACAGTGTCATTGTAACAGAATTATTTTGTCAGTCCACCCAGTCTGAGTACATTCTTCCTGTCATGCTTTACAGGTGGACCAGAGCCTTACACCGTGGGAGAGGTGGCACACTTCGACGACCCCGATACCTACAGTGAGTGTTGCCTGAGTGCTATTTGATATATTTATTTGCCAATGACGCAAAATGGACTACTGTGTGTTCAAGAGAAATCATGATGTGATGCGCTGGCCGTTCATTGCCATTGTCGTGTTAGTGTGATATCAAATTGGACTTATGTTTCTGTTAAGCAACACCTAGCCATCTCTGAGATTGAGGGGCTGTAGGACATTACAGTTGGGCCGCAATGGGGAATGGGATGAGTTACTTAGAATACACTGGTCAAAGTAAGACTTGGTCGGGGACTTGACATGAACTGAGTCTGCATATCAGACTGACATTCTCCCATATAGCTTAGGCACATGGCTGTGATGAAAAGTGCATCTTCCTAGTTGAGGATGGACTGTGCACACTGTAGGTTGGATCTTCCGGGGGCATGTACTTACACAAGCTGAACTAGGAGTGTGTGTGACTTGAGTGCAATGGCCTATGTGTTCTGTTGAATCATGAGAATGGGTGTTCCACCTCCTCTGTGTGTGTAGTAAAACATGCCTCACTGATAGTATGTCATGTTGGCAAAAGTCATATCATTGTGACATGTGTGGTCCATGGATGTCACAATGTTTGCCTAAGTCCAACGTGTTGCTAGCCATTCATAGGTCTTGTGTGTGAAGGCACATACTTGGTGAACGTTCAATACACTCCTGGGTGTGCATTTCACATGGGATTGGTGGTTGTTCTTCCCACACCACCCTCAACGACTGGGATGTTAATGTGAAACAGGCTACCTTGGACTGTAGCAACCAGTATCTCACACTTACTTGACACCTTTTGTGTCGTGAGTCAGAACCTAGGGCCAGATGTGCCAAACTGTGTACAAGTTGATAAACTCATAATTATTGTGTGTGAGTTGCAAACATCTGTTTCCTATTCCGAAATGTATTAGGTGATCATGAAAATATATGGGAGATTTTATTCCTAATCCTAAATATGAAGGCTTTTTCCAGTCCTATTTGCAACTGACAGTGGTATGCAAGTCCATTTGCAATGGAGTTTGTGGTTGCTAAGTGAGTCGCAGTTATCATCCACTTTAAGTGGATGGTAACCCACTTGCTAGCAGTAAGGGGTCCCCATTGTAACCCATCACCTTTCCGAGTGTACCAAAATAATCCTGTACAAAACAGGCAGTGGTCCAAGGGACCACTGCGGCCCGTATTTATAATTTTTTTGCACCACATTTGCCCAGCTTTTTGACGCCAAAACGGCGCAAACTTACAAATTACAATTGGAATTTGCAAGTTTGCGCGGCTTTTGCGTCAACAAGTGACGCAAATGCGGCGCAACAACAAATATAAATACGGGCCTAAGTGCCTTAAATTATTCAATATTGAAATTGTCGTAATTTATTTCTAAGTGCTGCTCATTTCCCGTTGAGGTAAACGGCCTACACTTGGGGAACATGTTCTGCGTTATTTCCAAGCGGTCACGGACATGGAGGTCTGCTGTTCCCAGCAGGCCTCCATCCCCGTGAGTGCCCATAGTTGCAAAGGTGGAGCAACTTGCAACCCACATCATTGATGTAAATGAGGTGGCTCTTAGCAACCCCATAGCAACTCACAGACGGTGTCAGATACCCCATTCTGCATTGCAGATTGTTCGTCCCATTTCCCATCTTCCTACATCTGGTCCCTAGTGTAGACATTGGGTTATAGCCCATTGGTTCAATCTTAGCACACAACCAATTCCAGATGGCTTAGAGTGAGGAGTGTGATAGTTATCACATATAGTGACATATGTAGTGAAGTAAGTATGCGGAAGAGGTGCAGCCATGATGTACAAAACCGTAGGGATGATTAGGATGAGTAGTGTAGGGTGATGTCATCCATCATGTAGAGACCTGGATATTCTAGGTGTGATATGCCCTTATGTATGCATGCTTCACATGTACTTCCTCTGAGCCCTTCTGTGAACTATGTTGTGACAATTGCTGCAACCTATACATTTCTAGTAATGTACAAATAACCCATTGTGCTATCCCACCCAATGCAAAGCCAAAGGTAAATATCTGCCTTTTCTCTTCACAGCTGCTAACATGAGGGCGGCCGATCGCATCCATTTTGAGCGGCGTGCCATCCGTTACAGGCACATCCTGCAGGTGCAGTCTGGGTATCGGCGGATGGGCCGCAGGTATCACTCCGAAAGGGCCTCCGGGGCGTGGTGGGCCACACCACAGCCTCCAACAAGTGTGCCACCTACAGCCACCAACGACACAGCCACCAGGTCTGGCCCAGTGGTCCCATCTACTTCGGCTGCCATGGACCCGCCGCATGCAGCACGACCTGGACCCAGCCGTGTGCTGGCAGCAGGACAGTCACATGTCCCACCAACAGCTGCCACTAGCTCGACCTCTGCTGGCACACAAACCCTCCCCACAGACCCTCCCGTGGACCCTGCAGCCTTCCAGGCATTGTCCCAGAAAGTGGACAAACTTTTGAGGAAGGTGGACAACCTGACTGATGACATGAACTATGTAAAGACCCGGGTCCGCGACATCAGGCGCACACTAAGGAGTGCAAACGTCTAGTTCGTTTGCCCTCTTAAACTTGTATCCCTCCCCTCTCACCTCTTTCCTTTTTTTCTCCTGTTAGTTGGGCTTTGGGGATTAGTATTAGGATTAGGATAGGTATGTAGCTTAGTTAGTGTTAGGGAAGAGGGTGGGGGGTCCTTGTTATTTTTCTCAAATATTTGTGTGTGGGTGGGTGGGTGGGGGGCAATGTTGGGATTCATGTTTAATAAAACAAAAAAACAAAAAAAATGTAAAACAAAAAAAAAAAAAAAATTATCTGCTTGTTTAGGATAGTGTAGTATGTGTGTAGGTTAGTATGTTTTGTCCTGCATGTGTCCTGTCTCATAATGGTGGGTGGGGGGTTGATGTTTAGATCGTTTCGTTACATGTGTAGAGTAAGTTTAGCTTAGGTTAGATAGGGACAGTTGTGGGTTATTAGTAGTCAGGTTAGATTAGTGTAGGTGTACCTTTCCCTTAGTTGCCTCTTGTAGTACTAGATATAAATAAATATTTTGTTAACCCTTTACTTGATGCGTTAGGTGCTACTTTATCATGGCCTTGACATCCATGTTGCAGAATGATTTAGTGTGACATTTGTGTCCTATGCTCAGCATCCCCTGGGAATGGATGTTTAACATCCCATCTACCCGTGTGCTCACTTGTTAAGTATCCTCAAATTGGGAGACTCCCCATTGGTAGTGTGCATTGTACACCAAGCTTTTGTTATGATATGTGTCCAACTTCACAAAGAGTGCTTCATTACATGTCAATGTGGGTTAATTGTTAGGTCGGACAGCAGTGTGAAGCTCAGGGAGATCTTTGTAGATGAGGAGTTGTTCACACTCATGTATTGCTGCTTTCATTGCTGAGCTACATCATGTGTGTACTGAAGCAGCATGAATTTCCTTCATGGAAGCCTACTCTGTAAGGGAAGTTAATGCAGTGTGATTTGTACACGATTCATTACATTAAGCGGCATCCATTCTTATTTAAGTCTTGCATGGAGCCTACATTTCCCAGACACCATTTGCTCTCTGGAATAGCGATAGATGGTGCATCATTCTGACCAACACAGCATGATTGTGTGTGCTTAGTTCCTTCCTCAGTTATTTCCCTCAGTATGGTAGGGCTATGATGCAATCCTGGCCAATGCACAGATGGATCTGAATATATGACATCAGGACAGTAGTATAGAGATTCAACAGGGTTGCCACACAGCCACTTTGGAGTTAGGTACTGCACAGTTGAAGTGTGAAATGACACAGAGACACAATAGGTGAGCAAGTGCGATTTATTTACAGGTGTTGTAGTGCAAATTGTCCATTCAACATTTTGGCAGAGTCCGTTCTGGGGCATCATTTCTTGGTGAGCCTATAGAAGGTGTCAGTGCAGAGGGACAGGATTACCAAATTGTAGGAGAGAGACATTCACTGGCAATGTGGACAAGTCAAACAGTGGATTGCCAAACAGTCATTGAGTGTAGGTGTTCAGAAACTGGGCTTTGACTAAACGCAGGACCTTGGTCAGAGTAGGCCATGGTGCAGGGACTAGGGCTTCCGGGTACTCCTCCGTGTGAAGGTTATCTGTTCCACGTCTTCTTCTTCTGATGTGTGTGTTGCCTCCTCTGTCCTTGTTGTTGTTGGTTGTGAAGGGGCAACACACACCTCAGTGTTAGAAGACATGGAGGCAGACATCCCGGGGGCTAGTCCCTGTGGACTTAGGAAGGGCAATACTGCAGCAAGGAGGGCCTGCTGGTTTCTCAGAATGGCAGCCACATCCCGATGGTAGGCAGCCAGGTCAGCCCTGAGGGGTTCGATGTTGCATTCGTGCACCCGTTGACTGGCTTGCATTCTTAGTTGTTCCGTCAACTGGATGACAGCTGTGGCGATTTGCTTTTGAGTTTCTACAAGTTCCTGCATGTGCGATGTTAGTGCTTGCATCACAGCTGTCTGATCAGCAGGAGGGATCATGCACGAACGCACCCTCTCAAGGCTGGCTGCCATAGTTTGCATCCCCACCCGCACCTCCTTGGCCAGCTCCCGCTGGACCCCAACGACGGTTCTTTCAAAGCTGGTTCCAGTGTCGTCGGAGTCCTCAGCTGTGTTGGAGCTGGCAGGTATTACATTTGGGGTGGCAGGTGGGTCTACTGGGGTGGCTGCTTCTTCTGGGCTCCTCCTTGGGACTGAAGGTGGGGTTTGGAGGCTTCCTAAGACCATGTTGAGGGTTTGTGGGGAGAGGTTGATGGGGTCGTCATCGATGTCATCAGGGAAATCAGGGTCAGGCATATCGGCAGGAGATCCATGTTCCTCTGCAATGAAACAGGGTACAATTAGTGTGTCTGTGTTGTAACAAGTTTGCAAACAGTTACAGGCGTTTGGATGCCTTATCTTTGGTGTCTGTTTTTTTCTGGGTATCTGCTGTCCTTCATATGGGCATTGTTGTAGGCCTATGGCCCACCTGTGTGTCACATGTGTGATGTGGAGCTACCAGACTTGTCTGCCTAATTGCCGCTAGGTGTTGCTTTGTAACATTTTGTGAATAGGCATCTTTGTGTCCTACTAGTCCCTCCGTGATTAACTATTCTTATGTAGAGACATTTTCGAGGGTGTGTTCTCATTATCCGACCTGAGCTGACTTGCTTACGAGGCAGCAGGATAGCTAATGGTGTGATGGACTGAGTCTGACCCACTTTTAATTGACTCTGTCACCCTGATTCTTTCATTTTGCTCTAGCTAACTAGCATTGGCTCATGTCTCCCACAGCAAAGGAATGATTATACATCCGAGCGCATGACATCTTTGGAACTTTTCAGGGAAGTTGTGGTCACTCAGATCCCAACATCTTCACTCTTTTCCAGTATGAACTCATACACAAAAGTCAAAGACAGTATTTGTTTCATATGATGATCTCTTTGAACAACTGACTTGTCTATATTTAGGTGTGAGCCACAATAACCCAAATACTTCAACATGGTAGACTTGAAATAGTCAGCAGGAGAGTAAGACATTGGTCGAAAGCTATCATGGTGCCTAACAGTTTGTACTCTCCCTCTGCTTGTTCTATTTATAGCACAGCATGTTAAGCTTCTAGCCTGCCTGTCTGAATCACTGGGGAGACTTCATCCGTCATATCTGAGCAATGGCCTGTGATCTGGTTTTGCATCTGCAGCAAGGCAGGCAGCGTCTGGTGTTTCTCTGTTTGGAGACTCCCTCTTGTGTGTCTTGGGACAAGGAAGTGATTTTATAAGTCATAAGTCATGGTGATGAGATAGTTTCCCTACGCAGGAATGGCAAATCAGAACCCCTACCCCATCTATCCGCAAAGTACCAGACTGTATCCTTGACTGGGGCACAGAGTGTATCTGTTCTGGCACACTCCAGTGCAGATGTAGGCAAAACAGTGTGATTGGACTTATTAACAACACCCTAGGACTGGCTATTTGGTATATTTCCTGATAGGAAGGCCAATGAGAAGCATGTAGTGCAAAGTGCTCAGAGGCTCTTAGATGTGAGCATATGCGTAAGAGTACATTCAGGGTAAGGTGCAGAAAGGCCTACAGCCTGAGGCTAATGCGCAAAGTATACATTACACTTGCCAGAATACACATTGACTGACTGTGGGTGTTGTGAGTGCCCTGCCAACACACTTGCCTCTCAGGACCTGCCCCATTCACTTTTGATTCACATTGCATGCAGTGTACATGTTCCGTGCCATTTCCTATGCATGTTCATGTTTGGATGTGGTGTGGATGTAAACATTGTTGATGTTTGAAGATGAAGGTGGGTCATGTGTGTTTGATTGTATAAGCCTGTTTATCGTATGAAGGTCCGATTTGTTTGTCAGACTTTGCAGGTGTGTTTGAGTGACCAGTTGCCTATGTCTCCTCCTCAGGTGTTGTCTGAGCAGTATGACATTAGTGATGTAGCCTTGTTATCCAGGCATGTGAGGGACCCTGACGTATGCAGCATGTGTGTGTGGTTGGTGCTGTGTGGGTCCTATTGCTGTTTACTTTGGCTTATGTATGTGTCAGGTATGGACATTGGGCATTTGAGTGTACTGGTGCGTTTGTATTTTTACACTGACTTGTTGCGGATGTCAATGTCACCCCCTAATTTGTGTATGTATATTCCATGGGGAGGTTGCTGCCATTTGGTACTGTAGCTGCACAGAGATGAGAGGCGTTATTGTAAGGTGTTGTGGCAGTTACATTGCAGTTGTTGCTTTGCCTACTGGGTTACTGATAGGGACCTAGTTGCTGTAGGATAGATTTTACAAAACAAGTGCCTGGATGTGAGTTTGCTGTAGTGGCCTTCCTACCTGTCGCTGCTTTCCCTTGGCTCTATTGTTGTACTTACAGGATGTCCCCATGGGGCTGTACTTGTTGCTGTGTTTGGTGGTGCCCCAGCTTCAGTGTGTGCTAGGCATGCCCCCCTACTGTGCTCCTTTACCCATGCCACTCTATGTATATGCTGACTTACATGCATTGTGTAGTAGGTATTCCCCCCCTGGTTGCAGTTAACATTAGTGCATTATAATTCCCCATGCGACTTACCCTGCATGTGCATTGTGTCTTGGTAGTCTGCACTGTCCTGCCCTTGAATCCCTGTGACGATCTCCTCGGGGATGGCGGCTGCAACCATCTCCTCCATGTGGTCCAGGGCCTCCTGTTGTGCTGGACTCCCACCTCCAGTCTGCATTGCTGCCTTCCTGTTCCTGGCCATTTTCTCTTTGGTCCTGCGTTTACAGTCATGCCAGCGTTTCTTACACTCAGTGACTGTGCGGCGTTCTTCAGCCACACTGTTGATCTTGTCCACTATTTGCTTCCATATGGCCTCTCTCCTACTGAGTGGCAATTTGGATGTAATGAAAAGTTGGTGCTGGTGTTCCGTCACCTCTCTCACCAGGATTTCCTGCTCCTCTTCACTGAAGCGACACTTTCTTTTCTTTTTTTGGTTATCCTGGTTTGTTTGTGGGACCTCTTGGCTGGTTCCTGGTCTGCTGTCATCATCCTGGGCTCTGTTGTGTCCACTGGGATCCATGTTGGCTCTCTGGTAACACTGCAGTTTTCGCGCTAGAATTTGACGCAATTGCGTGAGAAAAACCAGCGCTTTCACGATTGCGCTGTCGTAAATCGGCCCACGGTGATGTGCGTCGCCTTTACGTGGTTTTTCCTTACGACTTGACGCCGCTGTGTGCGTCACAATATCCTGACGCCCACCTGTTGGTTGCGCCGCCGTACGTCAAAGTATAAATTTGACGCCCGCACGGCGCATCCAAATGGCGTTAGACGGCGCAATATTTTTTGACGCAAAACTGCGTTAGCGCAGTTTTGCGTCAAAAAGTATAAATATGGGCCTGTATGTCAAGTACAAATTCAAGTCCCAGCCTCACCGCTGATCACCAGTGTTGGAAATGGGGTCTTTGGTTGCTAGCCAGGTTACCCCGTGTCCAAGCAAGGACCCTCACTCTCATCAAGGCAAAGGAGTTTGTTTAATTCCTGTTTAACCCCCACTCACCCCCCTGATAGCTTGGCACGAGCATAAAGGCTTAACCCAGAAGCAATGAGTAAAGTATTTGTACCACCAAACACAGCAATACAGTGGAAACACTACACAATGGACATCAAACCAGTTTAAAAAAATAGGTAATATTTATTTAAATCAAACAAGACCAAAACAAAAAAAATTCAACATACACAAGTCAAGATGAATTTTCAAAAGAATAAGGGGCATATTTATACTCTGTTTGCGCCGAATGTGCGTCAAAATTTTTGACGCACAATCGGCGCAAACCCTGCCCCATATTTACACTTTGACGTCCGACCCCGCGGGCGTCAAAGTTCCACCATGTGTGTCATTTTTTGGAAGGGGGAACCAGCCTTGCGTTAATTATATGCAAAGTAGGCGTTCCCTTCCAAAAAATGACTTTAGGGCCTGTGCCCCATATTTATACTGTGACGTCATTTTGACGCACAGGAGGGGGCAGGCCTTAAAAAACTGCGCCCAGCCTGATGGGCGCCGTTTTTTAGCGCCTGGGTAAGGGCAGGCGTTAAGGGACCTGTGGGCTCGGAAGGAGCCCAGAGGTGCCCTCCCATGCCCCCAGGGACACCCCCTGCCACTCTTGCCCACCCCAGGAGGACACCCAAGGATGCAGGGACCCATCCCAGGGAAGTAGAGGTAAGTTGGGGTAAGTATTTTTTTTCGTATTTTTTTGTGGCATAGGGGGGCCTGATTTGGGCCCCCCTACATGCCACTATGCCCAATGACCATGCCCAGGGGACATAAGTCCCCTGGGCATGGCCATTGGGCAAGGGGGCATGACTCCTGCCTTTGCTAAGACAGGAGTCATTTCAATGTGGGTTGGGCATTAAAAAAAAAAGGCGCAAATCGGGTTGAGGCCTGAATTTTGCCTCAGACCTGACTTGCCCCATTTTTTGACGCCCTACCTCCATTTTCCCCTACGCTGGCGCTGCCTGGTGTGAGACACACACCAGTCCGCTGCGCCGGCTAACGCCATTCAATAAATAAGGCGCCCGCATGGTGCTTTGAAATGGCGTTAGCCGGCGGTAAAATTTTTGACGCTCAACTGCGTTGGCGCAGTTGTGCGTCAAAAAGTATAAATATGGGCCTAAGAGTCTTACACCATAGAAAACAATAGAAATGTTGACTTTACACAATGTACCTGGTTTGCGTAAAAAATAAAGCTTCATTGAGAGCATGCGTTGGAAAAGTCAGTGATACGTTGATTACTTACTCGCAAGTGAGGCCGTGCGTCATTTCTTCTCCAGTCTGGTAGGTGATGTGTCATTTTTCTCCCTAGCAAGAGAGCAATGCGCTGATTTCCATTCAGGGCACCTCGGATCCGTGCAGGTGTGCGCTGACTTTCAATGCCCATCCATGATGCATGTGAAATCTGGCCACACATTGATGGAAAACTGCACTATGTATGGTTTGTGCCGTTATCAGCAGACAAAAGCGGGTGTTGCATCGTTTCTCCAGCCACGATGCGTCGATCTCCCAACTGCATTACAGGTGTAGCGTCGATTTTAACCACAAACTGAGAGGTGCAGCCAAAATTTCATCCACATGGTGTTCTGTGCTTGGATTTCAGTCCTTGTTCTGCCAACTTCATCTTTCAAGGGTCCAGGGGCTGGATAGGGCACCACTCGGCAGGGCAGGGGTCTCAGCAGAGTGTCCAGGTGCTGGCAGAGAAGGTCTTTGATGGCCCTGAGACTTCAAAACAGGAGGCAAGCTCAGTTCAAGCCCTTAGAGATTCTTCTCAAGCAGGAATGCCTATCAAAGTCCAGTCTTTGTCCCCTTTCACAGGCAGAAGCAACAATTGCAGGATAGCCCATCAAAGCGTAGTCACAGACAGGGGCAACACTTCTCCTCAGCTCTTCAGCTCTTCTCCTTGGCAGAGGTTCATCTTGGTTCGAGAAGTGATCTAAAAGTCTGGAGTTTTAGGTCCACTACTTACACCCCTTTCTGCTTTTGAAGTAGGCAAACTTCAAAGGAAATCTCTGTTGTTCACAAGAACCTGCCTTGTCCAAGCCAGGCACAAGACACACACCAGGGGATTGAAGACTGCATTGTGTGAGGGCAGGCACAGCCCATTCTGGTGTAAGTGACCACTCTTCCCGCACTGTAGCTCAGATGGCTCATCGTAGTACTCAGGCTACAGCCCAGCTCCCTTTCTGTCACTGTCTAGAGGAGATTCGCAAACAGCCCAATTCTCAATCTCACCCATACAGGGAATCCACAAACAGGCAAAGTCACAAAGTGGTTAAAACAAGATAAATGCTTACTTTCTAAAAGTGGCATTTTCATACTAACAATCTAAAAATCAACTTCACTAACAGATGAATTTTTAAATTGTGAATTCAGAGAGCCCAAACTCCACATTTCTATCTGCTCTCAAAGGGAAACCGCACTTTAAGAATATTTATAGGCAGTCCCCATTTTAACCTATGAGAGAGATAGGCCTTGCAACAGTGAAAAACACATTTGGCAGTATTTCACTGTTAGGACATGTAAAACACACCAGTGCATGTCCCACCTTTAACATACACTGCACCCTTCCCATGGGGCTACCTAGGGCCTACATTAGGGGTGCTGTACATATATAAAAAGTGAAAGTTGAGGCTCAGCAAGTACGTATACTTGCCAGGTCGAAATGACGGTTTAACCCTGAACACACAGAAACTGCAGTGGAAGGGCTGAGACATGTTTATAGGGCAAATCAGGTGGGTGACACAACCAGTGATGGAGGCCCACTAGTACCACTTGATTTACAGGCCCTGGGTACCTCTAGTGCACTTTACTAGGGACTTACTAGTAAATCAAATATGCCAATCATGGAAAAGCCAATTATACATACACTTCAAACAGGAGCATTTGCCCTTTAGCACTGGTCAGCAGTGGTAAAGTGCCCAGAGTACCAAAAACAGCAAAAAAAGAGCCCAGCACACTGTCAAACCATGGGTAGCAGATACAAAAAAGACAGCGGAGACCACGTCAAGGATGCCAGGTTTAACAAGCACTCATAGAATTTTGTGTAGGTTTTTCTCCATTCTCCCTCACTTCAGTTCTGGGTCTTCAACCTCTATCCAGAGGGATGCAATTGATATACCCCCACTGTTTAGGGAAACACAATTTACTCTCCATCACATCATGCAAAATGCATCCTACTGGTACATGCACTTAGACTTCATCACACAAGAAGTCTTACTGTTTTGCTCTTACTACATACAAACCGCACATGCATGCACATTGAATGTGGGTGCAAAGATCTAGGAGTCACACCAAATCCCTCTTTAGTTCATCAGAGATGTTCTATATGGATCCTCCATCACCTCCTATTTTTGCCCATCAGAGCCTTCCTCTTGTCCCCTTTGCTGATAGCCATAGCCTTTTGACCCCTTTCCTATTAACCATTTTTATTGACTTCAGCCATCTGATTTTCTAATGCCCTTTCTGCCATCTTTTACAGACCACATTCATTTTTACTGATTCACCTCTAAGCACCTCTGGCAAGTTTCAATCCCTGTGTCCTCAGTTCCACCCACAGACTGCTGTGCTAGTACCAAAGAGAATCTTCTATTTTTCAGAGGTCAGAGTGTAACAGTCCCAGAATTCTACTAAATTGTAATGCTCTGATTTTTCTGCAAATACCAGCTCTCTATGTGGGCTGTCGAGGTTGGGGGTTTCACAGGGTTGGCAGCTTAAGAAGCATAAATAGGAACCATTTACAAAAGGGATTTCTTAATACATGTGGTCTAGGCTTACATAGGGGTCCTTCTGCTCCCGGTCTTCTTCCTTCTCTTGAAGATCTTCTGTGCCTTTAAGCAATGATCCTCCTACCAGTCCTTTTCCAAGTCCTCCTTTTCTGGGTTGTTTTTATCCTCCTGATCGCAATCCTGTCCCTAGTTTAACAAGTTCTGGTCACCCTGGTAGTGGTTTCTTGATTCTGCTGATCTTTCTTAGAGTCTTTCTTCACCCTGGTCTTCCTGGCCTGCGACTGACAAATCTTTGTGCTAGCCCTTCCTGGACTTTCTGATCCTGTACTACTGACTTCCACCCTGATCTTGCCGCTCAGTTTGGCCTTTATCAACATCGATCAATCAATCAATCATTAGATTTGTAGAGCTCTTCGTGTCACTAATAAGGATATCCAGGAACTGGCAAGGTCCAGTTGATTAACTGAATAGCCCTGTGTTCAGGGACTTTGGGAGCTCTGGAAGAGATAGAGATGTACAGAGATAAAAGCGTAGCTCACTCCATGTCTTCGCAGCTAGGTAGGAGAAGGAGTAATGCTCACATCTACTACGTCAGATGCGGGGGTGAGGGCTAGACAAAGGGAAGGCGAGGTTTAGGGTGGGCTGATGGAAGTTCAGGAGGTGGTTCAATTAAGTGGGTATACAGGTATGTAGGTGGCCAGGAGCTTGAACTGGTATCTTCTCTGTAGAGGGAGCCAGTGGAGTTCCCTGAGGTAGAGGATGATGTGGGTTCGTCTAGGGAGATCCATGATCAGTCTAGCTGCAGTGTATTGTCTGATATATAGTCATAAGAGGAGACGAGCTATGATCCTTGCATAAGAGAGCTAAGTCCAGTTGGCTGGAGATGATAGCATGGGTAGTGGTGCACTTTGAGCTTTGGGGTAGCCATTTGAATATCTTGAAGCATGTGGAGGATTAAGAAGCAAGAGGTGGAGACAGAGTTAACCTGAGCCAATATGGTTCTCTTGTCCAGAATGATGTCTAGGTACTTAGCATGGCCAGTGGGGGTAGGAGAAGGTCAGAGTTCTGAAGGCCACCAGGATGCATCCCATGGGGACATTTTGTTTCTAAAGATCATTCTTTCTGTCTTATCCATGTTGAGATTCAGGTAGTTGTCCTTCATCCAGTTGGCAACATCTGTCATGCAGTTATGGAAGTTGGTCTTAGTGTTGCTTGTGTCTTCAGTGAGGAAGAGGATGAGTTTTTTGTCATCATCATAGGATATGATGTTGAGTCTGTGGGTTTTGACGATGCTGGCCAGAGGTCTCATATAAGAGGGTAGGGCAGAGCGAGTATCCTTGGAGTACCCCACAAATGATTTCCCTGGGTTCCGAGGTATAGCAGGGAAACCTCAATTTTTGCATTGTTCTGATAAGGAAAGAAGTGATTCATCTAAAAGCAGCTCCTTGGATACCCATGTTTTGCGGCCTTGGAATGAGCGTGTGGTGAGAGATCAAAGGCTGCCAAGAGGTTTAGGAGGATCAGCGCTACAGTCGCACCTCAGTCAAGTAGGGCTCGGATGTTGTAGGTAACAGCAATGAGGGCTGTCTCTGTGCTGTGGTTGTTGCAGAATCTGAATTGGGAGAATTCGAGTAGCAGGTTCCATTCCAGATGTGAGGCGACTGCCAGTAGGTAATATATATATATATATACATAAACAACTTGCTGTCATCAGCAGGTAGTTACAGTTAGGGCCGTATTTCCATAGAAAATTTGTTTTTTAACTTGCCTATATCTTTGGCACCGTTAGCTGGATCTTCGCAAAAATTTCCCAAAAAAAGAGCCATGGTGATTCTTGTTGCACATGGAAAGAGTCCAGGTGATCTGCTAATCGGGGTGGAGAAACAGGGATTGTCAAAAAAGTTGAGTTTCCAATATTAACTCGAATAGGACTTTTAGACATGACTACAGCCCAAACTGGTGGATAGAATTACACCAAGTTTGCACGAAAGCCAGCATTCGGTACACAGATTGTGCTTCTGGTTCTTTGGTGCAAATCTGTTCAGTAGTTTATGAGAAATTAATGAAAATCCAAATTTGTGTATCTCTGGCAGCAAATAATTCAAAATATTTGTGAATTTTTGCACCAATAGAAGCACTGTAATTGGCTGGCCACAAGCTCACTAGAAAGTTGCAGCCACCATTTCATGTTATGGGAGAGGGTCCTTAGGCTGAAAAAAGAAATGATAACTGGTATAAGGGGTCAGGGTGGAGGTACACTGATCCCAAGGGTGTGATATAGTGATGTTTTAGGCTCAAATTATGGGTTTGAAATGTTTTTTCTTCCCCATTCATGAAATTTGTGAATATCCTCAAATCCTCTATTCTCAAATATCACAGCGCAGGGCTGGGTGGTTATAACGGCTTGGCTAGCCAGGCTCTGTGGCCAACCCCACCACCCATGGCCAAAGGCTGTACACGGCAGTGGTAGGATTAATATATAGTAATTTAAATTACTTCAAGTTAAAAAATGATGGAAATTCACTGAAAAAAACAAAGGTTACAGGGACGTATTTCTAGTGCAAATCCATAGAAATTCTGCAGTTATAATTAGAGTTATTTCAAGTAACTATAACTTGCATCCTAGCGTAACTATGACCCCCACCTTCACCATGCACCACTAATTAATCCACATATTATCTCATTAATGACATCTTCTATAGCATCTTTGATATTATCTCTGCAACATTTGAGAAAACAAAACTGTGCATGTCAAGGGTTCGTGTTATAGTTACCTTAGGACGTGAGTTATAGTTACTTGACATAACTCTAGCTTCTGAATTTCTATGGTGTTGTGCAAGTAAAATCAGAACCTAACTATAACATCCCTGTAACCTTTGTTTTTTTTTTCAGTGATATATATATACTAACGAACAAAACATTTAAGACAAGCTATTTTGAGCTGCAAAGTAAGGCCCATATTTATGAAAAGTTAGCTCCACCGAAGAGTCATTTTGTCTTACGCTAAAGCGGCGCTAACTTAACTCCACATTTATATTTTGATGCTAGACCTGTCTAGCGTCAAAATATCAGAGTTAGAGTCATTTTTTAGGAATCTCCAACCCACCTTGCTCTGAATTGCAACAATGATATGCACGGTGGGCGTTCCCTTCCTAAAAATGACGCTAGCCCCCTAGCTCCATATTTACCTCCAGATGCTAAATTGATGCGCACCTAGAGTGCGGATCCAAAAAATGACGCTAAGGCCAATTAGCGCCACATTTTAACGCCTGGTCAGACCAGGCGTTAAAGTGCTGTTAGGCCCATTTCCATGGGGGAGAAACCATGGAATGGGCACATAGATGCCAACCCCAACCCCCAGCATCACCACCCCCCACACAACAGGGACACTACTGGAGGAGGGAGCCCATCCCAGGTAAGTATACGTGTATGTGTGTTGTGTGCCACTGGGGGCCACGTAAGTGGGGCCTCCTGGCTGGCACTGGTTGTGTTGGGGTAGTCCTGGGGACAATGGTACCCTGTTTTGGGCAATGGGGTTATGTTAATGAATCCTGTCTATACTTAGACAGGAGTAATTTTTTAGCTGTGTGTGTGTCCAAAAATGACGCTAGGCTGACTAGTAGCAAATTGTTGCCGCTAACCAGGGTAGTGTCATTCTAGGCCCACTAGCACCATTTTCCTAACGCCATTCCACACCAGCTAGCATCTTGTTTTCAGACGCTAGCCAGTCCTTAGCGCCTTTGTGTTTCTTTTTTTAAATATGGTGCATGGATGCGTTAGGGAATGCCGTTAGTTATTTTTTGATGCATGACTGCGCTAGTGCAGTTGTGCGTCATTTTCCTCAAATATGGGTTTAATTTTTACAATTACCCGTATCCTTTACACAGTCTGCATTCAGCTTCAGTTGAGTGATCTTCCTTAGCAGTAGTATCCATTAAGCTTTCCGTTCCTAATATAGGGGTTCAGGCAAATTTGAGGGTGAACAATAATTAGGTCCACCTTATGAGTGCCTCTTTCATTGTGATTGAGACGGTAATGCATACATTTAAACTGACCTATTTCACTGTTGTCTGGAGACATGTCTTAATTAAATTAATTTTATTAAACTTATTTTCTTAAACTTATCGAGATTGTCTTTTTACCTTTGAACTTTACACGTTCGCGTTGTTTTTTGAAGGTGACACAAATGAAATGACATTTTCCTAATCCAGAAATGTAATTGTTACATGCCAGCGCTTTATATATTTTTCTCGTAGCATAAAACATTATTCCTTCATTTGCTCAATTTTCCCCCTTGCAGGACTCGTAATCAAATCTGATTTCCATTTCTGTGTCACATAACTGGAGGTCTGTCAGCTTGCATTTAGTGTTCCAATATGGGCCATTATAACTATTACTGTTGACATTAAATTTGGACTGCATTCAGCCGTAATGAAATAGCTTTTGTCTCAAGGGTGGTTCAGCGTGCAGTGCCTAATGAAATTTCAGGCTTTTATTTAGGCTAACCTCAAAATATGTCCGTTTCACATTGCACTCCTTAAAAGTAAATATTCAACTCAATGTACTAATCAGAATATTGTTTTATTCAAAATTGTAAATTTGAACTAGGGCTTTCTATATTTTTCCCCTCAGATGACTCAGCACAGAACTTAGTCAAACCATTATTATTTAAAGACTGACAGTTCGATCACGTTGATTGATTTGGACTAACGCTTTAATATCAATTTGTAAAAAGCAAATATGCTTAAGTAATCACTTTAATAGTTTTGGTTAGAAGATGTTAATGATGTTAAAACTATTTAGCGATATTATCATGCGTTTAGAAAAAATACTGAGAGAAATCTAGATCAAGTGACATTCATCCTGCAGTTCGAATCATAAAAGTATGCCAAATTCGTATTCGATATTCACAATGTTTGGTATTTCTGTCTCAGATGTACTACTCAGGAACTCACCCACAACATCATTCATGACATCAGTGATGGGACATAGAGTGAAACACTTTTACTTGTAATAACATGACCTGGGTTCCAAGTGGCATTTGTGGGTTCTGATGCTACTTCTTACAACACTGCATGGACCTAAGATAACACTCTTCCGGAGATGAGTCCACATTTTCATATATATTGTAATTTAAGGCGCGTGATATCGTTCTCATGCCATTGGAAGGCATTTGATGGGTGTATTCTTACACTCTTGGCCGCAAAACGGTAGTGCTTGCAAAAATCCTATTTCTGGATATCCATATGATGTATTTAATTAAACATAGAGTAGTGCTTAGTGGCCCTCCAATAGAACTATAATTAACTATGCTCACTCCTCAAACACCCACTCACTCAATGTCGATTTAATTTCAAGTACTGTATTTGGTTGACATAAGCAACAAAGATCATCAATATAAACATCTACTAGACATTAAAACGTAATAACAATAAAAAATACACAGAATAAAAAGATTTAGGGGCATATTTAAGAGCCCCTAGCGCCATTCCAACGCCACATTGTCATTCTTTTACTTTAATATGGTGTTAGAAGGTCAAAAATGCTGTGCCATATTTGCAAAGTGGCAAAATGCAAACATTGTGCCACTTTGTAACCTTTTGTGCTACATTAGGCCTTTGTCAAGCATAATGTATGCAAAGGGCAGCATTCCCCTGGTAGGGGAATCAAAAAAATGGTGCAAGGAAATCTAAAAGATTTCCTTGCACCATTTGTTTTGGCACTTTTAATGCCTGCTCAGGGAAGGCGTTGAGGGGGGCTTCCAATGCTTACAATGGGCCTCTGGGTGCTTTGCATGATTAGCATCAGAATTTGTGACTAGCATCAAAAATTCAGACTCTAGTCCCCTAACTAACCCCACGGTGCACATGGTGGCATTAGGGGGCTCTAAGAAAAGTGGCACTAACAGGGGTATATTTATGAGAGGCATGAGCCGCCGGGGCGTCACCTTTTTTTGACGCTCCAGTGGAGCAAGCCTCTCAGTCATATCTTTGAGGCCAAGCAAATCCTTTTTGCGTGAGTTTCAATGGCCTTATACATATAGAATAAGAAAAAGCAGCACAAGTTGCTTTGTTGCCCTATTTCAATTCCCCATAAATACGAGCCATAATCTGTGGAATAATATCTTTGTTAAGTGGTACACCTACTTCGTTTTTTATGTTGACTGAGTCTGCTGAGTGCCACAAAGTGTGTGGTATGTCCCTATAATGTGGTGAAAATCGCTCCACACAACTGACCTATTTGACTTTCTACTAAGGCCATGGCAAGTTGGCACAGGAAACACACTAATGGCATGGAAGTTGAATATCACATGTGGTCTGCAGTGGTTTTTTGCCTGTCCTGTATGTATTTATTAAAAGTATGGCTCCAGGTCCACCATTAGGCCTTTCTGGTGTCAGTGTGCAATATTACAGAAGCACATTTGCAAGAGCTTCCAGCTGTCACGCAGGGGCTGTATAGATCACTTGATGAGGTGTGAACTTGCTTCCAGAACTGAGACAAAGGCTTTGTGTGTGTGTGGGGGAAACTGTTCTGTTCCTTTGGTAGGATGACCATATGGGCTGTGCCCAAGAATGTAATTAACTCCAAAAAGGCCTACCATGCTACAGTAAAATGCTTTACACTCTCTTTTACGTTAAGCCTGTCTGCTCTGTGCCATAGCTACAATTAGTTGAGCTCTGGTTTAATTTACTGCAACCTTTACTAAACCTAATAAGAACAGTGATCTCATTAGTTGAGGTGGACTTCCATCCATCCCAACTAAAAATCAACTTTCTTACAATAGTGACTGTGTGGTTTGAGGGTAACTAATGGAGGATGTTCCAAACCTCTTGACCTAACTATAGTAAGGATATGCCACTTAAATGGTTCAGTGTAAATTTTGAGATTTGCACAAGAGGTGATGAGTTAGAATGTAATTGGCAAGCATATCTTACATTAGGGTAATCACTTCTCTAAAGCATGATTTTTCAAGTCCACAGCAAGAAATGTGCACCAAGTAGAGTGACTAGATTTATACCCTATGCTCGAAAGGAACCCAGGGTAGCCTTATACTTGCCTCTGATATGTAATAATACTTTCTAAGAGTTGTTTCTATCCTTAAGGTAAACTTTTGCATCCATTTCAGTTTTTAAGTATTTGCAAGACCAAAAGACAATCCATTATATTAGTCAATACACAAAAATCACATAAGCTGAGATGTATTTAGCACATACTTCATTGAAATGAAAGATAGGGCTTTCACCAGGTTCCACAGTTCAAGGAAGCATCTTGAGCTGACACTTAACCCAAGCATTAAACGTCCTGCTACTTTTTGATTGCAGACCAATCATTCACTAATTGAAAACATGACAAGGAGTACGTTTTTGGTGACAGTTGGTGGTACACTCTGGACAGAATGTTACACTGTGAGACCATGAGAATAAAAATGTGTGGTGTACAAATGAGCAAGAAGAGCTATGTGTTTTAGCATATGCAGGAATTATCTTTTATAGAAAACTCAGTCAATCACTCAAGAGTGCGAAGGTTGAAGGAGAAAAATAGTGTCCCAATAAGAATCCGACCAAGCATGTCAGCAATTGGGTTATTCATGTACGAGGGGTGAACCCTACCAAATTAATAAACACAGTCCCATATTTATACTTTTTTAGCGCCGCATTTGTGCCGCTTTTTGACGCAAAAGCGACTCAAACTTACAGAATAGAATTGTATTTTGTAAGTTTGCACCACTTTTGCGTCAAAAAGTGGAGCAAATGCGGCACTAAAAAAGTATAAATATGGGTCACAGTCCGATCAGTTCAAATCACAGTGCTGAGAGAATTTCTGCTCAACCCCTGGTAGCTCTGAAACTAAGATCAGGCAGTCTCTAGAGAAGAGCATGTTAAATTCTAGCAGCACCAACAATTTTAAAGTAACAAGCACAACACAAAGTAAATCCCCAAGTATATTTAGAAAAATAGAGAAAATGAGCAAAATACCAAGATCATTAAAAAAGATTGAGGGGAACCAGAGATATACATTTTTCAATGTTTTAAGACAAAAAGAGTTAAGAAAAATTAAAGCCCCATTTAAACAAATCAAGGTTAACCAGGAACTAGGCTGTTGGTAGACCATGATTGCTTGGAAGTCGGATACACCAAATGCCTCGACCTAATCAAATTCTTTTACTGTCAGACTTAGGGCCTGATTTTGGACTTGGCAGACTAGTTGCTCCTTCACAACAGTGACAAATGTCCCGTCCATGGATATCTATAGCCCATTGGATAAAATGGGATTTAGCTTTAAGAGGACGGGATATCCGTCACCGTTGTGATGCAGTAACCCGCCCACCATGTTCTAACTTAGGTACTTAGGCCCTCATTATGACATTGGCGGTAAGTGCCACTTACTGCCATGCTGACTTCCGCCAACATACCGCAGCTGCGGTGGTATACCGCTGTGCATATTATGACCCACACATAGAAATCTGCCACTATACAGCCACACACACAAGTCCGCCAGCCCAGAGGTCAGTGATAAACTAGCGGTACCAAAACCCACACTGTTACCCCAACAGAAATATGTCCACAGCTATATGACCCACGAATCACCAAGGCAGACATTCAACCACGGTAAACCATTGGCGGTATATACCACTGCACTCAAAATACACACACACTAACAAAACAACACCACATTGGACAATTCAAACTACACACACCTGACACACATACACACACCACACCCACACACCCACACCACTATAAAACACACACCCACAGTACCCAGAACCGTTTACCACTACAAACAATTTACAACAGAGAGAGAGAGAGATGCCAGGAGCACCCACAGAACCAGAGCCACAGAACACCATCACCCATACACCATCCACGCACCTCACAGCACACACACCAACACATCACCCCACACACCCTCACACACACCACTCACATTACACCAATGGCACACAAAGGTACCCTAGGTTCTCAGAGGAGGAGCTAAGGGTCATGGTTGAGGAAATCATCTGGGTAGAGCCACAGCTATTTGGATCACAGGTGCAGCAGACGTCCATTGCTAGGAAGATGGAGCTATGGCAGAGAGTTGTGGACAGGGTCAACGCCATGGGACAGCACCCCACAACAGGGGATGACATCAGGAAGAGGTGGAACGACTGGGGGAAGGTGCGTTCAGTGGTTGCAAGACACCAGATAGCTGCACAGAAGACTGGCGGTGGACCCCCACTCACAACTAACAACATGGGAGGAGCAAGTCTTGGCAATCATGCATCCTGAGGGCCTGGCAGGAGTAGCAGGAGGACTGGACTCTGCTAAGTCAAATCTTTACTACTTTCACCTCCCACCTGCATGCCAAACACATACCCTCACCCCTACCTTCACCCCCATCACCCCACCACCTCACATATACCCCACCATCACAACCCACCCATCCCAGTAACCAACACTGCATGCACCACCAAAGCGTGGACACCACTCACAGCCCTGCATGGACACCCAATACCACAGCATACACACTAGTGACAATCACTTAGCCAACCAAATCACAACTCACACAAGCCAAAGCTGCCTTGGTAAGAACAACCATGGGGGAAACATACCCATGCCCAAGATGTCACACGCAGTGACAATAACACTGCTTTCACATACCCACAGGACCCCCACACAACGTCACCAGAGAGGAGGTGCCAGCAACATCCAGTCCCCCCGCCCTCGAGAAGGCCCACAGTGATGACAGCAGCTCTACATGCCTGGATCAGGATGACCAACCTGGCCCATCAGGGTCCTCTGGACAGTCGGTTACCCTGGTACAGTTCCATACCACCACTGAGCCCCCCCCCCTCAGGAAAACCCACCACAACACCCATCCAGCGGGCCTATACCTCTGTCCCCAGGACACATCAATCAGCAGTGTGTCCACCACTACAGGGCCC